>NW_015505626.1:66452-117931 GCF_001515645.1 Sinocyclocheilus grahami
CAATATTTAATATAATTACCATGCAATATTATTTTATATATTATCAAAACAGAAAACAGTCCTTTTGTCAGATTTATCTGTCTTCTGAGGACAAACTCTGTCCTTGAAGTACAGCTAAGTAAATGCACACAGACAGAAAGTCACACAGTCACCCAAAGGCAGAGAAAAGGACACAATGTTTGATGAAAATGTACAGCCAACAAAGGAGTTTCACACTCACATACACACACACACACACACACACACACACACAGAGGCAGGCAGCGGTAGAGGTGTAATCTGTGTTATGTAATAAATCTAATTAAATAGAGCGGTGTCATCTATAAGGACAGATGGCTCACTCTGCCAAATGAAAATAAAACCACGCACACATGAGTCATGAATATCCCTTCATCCTGATTCCAGCGTCGCACCTGTTCAAACATCTCTTATCTCTTCCGATCTGTTTCCTGTTTCCTTCGTTATTCATTGAGAACATAATTCATACGGACTTGCATCATTTCATTTCTCCGATAAAATATTCATTTGATTTTCAGTGGCTTTCAGGCAGAAGCAGCCAAAGTTTGAGAAATCAAAACCAGAAGTAATATGTAAGAAAATTATGAAATTTACATATACATTTATACATTTATGAAATAACATGAATACTACAGTGTAAGTGATTTTTCTCATTTATAATTAATATTCTTAATTTATATATATATATATATATATATTGTGTTTTGTTGTTATTGTGAGTGTTCAGAAATAAACAGAGTATTTACAGATTTGAAAGATGTATTACTCTTATTTGTATGACCAAAAAATACGGAGTATTTTAAGAGCAAGTGAGCGCACCGGCACCTCCATCTGTCCTGCAGTGAACTCACTACTGTTTAGTTATAATATAAAGTATTACCAAACATACAAAACATAGTGATTTTTCATGTCTAATTTACTTTATATTATATTTACCATATTTATTATATTTATATTTACTTGAAATTGATTTGCTTTGGGATACCTGGTAACACAAATATATGGTTTTAGTCATGCCAAAAAAAAAATATACCAAATTAAGAAATAAGATTGAGAGAGACAGACAGTGACACAGACAGAAAGAAAGAGGTTTGACATTCTGCTCAGACTGTGACAGAATAACTGATGACAATAAAAATATAGAAACAGACGAGACAAGAAGAGACCTAGACTAGATGAAAAGACACAAACACAAACCTGAACACACACATGACGTCCGTGAGCATTTGAGAGCATGTTGAAAATGTGTGTGTGTGTGTGTGTCACGGTGACTTCTTGTCCTGGTTTCAGTTCTTCTTCCCCTGTGGCTGTAACCTCATCTACATCTTTCTCATTCTTTCATTTTCCTCCTGTTATCCTTCTTTTCACAGCTGCCCCCCCTCTAGTCCTCTCTCTCTCTCTCTGTAAACTGATGTTATGAGATTCCAGCTCCACTTCAGATCAAATTAAAATGAGCTTTAGTGAGAGCAAACCGCACTGCCTGCCTTCATCCTGTGTTTTAAACATCACACACACACTAAATGAGGACTTGTCATGCACATCTATTGTTTTTATGTAAGGCTAATTGCAATGACTGCAGACCAACAATATCGATAAAACTTCAATGTTTTGTATTTTATAGATGTTTAAAAAAACAAAGAAAGGTAAAAACTTTAAAATTCACATTTCCTATCGAGGACACCCACAGATTTTGCCGGATTTAGATTATATTATAATTTATATTTTTAATTCGTTTTTTTCTTATGTGTTCCATTTTAAAGTATTAGTCATTCTAAGCTTTTTCAAATATCTGTTTTTTTTTTCAGTTTTAGGTTTAATTATTTTAGAACAAGTTAAACCAAGCAAAAATTAGAAAATAAAATAAAAAAAATCTACATTTATTTTATTATTTTATTAACATTAACATTATTTTATTACAAGTAGTGATTTTTTTTTTATTATGATTTTACTTTTAGTTTCAGTTAACTATAATAACCCTGCATCACACACACACAGAGACCTTAGATGCTATATTAGAGATGGCATTTTTTTCTATCAGGGTTATGTTATTTTCTATCGCCAAACCCGATCCCTAAACCAGCCCACACAGAAACCTGTGCACGCCATTATATTTAAACACAAATATTATCTGGATCAGCCTTTTCAACTTGAAAATGTACTTATGACAAATAACACCTTACAAACATTTGACAAAATTAAGTTTGAAATGATAAAGCAGTAGATATCAATCACTGCTTTCTTAGCCAACAGGGAACATTCTCAGAACGTTCTGACAAGGCTCTTTCAAATTTATGAACAAATGTCAGCCAGTCACGTTAATAGAATGTTGTTTAAAGTTATCTGGTCTTTTATAATGTTCTCAAAATGTTATTTATACATCATTCATGGAATGTTTTCTTTTTACATTTTAGTCGGATGTTCATCGATGTTCAAGATATTTTTAAACGCTACTACTACTTGTTTCAGCGAACATTCAAAAGTAGCATTTCCATAATGTTTGAAAAAATGATAAAATTTTTGAATTGTTCCCTTCACGTTTGCTCTGACATTTTCGCAATAATCAATAATTTTATTTTTTTAAATAACTGGACGTTTTGAACATTTAGAGAACATTTACAAGTAATGTTTAAAAAGCTTAATGGAAATGTTCTTCGAAAACATTCTTAGAACATTTTTTTTTGTTCATTTCAAAAAATGTTTTATGTTTCTTTGAGCCTAATACAGAAACAGAGACTCAATGAATGGTGTGAGTTTGGGGGCGGGACTATCTGTTTATCCGGCCAATGACAGGTGAGATGAGTGTCTCAGAAAGATGTTTGAAAAAAGTGTTTTGGTACACCAGTGCCACAGATAAAATGCACAATACTTTTATTCTTCATTTCAACACTAGGTCTTTTTTAAACTGAACCTAAACTTAAACTTCTTTTGGTAAAATGTTTTGATTGTAAATGTAACAAAACACACAAATTCGAAACTGCAAACACTTCTTTGACCTTAAACCTTGAACACGTTTGTATAGCGTGTGTGTGTGTGTGTGTGTGTCCAGACCTCCTATCAGCAACTAATGTGACCGAACAGAAGGGGGAAACCAGGACACACAGCGGGATTAAAACACACACACACACACACACACACACAGAGACAGAGAGAGAGAGAGAGGAGATACAAGACGCTCAGTTCACCAGTAGATGGAAGGAGAGACAGATGTGCTCGTGAAAGAGAGTCAGATCATAAATACAGACAAGAGAAAATCACAGACGGATGTAAGAAAGAAGAACAGAAACACACGGAGGAGTCTGATCTCACAGGAATATAGGAGAAACAGAACGAGTGAACGAGAGAGAGATGAAGAGATGCAGAGATGAAGAACAGTCCGTTCACCTACACAACACTCTGTAATGAAGGTCAGTAACAGAGTTAATCATCTAATGAAATATTACAACAATGCTCAAGTCATTAGCGTACATCTGAAACATTAATTAAATGTAAATATTTTCAATTTATTGTTACAATTTTAATTTAATTTTTAACATTCAATAACATTTTTAATATTTAATTTAATTTACGTGTGTGGAGAGCTTTTGAGTTCAAACAAAAATATATTAAAAAGCACCTTGGTACTAACATGGTACTTTCGACCTGCACCATGGTCATACCATAAAAGTATCAAAGTATAATTATGATACCATGTTTTTTGGACTTGTATCATGGTAATGTTGTGATATTCTCTGTAGTACTTTGCAGAATCACATATACACCATAGTGAATGAATCTGGTAATCATTCAGTATCATGATGTATATCAAAACACCAGAGTTGCCATCTGACACCATCATTTTACCATGGGACTGCTGCAGTACTTCTGTAAGGGTCTCTGGTTGCTAAAATAGCTCATAATGCCTGCGTGTAATTAATCATCATTAATAACACAGAGCAAGTTTACTGAATGTATTGTAAACACAACACTGGGATCTGTCTGTGTGTGTGTGTGTGTGTGTGTGTGTGTGTGTGTGTGTGTGTGTGTGTGTGTGTGTTGTAAAACAACATGTATCTAAAACCTATCTGTTACTGAGACCTCTGATGAAATAATGTGTGTGTATTTAAATGTGTGCATGTACCTGTGTGTATTTGAGTGTGTGTTGTGTACATGTAAAGACATTTTTTTTTAAAATCTAAAAGACAAAAAAACATTTAAAACATTTTAAAATGACATCTGAAACATTTAATTAGATTTCATTTAAAATTTGATTTGTTAAAATTTGCAAAGTTAAAGCAGGTTGTGAAGCAATTGCAGGTTACTACTTTTTACTAAGCACTGAGATGTTTTCTTTTAAATATCCTCTTTTATGTTTCATAGAAAAAAGTCAGTCATACTGGTTTGGAATGACATGAGGTGAATAAATGACAAAATTGTTGGGAAAAGGGTGAACTATGTCTTCCACTCTTTGCATTACGTTAATTTAAATAACATTTACTTAATTTATAGATTATTTTAGAAGTCCCTGAATGCCCCCAAAGAGAAGTTTTGACATATTTATATCACTTCTGGTGACAAATTAGTTCCTAAACTAGCATGTGTGTGTGTGTGAGACTCAGATCAAGAGTGTGACAAAATTGATTTCACGCTGAAGAAATCTAAACACAGATAAAAACATTGAGAATCCGTGAGACACAAGCACTTGAACACAAGTAAGAGAAAATAAGAGAGGAAAGACAGAAAGAAGGACAGACAGACAGCGAGAGATAAACACCAGAGAGAGGGATGGATGAAAGACAAGAAAACAAACAGACAGTGACAGCAAAATAAAGAGGAGAAGAGACACATGAACAGAAAGACAGGAGACAGACGGGTATTTAAGAGAGACAGGCCTGAACCTCTAAATGAGGTGAATCTTCAGATACCTGTCAAGATGATGTCCAGCTCATATTTCACCTCAGAATGAAAAGGAAGGAATAAGAAATGTCTGACATGATGAAATTAAGGCTAGTTTTAAAGATTTTTTTAATAATAAGAGAATAAGAAACTTCCTTCAACAACATTAAAAAAACTTACCGACCCAAAACTTTTGTGCAGTAATGTATATACATAATTTAATATTTTATAATGGCAAAACAATCTAAGGAGAATCATTATTGACAATAATGAGAATCACAAAAACCCACAAGTTAAATGTCTGAATACAATACAGTATTGAGAATTTGGGGGATTAATGGTCCTAAAAACAGACTTCTATATTATTTTCCTTCGATTTTGGGATGAAATGTGACCTGGACATGACTGTGCGATTTACTCAGAGAAGAGTGTATAAAATGAAATAAGTTTGAGAAAACATGCGTCATCCTCCAAAAGAGGTGAAGACACAAACATCAGCGCATCTCTTGGGACATTTGTGTTCTTCTGCAGACAAATGCACACTCTCTCTCTCTCTCTCTCTCTCTCTCTCTCTCTCACATACACAGTTTTTTTAAAAAAAAAAGCCGTTTTCTTTTTAAGCTGATAAATCTTTTAAGCTACCCTGATACTCTCACAGGTGCAAACACACACACGTCTGATTGCTAAACACACTCAAGTTCAGCACTGCTTTGACACTCAATGAAATCATCTTTACATGTGCTTTTGTTGGTTTAGTAGTGTTGTTTAATAAATCAAGCATCACTATTAGGCCTACTATTTCAACAAACCTCTAGAACTCAGTGTTAAAGTTAAGTGTCTAAAGTTGTGTTTAAGTCAACTAAATGTCTGAGCATTTTAGTCTAGTTTTAGTCGATAAAAACATTTTTTAAAACAACAATTTAAAACAACAGCGGTTGAGTAAGTGCATTTATTCAGCAAACACAATCGCAAATAAAAAAGTCAAGATCTCATGACAGAACACAGACTGGTTGAATGACACTTTCATTTAAGCCAAGCATCTCATATGGAGATCGCTAAACTCCAGCTTTCTTGTTTGTCTGTTTTCATATTATCATCAGCGCTTCCGCAATGAAGGTCGAGTGTATGCGCATGGTTTCAAATACTAAGCAAAACACTTGGGCAGAAAATGTATCCTTTTAAAAGAGAACTTTGAACTCTTGATATCTGACAACCGCACACATGGAAGCTCATGTATTAGAGGCATGTATAGCAGTCCGCAATAATATTTTGTCTCCTTTTTCGACTAAAATTAAAAGAGATTTTTGTATCTGTTTCCCTAGAAATTCCCTGGCAAACACAAAGAACAGCCTAGCAACCATTCTAACAGTGCCCTAGCAACTCCCTGGCAACCACCCAGAACGCACTAGCAATCATCCATAAACCATCTAGAAACCCCCTAACAAATGCCCCAGAAACTCCCTGGCAACCACAAAGAACAACCTAGTAATTAGGGTTGCCACCTTCAGCGAGCCAAAATAAGATACACCCATTCACTTTACTCTACATTCACTGTCACTTTAAAGGTATGGTTCACCCAAAAATGAAAATTCTGTCATAATTTACCCAGGTTGTTCTAAATCTGCAAGTTAATTTCTTCTGTTGAACACAAAAGAAGATACTTTGAAGAATGTGGGTAACTAAACAGCTGCTGGTCCTCAGTAAATTCCATAGAGAAAAAATACTATCAGAGTCATTGGGGACCAGAAACTGCTTGGTTACCCACATTCTTCAAAGTATTTTCTTTCATGTTCAACAGAAGAAAGAAATTATTACAGGTTTGGAACAACTTGTGGGTGTGTAAACAATGACAAAATTGTTCATTTTTGGGTGAACTATCCCTTTAAGTCAGACCACCGTGAGCAAACGCTTCTCTGCAAACTGCGCGTTCATCATTAGTTACTGGACAGACCCATTGATAACTTTCCCATTCAGCTCTACATCTGGAGAGTCTTGTGTTCAAAGGGCAGACGTGAGCTCCTCGATGTTTTAAACCGCGCAGGTTTAGCGCATGCTGCGCTCGCGTGAAAGGGCTTTAACGGCGCGCGTTCTGGAGACTCCATCATCGCCATGGAAACAAAGAAGCCAAGATGAGCTTATCTAACTTCTTATGAAATTAATTTCATTATAATTGCTATTAGCATTATAAACGGTGCAAAATACTCATTTGTTGATTCAGCTTGTTGGCCTTTGTAAAATACGGGACAAATCGCATCCCGTATTGATTTGATACGGGACGCATCATTAATTTAAATACCTTTAAATACGGGACGATTCCGTATTTTAAGGGACGGGTGGCAACCCTACTAGCAACACATCTAACAGTGCCATAGTAACTCCCTGGCAACCACCCAGAACACACTAGCAATCAGTCCCAAACAACCTAGATACCCCCTAACAAATGCCGTAGAAACTCTCTGGCGACCACAAAGAACAACCTAGCAACCCTTCTAACAGTTTCCTTGCAACTCACTGGCAACCACCCAGAACACAGTAGCAATCAGCCCCAAACCACCTAAAAAAACCCTAACAAATACCATAGCAACACCCTGGTAACCACCTAGGCACCCTAGAAACCACATTACAACGTGCTAAAACCACTAAGAACATCAATACAGTGAATACTGTGGTATTACCATGATATCATGTCACTGTTATACTATGGCACTTTGAGGTATTTTTAATTAGTGAGTGCAGAGTAGAGTATATGTCAGTGTGCACTGAGAAACACCACAGTCAAGCCATTACACACACACAC
This sequence comes from Sinocyclocheilus grahami, assembly GCF_001515645.1. NCBI lineage: Eukaryota > Metazoa > Chordata > Actinopteri > Cypriniformes > Cyprinidae > Sinocyclocheilus > Sinocyclocheilus grahami. The sequence goes on from NW_015505626.1 coordinate 74,140, forward strand.
ATTACATGCACCTGTGTGTGTGTGTGTTTGTATGTATATGTTTGTGAGTGTAATGGTTCTTCCACTAGGTTCCTGGCGACCACAAAGAACAACCTAGCAACCCTTCTAACAGTTTCCTAGCAACTCCCTGGCAACCACCCAGAACACAGTAGCAATCAGCCCCAAACCACCTAAAAAACCCCTAACAAATACCATAGCAACACCCTGGTAACCACCTAGGCACCCTAGAAACCACATTACAACGTGCTAAAACCACTAAGAACATCAATACAGTGAATACTGTGGTATTACCATGATATCATGTCACTGTTATACTATGGCACTTTGAGGTATTTTTAATTAGTGAGTGCAGAGTAGAGTATATGTCAGTGTGCACTGAGAAACACCACAGTCAAGCCATTACACACACACACATTACATGCACCTGTGTGTGTGTGTGTTTGTATGTATATGTTTGTGAGTGTAATGGTTCTTCCACTAGGTTTCCCTGTGTGTGTGTGTGAGTTATGTGTGTAATATAACTGGCAGCGTTGTCCTCTTTCTGTGTGTCTCAGAGGTGCTGTACGCTCCTGACTGGTTAATAGTGTAAATCAGAGGCTTAAACACACTCGTGTGTATCTCGCTTTGCAACATCTCCCAGAGCTTCGTTCAGTTTGATGCTCTGAAAGACATACCACTGCAAAGCATGAATCGCCAGCCAAACCAATCAAATCATCACAAAAAGAAGTTAAATAGACCACATTTGATGTAACTGTTGTTATTGGAATATTGGAAAAAAGAGTCTGATTTCTTCAAATCTCATTAGATCCCACCGAAAGCAGTTAAAGGCTCCGGATAATGAACAGACGACTGTCTGCTGGGAGTCACTGCACAGAATGAAGACAGACTTTACAAACTACATATTTCATTCAAACGGACACACCAGATCCATCTCCACTCACTCTATATGCTCATCCTGCCTGCTGTTGGTTGTTTTGATTCATTTCTGTGCACACAGGGTTCAAAATAAACACCCGTGAATGACATTTGCTAATAAAAATTCGGCTCTGTTGAGTAAATAAAATGGAATTACCAACTAGCTGACCATTCAGTGAAGCAACGAGCATCATGAATAGTCAAAACTCAATACCTTCAGGACTACATTCACAATTTACAACACGGACTTGGGCTCCTCACTGCTTTAATGAAACTGGTAACTCATAAAAATATTAAATGCATATATTTTCATGAAAACCTTATTTTATGAATCAAATTGCCTGGTGTCCTTCCTCCACTATATGGTCTAGTTGTAAGGTAAACTAAGAATTAACATGGAAGAAACGAAATTAAAATGAAATGAAATTCAGAATTTTTTGTAATGCAATTCAGCTATAAAAGCAAATATAGTCAAGAAAACTATTTTGAAAAAAGTTTTAAAAGCTTTATAAGCTTTTAGTTTTAAGATTTATATTCTGAATGAATGATAGATGAACAATACAACAAAACAATATATAAAACAAATGACAGACAGATAGACAGACAGACAGACAGACAGACAGACAGACAGACAGACAGACAGACAGACAGACAGACAGACAGACAGACAGACAGACAGATATATAGATTTCACAGAACGCATAACCCGTGTTGAATTTTTCTGAATTACTATTCAGTAAATTTTTCTTCCTGTCATTCCAGTTCTGCTTCCTAATGCAAAATATATCAGGCAAAATATGGTTTTATGTCTGAGAGTAAATATTTATGGCCAGTAAACTTACTTTCTTTGCTCCAGTGGCAGGTTTGACAAAAGCATAATTTTTGGAAGGTGTGTGTGTGTGTGTGTGTGTTTTCAGGACAGTGTGGTGACGGGACGCTGCATCTGCGGCTCCTGAATATCGATCGCCGCACGCAGAGATGCCAGAGAGTATTTGATAAAGTGTGTGTGGATGTGTGTGTGTGTGAGAGAGTGTGTGTGTGTGTGTGTGAATGATGACACAAGAGAGGCTCAGAAAGACAAAATCAAAGTCAGGAGTAACGGAGTGTGAAAGAGAAGAGAGAGGAGGAGTGCAGGGCTCGACCGGAGCTGATGAAGAGATCAACAGAGACTCTCAGTGTGTGTGTGTGTGTGTGTGTGTGCTGGAGAATGGAGGGATGAAAGTAGAACATCTAACTGTGTGCTGATGAACCGTAGCGAAGATCAACAAGAGACCTCAAGAACACAATACTCAAGGAGTGTGCGCGCATGAGTGTGTGTGTGTGTGTGTGTGTGTGTAGAGACAAGGTGCCCTTACAGAAAAACACTGTGTCTGTACCATAATGATGTATCAGATGATGTACACTATAATATCTTAAACTACACTGTAAAAAAAAGATTTTCAAAATTGTAAATAAAACAAAGATTATTGGAGTATGTTTTACAAGAAAATACTATATCAGTCTTTCTGCTTCAAAATTATATTGAGGGATGAAAGTAGAACATCTAACTGTGTGCTGATGAACCGTAGCGAAGATCAACAAGAGACCTCAAGAACACAATACTCAAGGAGTGTGCGCGCATGAGTGTGTGTGTGTGTGTGTGTGTGTGTGTAGAGACAAGGTGCCCTTACAGAAAAACACTGTGTCTGTACCATAATGATGTATCAGATGATGTACACTATAATATCTTAAACTACACTGTAAAAAAAAGATTTTTCAAAATTGTAAATAAAACAAAGATTATTGGAGTATGTTTTACAAGAAAATACTATATCAGTCTTTCTGCTTCAAAATTATATTTAATTCAAAGAGTTACTTACTGTTTCTTTGCAATCAATTTTGAAATTTACTAGCAATTTCTGGGTTAAAATTGTTTCTATAGCAAGTAAACTATTAGTTATTGCAGTAGCCATTAGCAGTATTAAACACTAACAGATCTTCTCCAGTTAATTATGTGCAAAAACACACAAAAAAACGTCTAATTTTAACATTTTCGCTATATATATATATATATATATTTCATATTTACCATTACTTTAAGGTACTGAATGTTTTCCATATATTATAGTATCTCAATGGTACAAGGTAATACTGTGTGAAATGTCAAAAACACATGGTAATATCATGGTATACCATATGGGTATACAGAACTCTTTGTTAATGACTGCCAATGAATGCAAAAGCACACCATGGTATTACCACAGTACTTTAATTTGATCCAATCCAAGGTCAAAAAGTGTCAAATCCAGCAGATCAATGAATCTAAATTCTTCTAAACACATCACAGAGCAAACAGCCGCCCTGCAGCCCACACTCCCTCTCCAGAGGATTCAGAGACAGCAGACATGAAAGACGAGAGGAGGAGATTTGGCTTCGGATTTCTCTAATAATTTGTTCAAATGAAAATAATCCTAATGAACGTAATCTCTGGGATGCTCTAAGAAATGCAAATATTCAGTCAAATATTCCAAACTAACTTCAATTAATCTCATAATTAAACACACCGACGCTTTGTTCCTCATTAGGACTGTTGTGTGTGTGTGTGTGTGTGTGTGCGTTCATGAATTAAATGAGTAGTATTGTAATATAATGTTCATCTGTTAGAGGCTAATGCGGGTCATTAGCATTTTTGACCAACAATACTCTTCTCTCTCTCTCTCTCTCTCTCTCACACACACACACACACACACACACACACACACACACACACACACACACACACACTTTCCACAATGATAAAGAATCAAATACACTATTATTTACAGTGTAAAAACAAAAAAAACTAATAAATTCAAATGCATTTAACAAGAAAATTCAGCATTTTTACTTCAAAATTTCACATTTATCTTAATTTAAATGTTAACGTGTTACTTGCTTCCTTTTCAGTTTGTGAAATTTACTAGCTATTTCTCAATTGAAATGGTTTCTACAGATTCTACACCTTTTTTCAGTGTAACTAATTTACACTTTTCATGAAAAGTAGGTCACTTTATAAGGATCTAATGTCTGTCTAATAAGGGTTATTCTGGACTGTCCCTCTTCTAACTAATCTATAATGGCTTTTCATAAGCGGTTTTGGATTTAAGAGTAACTTTTAAATAAGTCACATAAGGTCTGTGGTTAATGTTATTTCAAGAGACTTTCACATTTCTTCTAAAACGTAAATTACACCTAATTTCAAGTGATTTATCATGCATATACATTTACATTATTACGGCATTAGTTACAATGTATCAAACTTTTTTTTGAAAGCATAACCATTTTAAAATGTACATTTGAGGTCTTGAGAATGTTGTAGGAAAAAAAATGGAAATGTTCCTCAACTATAACACTACAATACATTTTATTTAAAAAATGTGAATGCTTATTTTTTATATTTTCCAATTCTCTCATCATTTACTCAACCTTAAGTTGTTACAAACTTGAGTTTCTTTCTTCTGTTGAGCACAAAAAAAGACACTTTGAAGAGTGTTGGTAAGTAAACAGTTGACTGTAGCCAATGACTTCCATAATACTTTTTTTATACAGTGTAAGTCAATGGCTACCATCAACTGTTTGGATACCAACATTCTTCAAAATATCTTCTTTTGTGGGTGAACTATCCTTTTAATGACTGTAATTTATGAGTAGCACATGCACAGTCTAATATCTTTTACACACATATTTTTTCTTTCTCAGACAGGCAAACAACGAATTTGAAGACTTAGACACTGGATTGATGGCAAGACGGATGTGAAAACGGATTTCTGACCAATGCGATCACTTGCTGTGGAATACAACTTCCCAAAACACACCGAGGAATAATCATCTTTGTTTTAGATAGTATGCTTATAAACGAAGGCCACACCCCCTCCAGCTCCTCCTCAGGGGGCTGAGCCAATCAGCAGAGGTCATGGGCCGACGGGCAGCTAACACATCCAATGCGGTGCCGGCACTGGAGGTGCCTCTAGCTGGTGGTCGGGCTGTCCTGTCTCAGAAATGGGGCCCTTTGTGCAGCGTTGGCGTTCAAACATCGCCGGGTCTCCGCTCGCTTCCGTCATTGAAGAAGAGGACTCAAACAGTCAGTACGGCCAACGGACCGACTGCCGAAACCATGTCGCTAGACCGGGTGAGGCGTTGTGAAGTCAATGGAAGGCATGTCGTCAAGGCAGCATCCAAGAACCATGTGGCACAGGACAGGACGTCCCAGGAGAGCGAGGTGTACTGTCAAATCAAAGCCAATCCAAACCAATCTGGGCAAAGAGGGAGTTTAAAAAGAACCCCTCGGTACGTTAACGGAAGTATTGTTGCACCCGAGGTGGTGGGCGGAGTTTGTAGCGAAGGGGCGGAGCCTGAAGAAGCAAGGCGGCAGAGCCAAACAATGACACGTGAATGTAGGCGGGGTCAGTCGCTGAAAGGGGAGGCGGCCAGGCCAGCCACCGGCTCGTACAACACGCCCCCTCGCCCATGTCGCGTGATGACATCATCGCCCAGACTGTGCACCAGCTGTGGGCGGAGACAGTCTCAAGCCCCTCCCTGCATGGCACCCACTTGTCGCAAACGAGCCGCCAGTCAGGTTCAAGCGAGCATGACGCTTCCGACACCGCCGAGGAAAACCTGTTCACCTCGCTTGCAGAAAAGAAGCTCAACGGTTGGACAGCCAACGTATGCACAAATTCCCAATCACACTACGCAAAACGCATGCTCCACCCCTTCACAATCCAACAAAAAAGATGTGAAAACAGAGGCATCGACACAGTTTGAAAAACCCAATAATGACTCGACGACGCACAAAACGCAACACACGCAAACACGAGTCAAAACAGAATCAACCGCACAACATGCATCACAAGATGCAAAGGACAAGTGTGCGACTACGCAAACGCACAAATCTGCCACGTCTAAACCGATTGGCTGTGAGTCCCAAGCCACGCCCACTCCTCCACCCAAGAAAGACTTGAAACCAATACAGGTCAAATGTAAACCAGCACCTCCAGAGCTTCTGATTGGCTCAGGGGCGGAGCCTAAACCACAAGCCCCGCCCCCTACTCCATCAGAACCTAAAACTGAGACGGAAACGAACTCTAAAGACACAAACCCACCTCCAACAGACGATATCCCACAATGCAACGGTGCACCTGGCGTTCTACATGGACTGCTGCAGAATGTAGAAGAAAACCTGCTGTATAATCAGGAAAAGATCAAAGTTCTTCTCAATGTCATTCAGGATCTGGAGAGGAACAAGGCAATGAGTGAAGGGTGAGTGAGAGTGAGAGATTAAGGCTCTGGAGTTCATGAAAGCGTGTTTGATTTGTGATTCCACACTTCCATCATCCCATAATTCCCCTGGTAACTGATGCATCCTGCGGCAATGCCTTGGGAATCTTGATCATCAATGGGACATCGACCCCCTACCGCTCCCAAACTCTCTTTCTCTCTCCTTCTCATTTGATGGCTTACTTTCTGTCTCATCTTCACTGCTACACCTCCTAACGCATTTACACCCTTTCTCTTAATCTCTTAAGAGTTTCCCTCTCTTTTTTCTCCTCCATCCACACACACACAGTTTCGTCAAAACTCTGCTTTGATTCAAACCTCAGATCTGTCAAGATTGATCAGGAAAGTGACTGTGTTGTATGTTTTCAAGTGTTCATTTTCATTACATATTCAAGGACATTCAATAGAGGTCTGTATGCCTGTGGGATTCCCGCTGGCCTTGATTTTATTTGTTGTGACACAAGACTACATTTCTGAGTTGTAGTTACTGAGCAAGTTTCTATATGCAGATTAAGTTTCAAGAGTGAATTACAAAATAGGACTGGAACAACATTCCAGCACTTTCAATTCATTGGAAAAACAATCATTCATTAAAAAATAAATATCATACGATATTTATATCAGACAATATAAGTGTCTGCTAAATGCATAAATTATTATTCATTATTACATTACACATATATATATATATATATATATATATATATATATATATATATATATATATACACAAATATTTAATGAGCCAATGAGCCGTTTAAATAAAATGGTAATATATATATATATATATATATTAAAATGTACATAAACTGGACTGAAGCTTAATAATAAAACCTTTAACAACTAAAACACAGGCTACAATAAGAGCATCTCTTGTGACATTATTGAAAAGAAGACACTTCTTTGTAATACCTGGAAATAACAAATAAAAACGCAGACATGTGTAGGAAGAAACTCATTGTGGGTGGAAGTGGGATGGAAAAGCACAGACCTCTAATTCAATGTTCTGTGTGTGAATCACATGCTTAAAGTGTGTGTGTGTTTGTGTGTGTGTGTGTGTGTGTGTGTGTGTGTGTGTGACAAACTGGACTGAAGCTTAATAACTAAATCTATAACAAAACAAGCACAGGCTACAATAAAGAATCTGTGATATTATTGAAAAGAATTCACTTCTTTTGTAATACCTGGAAATAACAAATAAAAATGCAGACGTGTGTAGGAAGAAAATCATTGTGGGTGGAAGTTGGGTGGAAAAGAACAGACCTCTAATTCAATGCTCTGTGTCCATGTCTCACATGTGTTCAAGTGTGTGTGTGTGTGTGTGTGTGCCGGTCTTCATACTTTCTTGTTTTTTCAGGCGTTGTTCTTACAGAACAGGTCAGGACATCAACAACTGCTCAACCTGCCAGAAAACAGCCTGCATTATATACAGGTAAACATCACCCCATCAGTCCACTTATGTCTATCATGTCACATTTTAGCCTTTTATGACCATTTTTACAATTTTACAATTAAACAGGCTGATTCTGCTACTGTACTATATGCAAATGACCTCTGCTGTGAATGGCTAACCTTAACATTAACAACAGATACGGTACGAGTACTCAGAACTGACGCAAACATGCAAAACATATTAATTGCATGACTTTTATCAACATCAAGCATTTCACACTTATCAAAGCCCAGCAACAACCACATGCAAAAATGCCAAATTGGAGCCTTTTATAATTTTGTGATTTCTTTTGGAGTGGCATTTTTGCTATTATTATGGTTATAGGCTGACAAAACCTCACTTTACACGGTGACTCTTCAGACTTTCAGCAACAGCGCTCAATGCTGCACAGAGAGTATTAACGGGTGTCACACAGGACATGCTGTGCTAAAAAACAGGTCGACGGTGACTGAATAGAGCAGAACACTGGAGTCTAAAAGCTATGTTAAAAATGCAACACTCGTGCAGAGAGATGCAATGCAACATCTGAGACATCTGTCTGATGCAGATGTACTGTACATAGTATAGATCAACTATAGTATGTTGAAGGCATGTAGTAGATTGTGTGTGACAGGTTTATCAGCAACATTTTGATCATGTTGATCATTTAGGGTTAAACTAAAACAGGGTTAAAACTCTACTCAAAAGAGCAAGAAAATCCATTTTCCATGACCCATTTAAAATATTATAAATTGTGTGCAGAGCCACATCTGAGTTATGTGTCTTCTGGGGGGCAGAAACAGACAGAAATTCACCAGGAAAACATGAGAATGATTTAAGAGTTGCATCAATATCCTACAGCAGATCAAAACATCTGACGGTCAGCAGAAACATATGAGCATCTACTCTAGGGAGGAAACAGACTGTTTCAGTCTTAATTGGTGCCTCTTGCTAAATCAAGCATCATTATTACTATTTATCATAGACTCAGAAAAAAGGAGAAATCTTTAAGCAGGCAGTTAAATAGATGAGTGTGTGCTTTTGTAGGAGTGTGATGTATTTATTAGTGTCAGCTGTTTGTATGTTTGTTATAATCAAGGGACAGTGAGCTCAAGCTCCCATTCAACTGTAATGAAGCCCTGAGGGACACACACACACACGCATACACACACAAACACACACATATCATAAAGCCAGAGAAAACTGTGAACCTGTGCGATATCCCTCCTGTCACACAAACACACACACATATGAAATTCCCTCGACTCCGTTATCTCTCTTCCTTTCTTTCCTGTTGGGATAAACAGGATCATTATTCCCATACTATGAAGAGCTAATCCTTCTCCGTGACTTGATGCCTCGTCCTCAAGGGACGAAGAAAATTTGAGATGGGATTGGTTATAATGCTCTTTACAAAACAGAAATGCACAACACTTTCTTTGCCCGTGCAAAGCTCAGGTGGCCGCTCAGCAGTTACAAGCCCGAAACAAATGATCCTCTCAATGAATCATTTATGTCTTTAGCAAAAACGTTATGCGACAAAGTTTAATACTTAGAGTTAAAGATCTCACTAACACAGAGTTCGACCAATAATAATAGACCAACAATAATAGCAATAAAAATAGCAATGCAAGCACTACTGATGACAAAAACAATATAATGAAAACTGAAGTAATGATGCTGAAAATTCAGCTTTGATCAAAGGAATAATTTAGTTTTTTTTAATATTCAGATAGAAAATATTTATTTTAAATTGTAATAATATTTCACAATTTTACTGATTTTACTGTATTTGTAATCAAATAAATGCAGCCTTGTGAGCAGAAGAGACTTCTTTCAAGAACATTATATGGTGGATCTCTCTTTTGGAATTTTGGCTATTAAACATGATTTTTTTTTTTTTTTTAAGTCCCAGAGCAGAAGCAGCTGCAATGATTTAACTCCAGAGCTCACAGTCGGTGTCTCTTGAAATGTTTATATATTACCATTAAAAATCAATCTTTCAATGGAAAAAAATGAAAGAGACTTTTATTTCCAGAACCCGACTGCTGTGCTGTGAAACTTGTAAGAAAGTGAGATAAATGACGAATTGAGCAGAAGGAAATAGAGAGCGACAAACAGAAAGACAGAGTGAGAGTTTGAAGAATGTTTCTCTGTTTATGTGTCGGTTTGTCTTTAGTTTTGTGTCATATTGTCTTAATGTTAATTTCTATGTCCTAATGTATGATCTGCCAAAACAGATGATGAAAAGGGTGTTTTTGTTTTTTTTCTCTCTTTCATTAGGCACATACTTTATTCACAAAAAACAAGATATATATATATATATATATATATATATAAAACTTTAGCTGTAATTACTGCAAATTATAGAAATTATTCCTTAATAACACAACATCAATATTATCAAAATTTCTATCTTGTTTCCCTATGTTTTAAAGTATCCTATATTTGCAAGCATTTGCAAGCTATATTACATTTATATTTATATTTTACATTATGACCTTAAAAACAAAAATAAATTACATTCACAATGCATTTAACTTCTGTAACATTGTTGTTGTTGTTGTTTTTACTCTTGCTTTCTCCTTTTTCTCATCAAAAAAATACAAATAAAAAATGACTCATCCTCAGGCCATTCAAGATGTAGATGAGTTTGTTTCTTCATGGGAACAGATTTGGAGAAATGTAGCATTACATCACTTGCTCAGCAATGGATCACCTGCAGTGAATGGGTGCCGTCAGAATGAGAGTCCAAACAGCTGATAAACACATCACAATAATCCACAAGTAATTGACACCATTCCATTCCAGTCATGTCTTGTGACTTGAAAAGTTGTGTTTGTAAGAAACAAATACATCATTACGATGTTTTATGAATCCTCTATCCATAATATTGCTTCCTCCAGTGAAAAAGTAATCTCGCCTGAATCATGAGGGAAATATGCACAGATGGAGCACAAAAACAGTTCTAAACAAACATGTTGGAAGTCCAGAATCCATAATAACGCTTCCTCCAGTGAAATAGTCTGTCCAACTCTCCTCTCACGTCAAAATCTACACACATTTGTTAACTTTTTTGGAAAATTTTCACTTGTAAACGGTGCTTTATCTGTGCATATTTCTCTCCTCATTCAGACGAGACTACTTTTTTTTTACTGGAGAAAGCATTATTTTGGCCAGAAGCAACAGTTTGAAGTTAAAAACTTCTTAAAAATGTATTCATTTCACACAAACATGCAGCTTTTCACTTGACAAGACATTAACTGATGAGTGGACTGGAGTGGTGTGGATTATTGTGATGTTTTTATCAGCTCTCATTCTGACGGCACCCATTCACTGCAGAGGATCCATTGGTGAGCAAGTGATATAAGGCTACATTTCTCCAAATCTGTTCTGATGAAGAAACAAACTAATCTACATCTTGGACAGCCTGAGGATGAGTACATTTTCTGCAAATTTAAATTTTTAGTGTGAACTATTCCTTTAATTGAAATCAATCAGTTGGAAGCAATCACTCACTCTATTTCAGTAAGGATACTGCCTATTTTAGGCAGCTCACTAGGTGTTGAAACAGAGCTTAAATGTATTAATGTATTAATTGAATTCAAAAGTTTAAAGTTCTAAAATTATCAACTTTCAGTGTGATTCTAGAAGCAAAAACAAGAGAGAAAGTGTGACTAAAGTGGCTGTTCATACCAAACATTCTTGTATTACATCTGCGCCATTTTTAGTTGTACATACAGTATGTACATGTACATAAACATGTATTTTTAAAACGCTGTGTCAAATTAAAAGAAGTTACATTTTTCAAAAACCATATCACATTTGGTTCCCTTGGGCCATTTTCAGATGCATGTGAATGGCCCCGTGTCTCATCAAAATGACCATAATTACTAAATGAGACCCTACTCAGAATTATTCAGTTTCTCAGAATCAGAAATGATTCATTTCTATGGCAACACTCAATGCCAAAATTACTGCAAATTGCTGCATAACATCAAAATGGCAGCATCTCCAGCTTTACTCACGATGAAAGAAAAAATAATGAATCACTACATTAATTTACCTCCATATTCTCAGTGAATGTGCATCAGGAAACTTAACAAAACAATAGTAAAGATAATATATGTCTAGAGGTACAGCAGCTGTTGAAGCTGCTGCCGGTTTTAGCCAGAGTTTTCATTAAATTGTGAGTTTCTGAGTTTCTGACAAAAACATGGGCAGGTTTTACTACTTGGAGACTGGTAATTATGGTCATTTCACCATGACATGAAAGTCCTATTAATGCAACATGGATGCAACCGCTAATTTCCTCACAAACCCGTAAGACTGAATTTAAAGTGTAAATGTTTGATGTTCTCCCAGACATTGTAGCTTTAATGTTTAGATTCATTATGAATTCACAAACACTGATACATTTTTCTCTATCATTCACACCTTCTTACATACAGCTTCCTAGAGTACGAACACACACGCTGGTTCAAACGCACGTCTTCCACTCCGTATCTGTCCTGTATTCATGTCCAGACTTGAAAATATACAGTATATACATATAAATATATAAAATAACAAATATTATAATCAATGTATTTTTATACGCCGATATTCTGATAGTCTAAGACTACATTTCCCACAGTGCACTTCTTCTTCCTCCCTCCACTTGTTTGTAATTGAGATATTTAAGATGACGTCAATAAAATCGTGTATTTTAATGCAGTAAATGTTTCTGGTCTGGTCTAAGTATGAGCAATAATAATAACGATATTTGACTTAAAAGAGAGAAAAGGACAATGAAAGGAGATGATCTAGTGGTTTAAACTCACGATGAGAGCGTGTTCTCTGCCCATCGTGATGACTGTGCGGTTTATCGTCCTCAGCAGAAACGACACAATGTCCTGAATGTGCTGAAATGTGTCTCCCTGGAAGAGAAAGAGACAAAACGCTTGTTATTTGTATTCTAGCGCTGAACCCACTGCATCCAAACGGTCAAAGATTTTCTCATCAAGTCGCCCAATTAAAACACAAACACACAGAATGACTCTTGGGTTTTCACCTCAGCATTCCGTTTATAAGCTACAAATCTTCGATGAATAGCAGACAAAATTTCTATCATCATAACCAGATATTTTTCATACAAATGAAAGTGAACCAAGGCTGTTAGGTAAGATTTTTAAGGTTTTCAGTAAATAGCTATTTAAATTTGAGTTGATTTCTTAAATAAACATAAAAGAAGATTTGGATTAAGTCATACTGTTATGATATTTTTATGCTGCCTTTTGTCATTTGTGGAGCTTTACATCTCTTGTTAATTTGCATAGAAAAGAGCAGCATGATATGATGAGTTAATGCTTATAGAATTTACCTTTTTTTAGTTAACCATTCCTTAAATCGTGCAAATGAAGAGTGAAATGTGTGATTTTGTTTTAGTTGCAGGTCTGGTCTCTCTGGCTCCATCACATTAATTTATTGTTTAAATGTATTGATTAGACTGAAGAGATCTGGAACAGGCCAGATGTGTGTGTGTGTGTGTGTGTGTGTGTGTGTGTGTGTGGTCAACTAAAGGCCTTTAATTTAATTTTTTTTTAAATCAGTTCTGAGAAAACCCATCTGGACCCAAAAATGGCCAATTTCTATAAAAGTCAACTTAAATCTTAATACATGTTCCTGGCCTTATCCCATACAATTCAGGATTTTACTCCAAATACAGAAAAATGTATCTCTGAATAACCTTGAATTCAATTGTAATAATTTGCTAAATGCACTGGCACATCTAATGACATCACAGCAAGTAAACAAATAAAGAATGCAAATAGTTTTTAGTAAGTGATATTAAGATGAAATAAAATATATACATCAGATGAAAAACAGTACTAAAACTACTAAACTTAAATCTGAAAATAAAGTATTTACAAATGAATTAAAAATATCACAAACACATAACAAAATAACTAACTTGAATACATTTAGTTAAAAAAATTGTTTAAAATAACAAACAGTGAAATAAAAATAAATGTATAAAATGTAAAGCATATTTATAAAATATATATTTATAAAATCACATAAGCACATAAGAAAATAATTAAAACTTAAATTAAAATGTAAACTGAAAATATAAAACTAAAAGCTAATTCAAATATTAATAAATACTATAATAGTAAATAATACTAAAAGGGCACTGGATGACTGGTGGTATTAGTCTCTCTTCTACTTCCTCCTCATGAGCGAGCAGGTTAAGTTTCTGAACAACCGACATCATTGGTGTGCAAGCATGGATGATGAAAACCCTTCATCACAACATCTTCTGTCTGTGTGTGAGAATCAGCCTACAGGAAAATGACGTGTGTGTGTGTGTGTGTGTGTGTGTGTGTGTGTACTGGTTTGTTTAAAATAACAAACAGTGAAATAAAAATAAATGTATAAAATGTAAAGCATATTTATAAAATATATATTTATAAAATCACATAAGCACATAAGAAAATAATTAAAACTTAAATTAAAATGTAAACTGAAAATATAAAACTAAAAGCTAATTCAAATATTAATAAATACTATAATAGTAAATAATACTAAAAGGGCACTGGATGACTGGTGGTATTAGTCTCTCTTCTACTTCCTCCTCATGAGCGAGCAGGTTAAGTTTCTGAACAACCGACATCATTGGTGTGCAAGCATGGATGATGAAAACCCTTCATCACAACATCTTCTGTCTGTGTGTGGGAATCAGCCTACAGGAAAATGACGTGTGTGTGTGTGTGTGTACTGGTTTATATATCCTGGTGGGGACTTAAACCTGACTACACACAGACTCATGGGGGCTCGTGTCATGGGGGCGACCTAAATTGTGGTCCCCACGGGTACAAAAGCTTATAAATCATACAGAATTAAGTTTTTTGAAAATCTAAAAATGCAGAAAGTTTCCTGTGAGGGGTAGGTTTAGGGGTAGGGTTGGTGCAGGGCAATAGAATATACGGTCTGTACAGTAGAAAAACCATTACACCTATGGAGAGTCCCCACAAGGATAGCTGACCAGCTGTGTGTGTGTGTGTGTGTGTGTGTATACCACCCCCTCACAAATGATGCAGAGGCGGATAAAGTGAGGGATTGAGTGAGAGAGAAACATCTGTTCATCTCTACATAGAGTATTTCATTTCATATTGTGTTTCTCAACGTCAACATCTCTTGACTTCAGCTGCTGCCACAAACACACTCTCTCTCTCTCTATGGGGTTTCTGTCTCTTCTCCTTTATCGTCATCAGTCTCATTCTTTCTCAGTGGTCAGTGGATGATGGCTTAATCAGGTACACCTATAATCCCTGTGAAGCCTGTGTGTGTGTGTGTGTGTGTGTGGATGCAGATATCTGTGGCACCTGTGGCCTGTCATACGGTACAGTTTCCATTACTCTTTCTCTCTATCCACAAAACTGCTCCCTCATTGGTCTCACATCACACTTGTGAATCTTACGAAACATGTAGAGAGCATGTCTAGCTCTATACCACCCCCTCACAAATGATGCAGAGGCGGATAAAATGAGGGATTGAGTGAGAGAGAAACATCTGTTCATCTCTACATAGAGTATTTCATTTCATATTGTGTTTCTCAACGTCAACATCTCTTGACTTCAGCTGCTGCCACAAACACACTCTCTCTCTCTCTATGGGGTTTCTGTCTCTTCTCCTTTATCGTCATCAGTCTCATTCTTTCTCAGTGGTCAGTGGATGATGGCTTAATCAGGTACACCTATAATCCCTGTGAAGCCTGTGTGTGTGTGTGTGTGTGTGTGGATGCAGATAACTGTGGCACCTGTGGCCTGTCATACGGTACAGTTTCCATTACTCTTTCTCTCTATCCACAAAACTGCTCCCTCATTGGTCTCACATCACACTTGTGAATCTTACGAAACATGTAGAGAGCATGTCTAGCTCATAATTCATTTTACTCCAGTATTTGAGGCAAATGTTGCCATGATTTAATGCAAAACCAAGCAATAATTAAAGAATAAATAAATAAATACTATTTTAAAGTTTATGCATTAAATCATTATTTTCATGACAACTTTTGCCGCAAATAATAATTAAAATAATGTGTAAAAACATTTAAATTCTGAAGAATCAATCATCATGGTAGTATTTGATGTGTTGCCTATAAATTATGCTGATTTAAATAAACAGTCATTACAGTAATTAGAATCTAATGAAAATCAACAAAGAAATTATTTAAAATAGCAAACAAACTCAATTATTGTTGGGCTTGTTTACATTTCATATATTCTAGGGCTGTCAGCCGATTACAATTTTTTATCTAATTAATTACATGATGTTTCAATTAATTAATCTAATTAATCGCAAAATAAATTTGACTGTGAAAATACCCACAAAAGTGTATTTTTGTGTTAAATGAGAAAGTATCAAGTAGACATTACAAATTGTAGCTTTAAAAATAAATATTTTACTTGATTCAACATCAGATTTATTACACAAACATTTAGGCTGCAACGTAAACTATGGAACATAAAAGAAGATCATTTGAGAAACATCTCAGTATTTTTTTGTTCATACAATGAAAGTCAGTGGTAACCAAAACAGCTTTGTACCAACAGTCTTCAGAATACCTTATTTTATGTTCCACAAAAGAAAGGTTTGAAACGACATGAGGGTGAGTAAATGATGACAGAATAAAAAGTTTTTGGGTGAACTATCCCTTTAATGTGTTTATTTTTATTATTTTTTTCTATGAAATGATACTCTACATAACAAACTAAATCTGCCAGCAGGTGGCGGTAAATGTCTTTATGAGTCATTCATTCATTTGATCTGCTGATTCATTCAGGAATGAAGTAAAGGGCTCTCTTTATGAAAGTGCCTTTGAATCATTGATTCACACGATTCATTCAAAACGCGGATTTATTCAGAAACTAAACACCGCTGTGTTGCTCGGAGACGCATAACAATTCTGCTGTAGCTTTGAAGATAATATGTTCTCTGCTAAATTGAGCAAAAACATAATATTATGTTTAAAATATAACACAATATTAACTTCTTATTTACTGACCTTGTATAAAATCACACTTAAGCTCGTGATCGATCGGGACAAAATCAGCAGTCCTGTGATATTGCTCTCGCTGCTGGTGTGATATCGTGTGAAATGTGATATATATATATATATATATATATACAGCATACAGCAAAACTCATACGGGGCATTTTTTGCACCAATCTTTAATTTTATCTTGAATTCAACTTTATTCAATTTTATCTTGAATATCTTGAATTTATCTGCTCCTTTTACCTGTTACGAGGTCACGACCCTGTCACATCTTCATTCTGCTCTCTCTTCTGCACTCCATCATTCTCATCAGTCGCTCATCATCATATATTATCTTGAATATCTTGAATTTTAGGGCATACCTGTATTTATGGAGTTGTTGTCCTTAGGGCTGTTGTTGTGAGGGAATTTCCCTTGCGGTAATTTTGAGTGGCTCAATAGCGTGGTATGCGGTATTATCGCCATACATAGACATATATATATATATAATTTGTGTGTGTATGTGTTACAATATAACTAACAAGGTCATATTCTGAAGACAATGAAACCGAAACCAAATAGCGTTGAAACAGGAAGTGAAGTAAACAGAAGAGAATGACAAAATAACGGTCCACTTAACAGAACATAAACCTGACAATAAGATCGTTAGGCTATCATTAGCCTATATGTATAACAGTTAGCCTAGTTGTAATCTGATTTTCTAATCTGACTGGACAAGAGACTTTCTATTGATATTTCCACCTGCGTGAGTTCTAGACGGGCTGTCAGTCAGTGCAGTTACAGTGTTGCACCACAAGGTGGTGGCTGTTATTCAACTACACGTTCAAAAACGCTGATTCATTCATTCAAAGAGACGTAATGAAACACACTGTTGAAATCATTTTAACTTTGAGCGACACTTTAGAAGGCTCAGCTGACCAGAGCGATGCTAAGACAGAGATTTCGCTTTCCTTGAACATGACAACCTATTTTCACAAATATATATGACTCGGTCTGGAGGACAGACGAAAGTAATCGCACGTGCTCAGTCGATCTCTCTCTCATTCACTGTGTCACACCCCTGTGGACTGTAGATTGTGGGTTTCTCCCTCTGTGTCCTTATTTGGTTGTTCCTGTTCTCATTATTAGTTAATCACCTCATTGTGCTCACCTGTCTGCCCCTCGTTATCCACCCTATATCAGTTCCTGTCCATTGTGTTCCAGTTTGTGAATGTTACCCTGTGCGTGTGCGCCTACCCTGTTTTGGATGTTACCCTGTTGTTGATTAAAGTGTTCGTGTATCCTTCATCTTCGTCGTCCTGCCTGTTCTCTAGCACAGCATAACCGTGACACACTGTCTGTTTAGGCTTCTTAAGTGCAAATCTACGGAGCCTCTGTACAAATCAGCGTGGTACACATTATGTTATCATAACTAACTTGTTTAATTTTCAGTCCACATGCATGGAGTGTAAAACGAGAAGGGCATAACCTTACGAAAAAAGAAAACACGCAAAAATCGCGGTTGCTGCGGTTCTTGCATTCCTCTGCGGTTTACTCGTCAATAGCGCGATATTGCGGTTATCGCAACAGTCCTAGTTGTCCTGCTTGTCAACAGTCAACTATATGAAATGTAAGATGACGTACAGGTCTGGGGGCGGGGCCAGTGCGTTAGCTGCGTTAAAATATTTTAATCACATTATTTTTTCATAACTAATTAATTAAGTTAACGTGTTAAACTGACAGCCCTAATATATTCATATATACTTTAGGATTAAAAAGTTTGTGGTTTAAAGAAAATAATAATTGTATTCGGCAATGATACAATAAATTGATCAAAAGTGACAAAGACATTTATAATCTTATTCTACCATTATTTTCACAATATTACTGATTTTACTGTGTTTTTAATCAAATAAATGTAGCCTTGGTGAGCAGAAGAGATTGCTTTCAAAAATATCACAAAATCTTACTGACCCCAAACTTCTAATATTGTTCTTGTGATTTTGGGTTGAAATATGATGTATATTCCAGCATGTATATTAGTTCATTAGATTTAGTTTCATTACATATTAGCAGGATTTTTATGGTTGCTCTTATCTTCAAATAAGTGTGTCTAAACGCGGTTTAAATGTCAAAACGACACACTCAGGAATACCTAGACAGCTTATTTCCCATCCCATAATGTTTGTGTGTGGCTCTACAAATACATGCTCTCACAGATGTTCTCTCATCTGTATTTTTAGAAGAATCGTTTGAGGTGAATAATGTTTTGAAGGCTCTCCGAGAGTTTAATTCAAACCGCAGCATGAAACATGCCCTGAGAGAGAGAAGGAGAGCGAGCGTCTTCCTCACACGTCTCTCTCCATCACTGTTTGTTTGAACTGTGAAACGCTCTCTGAATCCTGTTAAAGGAGCAGACGAGAGGTCATCACCCCGTCACATCTTCATTCTGCTCTCTCTTCTGCACTCCATCATTCTCATCAGTCGCTCATCATCATATAATCAGACGGGTCTGACCCGCTCACCTCGCCACTCCACTAAAACATAAACAGCTCTTGAAGGACATGTACGGCTTCTATTTAAGTTAAAGATGAAGTGTGACGTTAAAACTCCACACTTATAATATTCAGAGTCAACTATATTTAAGACATTCATGGGTTGACTTCCTGAAAAGTGTAAACACTGAACATGGCTCGGTTTCATTAGCATTTGTTTGCATGACTGATTGATTACCACTGAAAATAAAGGACGACATACACAGAGACAAATCAAACTCTGATGAATAACTAAAAGCCCATCTATAAAAGCAGACCCATATTAGTTTTTTACATTTTAAGAATAAAATATAATACATAATAAAAATATATATACACTATGTTATATACTATATAATATAATAGATACTGTATTACTCTCTCTCTCTCTATGTATATATATATATATATAGCAATAGTATTAATATATAGTAATATAGTAATATCATGTGTGTATGTATGTGTGCGCGTGTGTCTGTGTGTGTGTGTATATATACAGTATATATGTTTATTACTAATTACTGTCACTATTAATAACATCCAAAATAAAAGTTTTTATTTACATAATATATCTGTGTGTACTGTGTATATGTATTATGTGTATATATAAATACAAACATACACAGTATATATTTTGAAAATATTTGCATTTATCTACATATCTACATATAATTTATAGTTATATATTATTATATTTAATATATAAACGTAACATATTTTTCTTAAATATATACATGCATGGGTGTGTATTTAAATATACATAATAAAAAAATAAAAATAAAAATTTAAAAAAAATATATATATACACATACATACATACATATATAGTACCATTACTATTTAATATTTATCAATTCGTATTAACATTTAAAATGATATATAATTGTGTAAAATTTAAATATTAAGAATAATTCTTCATTAAAAAATTCGAAACATTTATATACATTTTAAATTACATAAAAATGTATATATTAATACATTTAAATCAAATAATATTATATATATTTATATAACATAATTTATCAAATATATTAAAACACACACACATTAAAAATTATTTAGCATTTTAAATGGATAT
This sequence comes from Sinocyclocheilus grahami, assembly GCF_001515645.1. Classification (NCBI taxonomy): domain Eukaryota; kingdom Metazoa; phylum Chordata; class Actinopteri; order Cypriniformes; family Cyprinidae; genus Sinocyclocheilus; species Sinocyclocheilus grahami. The sequence continues at coordinate 94,416 of NW_015505626.1, forward strand.
AAAAATTTATATATCAAAACATTACTTACGTTCTTATAAAAATCTAATTTAATTGATATAAATTATATAAAATATTTATAACCCCACAGGCTTCTACTGGATGCGTTTTAGTATACATATTTCTTTAAAAGTATGAAATGATTTTCTGTAGTAATGAACATTATGCCACAGATGCTATGAATATATCTACACTTGTTTTGAACCCAGAAGTTCTTTAAGAGGAAGCAGCACTAGTGCTGATTTAAACAACCAAAGACTGTTTTTGTGTGAGAGCAACAATTTAGGTTAAACAGGCAGCGCTGATAAACACACGGCAGCGTCCTGACCTCCTTCATTATCTCCCTCTGTCTCCGTTTTACCACTTTCTTTGGAAGTGGAAGTTCAGGAAGTTCAGTGTCTAAGCGCATCAGCATTCAGAAAGTGAGATTAGAGCATCAGACTTCAAAGAACCGAGTGCAATCCACTGCCATTTTAGTAATTAAAAACCCGCTCAGATTTTACATCTAGGTGAGTATGTGTGTGTGTGTGTGTGTGCTTGATTAGATGCATTTTTCAAATCATAATCATAATCCTCAAAAAAGTGGAAGATCTGAATCCTCAAAATCTCAAAAACGTCTAAATGCCCAATTAAAAAGTAAAAAATAATATTTGATGTCAAACTATTAAACTCATGACGCATGATAACACACTACTCTAATCAGTATTTCTTTATATTTTATAGCAATTTTACTGTATCCATTTTTAATAGGACTGAAAAATTTTAAACAATGTTTTTTCACTATTGAATGAAATGTCTCCAGAAATCCACTGACTGTGCAGTGATTGGCTGGTGAATTAGTGTGCTGCTCTCTGATTGGCTCTTACCACATCGTTCTTGATTAGATGCATTTTTCAAATCATAATCATAATCCTCAAAAAAGTGGAAGATCTGAATCCTCAAAATCTCAAAAACTTCTAAATGCCCAATTAAAAAGTAAAAAATAATATTTGATGTCAAACTATTAAACTCATGACGCATGATAACACACTACTCTAATCAGTATTTCTTTATATTTTATAGCAATTTTACTGTATCCATTTTTAATAGGACTGAAAAATTTTAAACAATGTTTTTTCACTATTGAATGAAATGTCTCCAGAAATCCACTGACTGTGCAGTGATTGGCTGGTGAATTAGTGTGCTGCTCTCTGATTGGCTCTTACCACATCGTTTTGGCTCAGCACCTCCAGGATGTTGTTCAGAAGCTCGACGCTGTTGCGCTTCTCATCCTGAAGCCCCTCCCCCACCACGGCCAACGCCCCGCTCAGCTCCCGGAGCATCATGGGTAACAGGATGTCACGGCAGTCTGGAGATGAAAACATTACATAAAGTAAATAATATCAAAATAAATACGGAAATAAATTAAACTCATAAAATGCTACACAAAAATTCTGAATAAGAATCAGGATGGACATCAGGACATTGTGGAGAAAACAGCTTTTTGGCACATGCAAAGACTTCATCCACTCAAAAAACTAAAAGCAATTAACATATCAAATGTGTATATGTAAATTATCATAAATTAAAATAACTTATTTTAGGTGCAAATATAAGAGCAGGTGAGTGTCTTGAGGCCTGTTTGATGAAGTGTGACTGACTCTCACTCAAGCATATTTTCTTATGCCTCTTAAAATCAGCACATTAATAGCTCATTTAAACTCTGGCTCGTTACCAGCTGATTATCAACATTGATCAATCTGATTTTGCTGAGAAAGTTAAAGTCAGATAGAAAGATGAACTAAAGCAGAGCACAAATGAACCTTTCAAAAGACAATGACAATTAATTTTTCACATTTGAATACCATGTTATGTGTGTGTGTTTGTGTATGTGTGTCCATTGGTTCTTTGATGTAATATTTTTTGTACAATATTTTTTATTATTTCTCTTTTAATTTTTTTAATACTATGGTTATTTGTGATATACTAATAATAATAAATATATGATAATAAAATATATACATATACTTTTAAAACAAAAGTTCTGTGTAAAATCCTTTTTAAACCAATCCCATTTTGTCCGTTACGGGGGTTGAGAAAAAAAGGTGTCTAAATCTGAAAAAAAAAAAAGAATTATATGTAGTTCAACAAAATGTATATTCCAAGCCGAGATGTTACAGAAACCCAGGAATGACTCATATATATACTGTATATATACATATACATATATATATATATATATATATATATATATAAACAAAAACTTTATTTGTGTACCAGATTCATTGTATGCAGGTCAAAGAGCCAAAGTCTATCCAGAATGCAGCACTTCATGTACAAATGCATCAGCGTTTGCCATTGACCTGATCTTCCCACACAAGCATTCCTCTCAACACTGTCTCCCTCTCACTCTCTCTCTCTCAGAGCTCAAATGAGTCTCAGCAGGTGAGTTTCCCTCTCACAAGAGTGCAATGCATCAAGAAAAGGCAGATGAGTTTCGAGCACCGTACATCACCAGGGTTCACAGAGAAACATTTAGAGCTGTTCATCACAGTGAACGGCCAGTTTAACGTACGCTTACAGTATTGTTGCACCTTCAGTCTGGTAAATAAACGACAATCATAAACGTCGGCACTAATGCTAATTACCGAGGCAAAAGGTAATTGGATTTGTCACACTTTATGTCCCTGTGAGATAAAGAGCGATGAGAGCAAGACTCCTCAGAGGAGAGATAAATGCAGCCCTCGGGGAGAAAGAGCTAATATTGAGTGATCTGAACTCATGAAGGCTTTGCAAGTGTCGCTTTTTATAGAGTGTCCTGTTTCATCATCAATATCCCGGCCAAGAACAACAGGAAAATGTGCCGCCGAGCATTTTCTCAAGGTCAAACTGACCTTTTCACCTCCTAGACCGAAGCGGCACTCGGTGTATGTGTTTATCATTGTCATAATCCAAATTAAGCATTAAAACATGACAAACACACACAGCATCATGTGTGCATGCGCATACCATAACATTTAGAGTGACCTACACATCTAGAGTTCATGCTCGCAGCGTTTTTCGGCTGAGCAGAAATGCTTTTACATAAGAGGAAAAACCACTTACTCGACAGACTCTATATTACTGTGGACTGATCCTGGCCGAGAGCCATGCTAGCGATGGCCAAAAGTGCTTCATCTATCACTTAGATGACTTCTACAAATAATGCATTTTGACTGGAAATGAATAATGAAAAACGCGGCACATCAGTTACTCTTCTTAGAATAGTCTATTGTTTGTCTTAAACAGATCACTTTAACATCTAATCTATTTCCTGTGAGGACTGGAAAGACTTGTTTATATGATATTAAGATATTTTGAATGATATATCTTGTGTGATCAATTGTGACATGTCACAGTTTTCATGGTACTAACATGTGTTGCCAGCAGCGGTGGACAAAATACACAAGACAAGCACTTGAGTAAAAGTACAGATACCATGATAAAACATTACTCCAGTAAAAGTTTTGAGTGCTCCTTTTCAATTTTACAAAAGTACAAATGTATTTGAATTTTAATCTAATGAATTAACTGTAAATAGTACTGATCGATTAACATTTATTTTACGATTTTCATTTTAATGTGTATGCAAACATACTAGTTTGAAACTCACTGCTTCAGCAGTGGGGTTAGATGCATGGGCAGTAATTTGCATTATTTTAATGTTTTAATATTTTAATGTTTAGTTTTTACCTAAAACCTACCCCATTGAGAGGTGATTTAATAATGTGGATTTCATACAGTGAAATGCTTGAACCCTTTCAAAGCAGATCTAGTTCACAAACAACTGACAGTCCTGATCTATGATTTTCATTTACAATAATAAAGCTTAAAATTCACCATTAGTTACTTACTTTTTGGACTCCAAAGATCTCGCATTTCTGGTGCCTTTTGAGTAGGGATGTTCATTTCGGTTATTTTTCCTAACCGACAACCGACGCTCGTTAACCGATTGTTAACCGTTAACCGACAAGATTATTTTAAATTAAAATTAGAAAAAATAAGTGTCTGTGACCCGTTAAAAAATACTTACATTTGTTTCCCGGGGATTAATTTGACAAGCGCAAAAAGCAGCAAACAACAGAAAATGAGGATTCACATGGTCATCATATCACATCACGTACCTGCAGAGCTTCTGCGAGCGGAGAAAAACATAATATAATAAAGCTAGGCTATTTATACAGTGGGTAAGGAAAGTATTCAGACCCCCTTAAATTTTTCACTCTTTGTTATATTGCAGCCATTTGCTAAAATCATTTAAGTTAATTTTTTTTCCTCATTAATGTACACACAGCACCCCATATTGACAGAAAAACACAGAATTGTTGACATTTTTGCAGATTTATTAAAAAAGAAAAACTGAAATAACACATGGTCCTAAGTATTCAGACCCTTTGCTCAGTATTTAGTAGAAGCACCCTTTTGATCGAATACAGCCATGAGTCTTTTTGGGAAAGATGCAACAAGTTCTTCACACCTGGATTTGGGGATCCTCTGCCATCCCTCCTTGCAGATCCTCTCCAGTTCTGTCAGGTTAGATGGTAAACGTTGGTGGACACCCATTTTTAGGTCTCTCCAGAGATGCTCAATTGGGTTTAAGTCAGGGCTCTGGCTGGGCCATTCAAGAACAGTCACAGAGTTGTTGTGAAGCCACTCCTTCGTTATTTTAGCTGTGTGCTTAGGGTCATTGTCTTGTTGGAAGATAAACCTTCGGCCCAGTCTGAGGTCCTGAGCACTCTGGAGAAAGTTTTCGTCCAGGATAACCCTGTACTTGGCCGCATTCATCTTTCCCTCAATTGCAACCAGTCGTCCTGTCCCTGCAGCTGAAAAACACCCCAACAGCATGATGCTGCCACCACCATGCTTCACTGTTGGGACTGTATTGGACAGGTGATGAGCAGTGCCTGGTTTTCTCCACACATACCACTTAGAATTAAGGCCAAAAAGTTCTATCTTGGTCTCATCAGACCAGAGAATCTTATTCAGGTGTTTTTTAGCAAACTCCATGCAGGCTTTCATGTGTCTTGCACTGAGGAGAGGCTTCCATCAGAGGGTAGGGGACCTGCAGGCATTTTTGGTCGACAATTCGTGCCTAGAATTCGGAACGGGTAACTCTCACGTTGTCCTGAGACCCCGGCCCGGATATGTGCCCAAAGTTCCCCCCACGCCTTTCAGGGATCAGGTGGTGAACTTGCAAGCGCTGCCCCGGGAGGAGGCAGACCCAGTCATCGCTCTGCTCTGTCCCGTTCCCGCTCTGCGCATTTACGTGGACCGTACGCGGAGCTTCAGGACCTCAGACCAGCTCTTTGTCTGCTTTGGAGGTCAGCAGAAGGGAAAGGCTGTCTCCAAACAAAGACTTGCCCACTGGTTAGTGGAGGCTATAGTCTTGGCATACCAGGCCCAACGCTAGGTGCCCATGTGTAGTGATTCCCCCTTCGGGTGATCCCACATGTGTATTGTGTATATATCCACGTAAACAAAACATTTTGTTTTACGTGGATATTGGAATGCGCGTGAAGTACATAATAAACAATAATTTGCCATTCAAATACATCGCGAATATGGAAACATTTGATTTTGTGTGGAATGAGAGACCCAACGTTGGTTTCAGTTTCGTTTTAGCCTAAATGAATTTGTTTTGGCTTGTCATTTATATTGCTATAGATTCTTATATTTTTCATTCTTATTCTTTTCTAAATACTGTTAGTTAAAAGGATTTGTTGTGGAGTGAGGGGAACTAAAATAGCCTAGCTATGTTTACAGTGTTTATCATAATGTTTGTAAACATTTCACGTTGACATTAGGCCTATTTCTGAATGAAATAATAAAATGCGACTTATACGCGACTTATGTCCCCCCCACCCCACCCCCCTAAAAAACACTTTTTTTATATAATATAGCGTATTTTAACCATGGAGCAAACCTTTTAAAATATTTTGATAAATTACTGAAAAAATAAATAATTAAATTACTTTTTAAACCATTTAACTGATTGTATTAATCGGTCAAAATTATAAACGGTTAAAATGAACATCCCTACTTTTGAGTCAAAATTGTGAATCCACTGTGTAGTTAACTGGAGACTCACTCTTACTGAATCATTTGAATCAGTGAGTTGTTGACTGGAGACTCGCTCTGACCAAATCATTTGAATCAGTGAGTTGTTAACTGGAGACTCACTCTGACCAAATCATTTGAATCAGTGAGTTGTTGACTGGAGACTCGCTCTGACCTAATTATTTGAATCAGTGAGTTGTTGACTGGAGACTCGCTCTGACCGAATCATTTGAACAGATCACCAAGATATATAATTTTGAATCAGTGAGTTGTTAACTGGAGACTCGCTCTGACCAAATCATTGAATCAATGAGTTGTTAACTGGAGACTCGCTCTGACCAAATCATTTGAATCAGTGAGTTGTTAACTGGAGACTTACTCTGACCAAATCATTTGAATCAGTGAGTTGTTAACTGGAGACTCGCTCTGGCTGGATCATCTGAATCAGTGAGTCTTAGTTGAATAGATAATTGACAGGTGAGTATGTGGTCCTTAGCTACTGTCAGGACAGATCAGCATTCACTCTAAAAATGCATTGTTGTCACGTGTGTTTCTGCATGAGGTTTTAGCGATCAGATGTGACCACTTGATCAGATCCCTGATCACTTAGACCAGGGTTCCTCAATTAGTTTTCGCCGAGAGCCGAATTCTGCCAACAATACCAAGGCAAGGGCCACTGACCTATATATATACAGTATATCATTGTTATTATTATTACAATTATTATATTATTGTTGCTTTTATAGTCACAAGATGAATATTCAGATTTTTTCCCCAGCAGTCTGTTTTATTCAAACAATTATGAACATTTTTGCATTTAGATACAGAAGAACTTTGCCTGTTGAATATGAAAAACAAATCAACAAACAAAAAATCTGGATCTCCATGTCTGCCATGCAAATCAAATATTCCTGCTCATTCCCAGATTGGAGCTCTTCTTTCCACGTTCCTTAATTGCAGATTCAATTATTAGATTTGTCAGTATTAATATTTTTATGCTTAGATTTTTTTTTGGGGGGGGGGGGGGTCAAAATGTAACACCGTGTGTCCCAACCAGACACGACGCGATAAAAAGTATCTTTTCCTTGTAGTTTTTGTCCTAACCCCCCGCGCCAGTAGGTGCGTTTCCATTACCCTTCAAATTGCGCAAATTGAAATTGCAAATTGAAAATACGCCTAATGGAAACGCCATCATTTTGCAATACTTTTTTATCGACATTCAGAAAATATCGCCAAAGTTTTGCGCAAATCTGTAATGGAAACGCGCCTACTGACACGTGACAATAAGCGACATGGGATTCTATTTTAGGAAAGTTTTTTACTTTCTGCGACGTTGCGGCAGGAACAACATACAAAATATGACAGCGATAATCTCAGGTAATGATTATGTGCTTTATTCAATGTTAAAAGTGTCTAATGTGAGTTTGAATATTATTTTGCGTTATATTGCGTTAGCCACAACAATAGATACAACAAAGCAACAATAGATATTTTACCTCAGATCTTGAAAACAAATTAAAGCAAACTTGAACATTAAAACTGTGAACTCACTGCAAACCAACACATGTATTCCATAACAAAGATATCACTCACTCAAAACTGTCCAGTCCATTCCCATTTGAATCATCTATTTTCCGTGTTCACTTTTCTTTGCTACACACTCGCCATGTTTTTGCTGTCACATCGTATCTACACTAGACGTGACAAAGCATTGCAAACATTTGAACGTTGTGTCAGTACGTTATAAATAGAACGAGTCAGCAGTTTACTGTCGGGGATTTGTTGTGTCGCGCCGCATCCAAGACAGCATCACTGATTATAACGAGTTATATTGTATTTTATTGCACAGTCCAGTGTAGACACGATGTAAGTTAATGTAGCTTTCTGATGCTGCGTTTGAATTTTCATGCCACAAAATTTTAAATTAGCGTGGGCCAAACTTTTTTCTCTCACGGGTCGGATGTGGCCCGCGGGCCGCCTATTGAGGAACCCTGACTTAGACTGATCATCTTTGTACCTTTCTTCCTCAACTACAGGACTGAAGTGAAGACTAAATCACAGAGCTGGTTGAGTATTCAAAAATGAATGTAATCTCACTGATGTGTCAGTCTTTCTCTCACAAGGAAAAGATCTTGACAACTGCTCCCATAAGAATCATAACTCAGCCCTTTTCTCTTTGCCAAAAAAGACCCCTCCTTCATTTTCATCTGTCATTCTATCCTGAGAGTTCACAATAATCTATTTCACATGGTAATAAGACACCATTTCAATTACCCAGCTGGCTTAAACCAGATGGACCCACCGCACCGTGCCACAGACAAAAGTGTGTGAAAACCAAAAGCTCCTTCATCGACACTGAAGATTGAAATCAGAATAAGTTTTAACTCTGGCTCTTCATGCAGCAATCGAAGGCCTAATTCAATCCAATTTCCATTACTGAGATTTTAGATGTTCGTGCACAATAATACCTGCCCTGTTTCGCTACGCTGTTAATATATATATTTCTCCTTGAAATGTGTTGAGCATCAAATTCACCTGTAATTCTCTCCCACGGGGCGGAACGAGAGCGCAGCTGTAAATTGGATCCTCAGCTGTTAACATTCTGATGACAGCTGCTTCGGACAATCACAAACTTTAAAGTGCATCATTTCCATGCCTCCTATTTAGGTGGGACTTTCAGAGCAAAAACAACAACAGCTGCTCTAAACGTCTGACTGCACTGAAAAACAGCCACCGTTTCTATAGATGTCAGACTTTTAAGGCAAGGCACTGGTCATTTTTGGGTTATTTTGCTTCCATAACATCTTCTTTCAGACTAGAGGAAAGAAAACATCCAATATACACATAGTGTTTATTTTATTGCACTTTGTTTATTTGTGCTTGTAGATTTCCATTATAATACACATCTTTAAGAGCCTCTTTTTTTTCAAAATAAGCCTGCAATCTCCACTTCAGCAGCACTTGCATCAAACTTTACAGATTCATTCCTGTTTATATTCTGAAGGCTTTACAGAGGAGTTTGTTTATATATTATTTGCACAATTTTATTCCTAAAAACATGTTGAAAATTTATTTTTTTCTGCCAGTTGACAGCACTTTTAGTAAAAACTCAAACTCTAATGCCAACAAAATGAAACAAGAACTTCGAACTTGGTTTAATCTTGGTTTATTTTTAAGCTTTTGAGACCAGATTATTCTCTTAACCACCATAGCAACCACACAAAACACCCTAGCAACCGCATAGCAATGCCCTGGAAACCCTCCTAGCATCATAGTGATGAATAACACAAACTCCAGTGACTCACAAAATGTAAAACTCTAGTTGGCAAACGCTGTTATAATCAAGGCCAGTGGAATTACTTCTGAAAGCCCCTTAAAGTCTTGAATATCCATATCAATTCCAAGAAATATTCTCATTTAAATTCCCAGTTAGAAACCATGGCAAACTCTGCCCACAGATCCTGAAATGAGTGCAACACTTCCATCAACAGATGGTGACATGGAAAAACAGGGGAAAAAGCTGAAAGAATAATAAAAAATTAACAAATAAGAGTGAAATGCATTTTCCCTGCTGTAATGCCTTTTAACCCAGCAGGATAAACAGTCGGAAAAGCCCTCGGCAACCGTAACCATAACAACAGCCACATTAAGGCCTGAGTGGAAAAAACTTTAATTCACTTTCACTGCATTTGAATTAGTCAGATGAGGTGTGTGTGTGTGTGTGTTTGACACACTTCATCATTTTAATGCATCACCACTGAGAGAGTGAATAACGGCAAATTTGTGTATTACTGTGTGTGTGTATGTGTGTGTTTGATTTCTATATTACTCTGGTTATGTAATGCACATTTCATTGAACCATTTCTCATTAGAATCATCAAGCCTAGAAATTAAATCATCATTAGGGCCACACAAACTCACTGTCCTGCTTTAAAACACACATACAAATGCCAGGATGCCTGTGAAGGCCTAAAAAGCATGAAAATAATTAATAAAGCCTGAATAAATGCACTCACACAACAGTGTAGCTATTGTTAACTAAAACTATTAAAAACTGTTTTTGGTAACTGAAATAAAGCTAAAATAAAACGTAAATATTTGATTAAAAAAAATCAAACTAAGACTGAAATAAAAATAAAGCTCAAAGAAATATTTAAATACACACACACAAAACAAAAACATGAGAATGACAAAAACCACATAAAATTACTACAATTTAAAATAAAATGAAAATGAAACAATAAATATAGGCACGCAGTGTTGTTATTGTTAACTAAAACTATTAAAAATTGTTTTTAGTCATTAAAATAAAGCTGAAATCAAACAAAATGTACTTACTACAAACGTATAAAAATATTCTAATGAAAATAATTCTAAAGAAATGGAAATAAGTTGAAGTACTAAAATTACTAAAACTAAAGCTAAAGAATCATTAAATAATTAAATCTACATAGAAATGAAAGTGACAAAAATCACACAACAAAATTACTAAAACTTAAACTAAATTCAAATGAAACTGAAAATATAATGGAAATGGTGAAGTATTTAAATTACTAAAACTAAAACTGAAGTAAAAAAATAAATGAAAGCTGCATAGAAATATTTAAAAACAAATGTAAAAAACAGAAATAAGTTGAAGTACTAAAATTACTAAAACTAAAGCTAAAGAATCATTAAATAATTAAATCTACATAGAAATGAAAGTGACAAAAATCACACAACTACTAAATTCAAATGAAACTGAAAATATAATGGAAATGGAAGGTGAAGTATTTAAATTACTAAAACTAAAACTGAAGTAAAAAAATAAATGAAAGCTGCATAGAAATATTTAAAAACAAATGTAAAAAACAGAAATAAGTTGAAGTAATAAAATTACTAAACCAAAAATAAAGTTTTTTAAAATGTAAAAAATATCAAAATTACTAAACTAAAATAATGAAACAAAATATACAAAATAAATGCTAATTCAAAATAATAATAGCATATAAGGAATACTAGAATACCACTGACACACATAGAAAAAAATGTAATCATTACAGAAGACAACGTGTAAGACTGTATTGAGCTTCATAGTGGTTTATCGCTCAGAAGGGTTTCAATTCACAAAGCCAAAAGAAAGTAAAAAGCACAAAAACTAGGACTGATCGATAGATTATTATATCACGCGACTCTCTGTGCATATTACATTAGATTGTATTATCATCAAAATGATAACTTTTTGCACTGAAGAGTGAAATAAAAAGTCAGACATTCAGATAAAGTTCTGAGTCAGAGGAGAGATGACTTTATGAAACTCTTATTAAAACTAATCTCCATCTCTGGCTTTTATGCATGGTGATTCTCTTTATGGAGCATCCGTACGTATCAAACACACGTGGGATCCAGGAGCGCCGGTCTGAGATCAGATGTGGTCTGTGTGTTTGTTCTGATCTCAGAGAATCAAACTGCTCGAACACCAGCCGACGGCTCTTCAAAAGCAGCTGTGATTTAAAGATCTCTTTTGAGTTAAAAGAATGCAGCAGATCGGAGGCAGATGAGAGTGTCTGGGTAATTCGCTCGTTATTTCTTTCTTTAAACGATTCAGTAATTCCCGTCTGTCAGGTTTGCGAGTGTGACAGCGGAATAATTTGAACTAACTGCTCTCATATTATTATTATTCATGAATCTGATTTCACATCAAGAGGAAATTAAATGCGTCAAATGCAGATTCACATGAGTGTGTGTGTGTTTTCCATTCCAAGGACTAAAGTTGCACATCATCATGATTATAGTATATGTACTTAAAGGGATAGTTCACCCAAAAATCGAAATCAGTTGTTAATTTACTCACCCTCAGGCCATCCAAGATCAGGATTTCGCGGACATTTTTTCAGATTATTGCAGCCTAAAATGACTGATTTTGCTGCAGCCTTTCTCAAAATTTGCAGTGAAAATATACCACAGACAACATTGTTCTAACATTGTTATGACTTTTCTGACTTCGAGAACCATTGTAGGGCTCCAGACTAACATTTGAGGACACCAGCACCAGTGCCATTAAGTTCTACAGAAGGTGGCCCCAGCACCTGACAGTAAAGCACTCTCCCTAATCGCACATGTACATCTCGAAGATGACTATTTGACGTCTGCATTTACATATGCAAGATGTATTTTTTAGAGTGTTTGCTCATTTGCAATACGTCTCTAAGACGTTTCCTATCAGATGTCAAATAGACATTAGAATGCATGTAAACTGCTTCTGAGACGTTTGTCAGATTACACAGCAGATGTTTCCCAGATCTTTAGCAGACGTCTTACAAATGTACTTGTGCTGTCTGGGTAGTTGAGATGCAGATAGAATTAGCTTTTATTACTGTCATTCATAATGTCTAAATATAATTTAATAAATACATAATATATATATACAGTGGGTACGGAAAGTATTCAGACCCCCTTAAATTTTTCACTCTTTGTTATATTGCAGCCATTTGCTAAAATCATTTAAGTTATTTTTTTTCCTCATTAATGTACACACAGCACCCCATATTGACAGAAAAACACAGAATTGTTGACATTTTTGCAGATTTATAAAAAAAGAAAAACTGAAATATCACATGGTCCTAAGTATTCAGACCCTTTATATATATATATATGGGAGTGGAAATGGCCTATAAGTACTTCTCTGCAGCCATCTACTAGTGGTAGTTTAATGTCTTATTTTTTTTTATTGTTTTTTAATTGTTTGCTTTCCTACATCATGAAACTTTTAAGTTTTATTAATGGGGGCAACCTATGAACAAATAATGTAATCCCATTAAAATAACTTTCAAATTCAGTAATACTTAAAGCTTTGAAGTGTTGGGAAAAGTTGTGTGAAGCATTTAAAAACACTCGAAAACATTCGATAATTTCTGCCACAAGTTGTTCCTGTAGTTTCACTATGATAAATCCATGGTGAATGGTGGTGATTTGTGTTTATTGAACAATGTTTTTCCTGGTTTCCACATCAGTGGCGTTTGTTCTGATATCTGTAGCTTTAACAGAATTCTGCGCCGAATTTGAATGCTTCTCACAAGATTTCACAGAGATGCTACTGATTCTGCGGCAAATTCGACTGCTTTCTTCACTGTATCTCCCAGCGCTGTGTATAATGGTGTCGTGTGATCGAGATCAACCCGCGGCTGGCTGCGCTGCGTAGCCCAAACGAGAAGTGTGGATTCGTTACGCTTTCGGTTCGTTTGTCCAGTGTAGCTCTTGTAAATCGGTCATGATGAGAACACAAGGCTGTTCATTCCATTTTTGGAACTGAGAATAATCTTTCTTTGACCGAATGCGCGTTGCGATGACGTCAGGGAACGCGTCTAAGCCCAAAATCTGCGGAAAATCTGCGGCAATTAAGAAAATTTGCGAGCTCTTGTGAAAATACAGCGATCGCAGAATCGCAAAATCCTGGAGGGACTGCAAGATCTAGGGGAGAGCGGGGCACAAAGTAACACTTTTTGACTTTCTCAGTTTGTGTAAATCCACATGGGGTTCAGAGTATAATTTTTTTATCCACAGTAATTTCACACTTGTCTAGCACAAATATGTCGCTTTGTTTCATGATTACAGTGTATACGTTTTTTCTTCATTTACTTCCAAAAATTGGAAGTGAAATGTGACAACATGCCCCGTAGGTGGGGTACATTTTAACATCTGAGGGGCACGTTGTAACATGACCATATAACAGCTTAACATTTTATCTGATCGAATGAAAAAAATATACAAGACAAACTAAAATATTTTGTCAATAAAATAAAATAATTATTTATTTCAAATAAAATAATGGCGTTTTTTAAGAATTAAAAATAATCTGATTTTGGAGTTTGACAATGAACACATTGCAACCATGCTTGGGACGGCCCACATAAACGAGCCAAAATGCTTTACATGTCTTGAAATAATAATTTCTTAACATTAAACATTGACTGTCAGTATTTATTCACCTGTTTCTCATCGTTTCTCATTACAACTTATTAAAGTAAATAGTGTGAATTACATCGCTAATGTCATAGAATAGCACGGCAGGGCACATTGTAACGCAGTGTTACAACATACACCCCATCTGCGCAACTGGAATTTAAAACTGGTTACTGTCTTCTGATAGTTAGCGAAGCATTAAAAAAAACTGATAAATATCAGACTGGAGATTAAAATAATAGCAGATTTGTCTAATTTTTAATGAGTAATAAAAGCTGAGATGAAAAATGTACTTGAGCCAGAAATATAATTTTACTATGGTAAAATAAATGTTCAGCGATATCTTCAAAAGACTTTTGAATTTTGGTGCACTTTTTTTCTCTATATAATGTTGATATAGTAACTAGTAAATGCTGTAAATTTGGTTATGCTAGCATGTGAGGAAATATTTAAACCACATGTGTTACAACTTACCCCGCGTTACTTTGTGCCCCGCGCTCCTCTAGGCGTCCTCTTTTTTCTTTAGTATAACAGTAAATGAGATTTTTAGCTGAAACCGTGGTCTCTGGTGATTCATAAAATGTAAGTCAATGGCTACCGGCACTTTGAGAGTCCAAATAAGCATATCAGACAAAAATAGTGTTGCCTGATATGCTTATTTTGACTCTCAAAGTGCTGGTAGCCATTGATTTGCATTTCATTAATCATCAACGACCATAGTTTCAGCTTGAAAGTGTTCTACTGAAGAAAAAGTCACCTAAATCTTGGATGGCTTGAGGGTGAGTAAATTAACACCAAATATTGGTTTGTACTGTAAGTACAAATATGAGCTATTCAATCTACTGTATAAAATGAGTTTTACACTTGGATCATGTTTGATTGATAAAGTTGATTTAGAAACCATTAAAAAAAACTTACTTTCATGCTTCGTGGAGTTCATTTCAGTCCAGAATTAAGTGTCAAAGTTGACAGTAAATCTGATCATTCTCGCTCTGTAATGAAACTGAACACTGCAATGAGAGTTTTAAAGGTTTCTAATATCAAAGATGTTTTAGCCTTCATCCAAAATCCATCTTTTTCACCTTTCATTCTGTTTCTGATCTATAATGCATCCAGGGTCCAAAATAAACACTCACCAAAAGCTGAATACCAGGTAAAACGACCTTGGAAGAGTGACTTAAAAGCGTTCCTGGTCCATTGGCTTATATATATTATATAATATATTCTTCTTATTATTATTATATAGAAATAATTCATGGCTAAAATTGAACTACATTTTTTTTGTAAAAAAACAAAGTTTTTTCCCTCAATGTGGCAACAAATGTGAACTATTAAACCAGCAACTCATATTAAACAAGCTAAATTATGAAGAATAAAATCATGACGGATCTGCAGGTTTTTGTAACAATCAGACAGTTAAAAATATACATTTACATATGTAATTATGCATAATATAATTACTTTACTCTTATTTAAATGAAACTAAAACCAAAATAAAAATTAAAGATATAAAAAAAATGTTCATATATATAAAAATTTAATAAAATGACACAAACACAACGAAATTACTAAAACGTAAACACAAATTTTCATTTACTGTACATTCATTCATTTAGCAAATGCTTTTATTCAAAGCGACTTACAAATATAAAGGAATACAACAAGTATCTTAAAAATTTAAATAAAAGTGAAAATCTAACCCAAACAGAAATAATAGAAAGTTCTTTGAACCCTGGCTGAATCTGAACTAAATAAAGCAATAAAAATACACTACCATTCAAGAGTTTGGGGTCTGTTTTTTATCTTTTTGAAAAAAATATTTTATGCTCACCAAGGCTACATTTATTTGATCAAAAATACAGTAAAAACAGTATTATTGTGGAAAAAATTATTGCAATGTAAAATAATGATTTCTATTTGAAAATATTTTAAAATGTATTCCTGTGATCAAAGCTGAATTTTCAATATCATTACTTCAGTCTTCAGTGTCACAGTGATTTTCCTTCAGAAATCATTCTAATATGCTGATTTGCTGCTCAAGAAACATTTCTTAATTATTATCAATGTTGAAAACAGTTGCGCTGCTTCATATTTTTGAGGAAAACATGATAGCTTTTTTCAGGATCCTTTGTTAAATGGAAAGTTCAGAAGAACGGCATATTACATTATAAATATATTTACTGTAATATTTGATCAATTGAATGCATCTTTGTGAATGAAAGTATTAATTTATTCACAAAGACACAATAAAAAACCATCCTGACCCAAAACTGCATACTTCACAAACATTACATTACTCGACACCTTTAGCATACTGCTCTAAATGCACTCATGTTAATGATGCACTATTAGTATGGAAATTACAAATCTGCTCACTGCCACCTGACGCTGTTCCCATCATGCCTTGTTTCTCCTCCAGGTGAGGGCCGGACACACTAGATGAGGCTAATATGGAGGAGTTAATTGTACAGTGTATAAATGTCTCATTCCTCTCGCACTCATTTCAGACTGACATTTCACAAAATGGGGCCTCGTTTTCCAGCGGCCGGACGGATAAATTTCAATTAAAATGCCTGTCAGGACGGCTTACGGGGAACACGGTAATTCAAAAATAAATAAAATGACACATGAATATATGAATAAGTAAACAGCTGGCCGCATCATGCGGGACAAAAGAGAAATCCTCGCATTGTGATGTCAAGCAGGCCTGGACCAATCACTGGAGGCGAAATAGCAG
This sequence comes from Sinocyclocheilus grahami, assembly GCF_001515645.1. Lineage (NCBI taxonomy): Eukaryota > Metazoa > Chordata > Actinopteri > Cypriniformes > Cyprinidae > Sinocyclocheilus > Sinocyclocheilus grahami. The sequence continues at coordinate 111,167 of NW_015505626.1, forward strand.
CGCTCATGAATATTTATGAGCGAACGCACCGGACACATATGGAGTGGACAGCTTGAGATTGTGCTCAATAAAATGCATGAATTTCATTCTGAAACCTGATGTCTCATGCAAACTAAGAGGATGTCGAATGCAACTGAGATGGAGAAATTATCATTTGCAGTGAAATCTGTAGAGCGGATCTGATTTTGTGGCAAGCCAAGCAGAGACAGGCACAAAAAAACGGATCAATACCCTGCAGTTTTGATGTTTACACCAGAGTTGCTAGTATAAAGTCTCTCTAAAACTCAGGCCTGTCAAAGTAATTTTAGAAAACAATAAGACAAAATGCCACAGCCAAAAACATCTGTCTGTCTATTACAACAATGTGTAATAACACCAACATGTAATAAAATAGCGCAGATGAAACTAGTCAGGTCAGCTATAATACACACTTCATCATATGTGTGTCCATCATTAGTCATCGACTGTCGACTGAACAAGCGACGCTGATATCAATAACTAGAGAGCTGGGCGGGACTAATATGATGTTGATATATATACAGTAATAAATTGCCTGCCACAATTTAATTATAGTGAATAAGATGTACATAAATGTGCTGATACATAGATTTGTATTAGGGGTGTGAACCTACACTGGTCTCATGGTTCGGTTCGGTTACGATTATCATGTCATCGATTCGGTTCAATTCGATATCACGATGCATTGCCAATGAACCGCATCCTCAATTTTCAATTTTACTTCACATTTATACAATTTTGTCAATAAATACAAGCAGTCAGATATATGAACTGTACCTGACCTGGTTTCTTAAGTTAGTGGTATTACCCCCTGCTAGTGATGTGAACTGAGGCATCGGAGCTTGTGTTGAGAATAAATGGGCGTGCCAGATGAAGCCTCGATTCGAAGCTTGTGTTGTGTTCAAGCGGCAACCTCCCGCTCTCTCTCGTGAGACCAACACGGAAGTGACTTAAACTGTAATTCATCGACTGGCCGCTAGAGGCTGGCTACAAAGGGGAGTCAATCCCATAGACTCCCCATGTTAAAATGCCCAACTTTACAGCAGAAAAAATGCACGATTCACTTTGCGTGTCGAAATGTTCGATCCCCCAGATCTTTCTTTACGAATGAGCTTTAATTCGGACTTATTCAGATACATTTTAGATACCCAGTCATCGAAGTAATATGAAGAATACAAATTATTTCAGAAAAATTCAATATTTGTCATATGCAATTCATACGAGTACATTATTCTTCTATTACATCATATTGATATTCGTACTGGTATGAAATTGCACAGTTTAATGGGTAAATTAATTTATCAAAAACGCAACAAACACACACACTGTTAGGCTTTTATTTGTGCACGTAACTTGAATCGATCTGTGGAATATGTGGTAGATGCCTTGTCTTTCACAGGCTTTTGACTGCTATATTTTTTATGAACCACCAAATGGCGCTGTTTTCGAGACACTCGAAGCTTTGAATCTTTTCCCGAAACAGTCAAAGTAAAACCTCAGTGCTTCACGAGGCTTCATTTGCCCATCCCTACCAGTGTTGCCAATTTAGCTACTTTGTAGCTAGATTTAGCGACTTCCCCTCCCCTTTTAAGACTTTTTTCAAAAGTTTAGGGACAAATATAGCAACTTCTTGGACAACCCTTATCTAAGTTCTCATCTTGCCCACTGATCTATGTTCATCTTTATATAGATCAGTGAATTTGCCATTGTGATGTCCTCTAGTGACATTTGGCTACCAGTTTTAGCTACTTTCAATTGAAAGCAGTTGGCAACACTGATCCCTACCCCCTACATATTTCATTGTGCGTGACATGATTTGCACACAGCATGTGTCTTCTCCAGGTCGTGCTCAGGTTGTTCATAATAGCCGAAATGTGGCCAGATGTTGGCTTTTAAAGTATTTGGAGCATTTTTAATTACTCGCATTCGCGTCTCGCCTTCCTCTGCCATTAGGCGCGTTCGATTTGAAGCAGTGCTGCGCAGGATGAGTGTATGACATCAACCGCGAAAGCATAAGGATCCGTCTTCTCTCTTATTGTTCTCGCGGTACTTGGTCATACACTGATCATTCTGCGCAGCGGTGCTTCAAGCCGAACGTGCCTAATCTATGCTACCGCGACAAAGCACGTATGTGACAAATCACGTCAGAAAAGAGTCAGTACGTTATAATCGGTTATGGTCTATTACTGAACCGATAACGAATCGTCCTCGTCTGCATCGCGATGCATCGAAGAAACGATTAATTTCGACACCCCTAATTTGTATATCACTATATATGTATATGTCACAAGTTTTCTTCTTTATATTTTATTTCAATTGACGTAAAATGTTTTTTTTATAGTTTTTCTTCTAGTTTTAGTTAGCTACAATAACCCTGGTCATGCACTGACAAGAGTGTTGGTAGATTTTACAACGAATACAAGCAAAGGTTAACACTTCATGTTAAATGAAGCTGGATGATGAATCTGTCTATGATTACCCATCATTAAACACACACACTCGACACAATCCATCACCGCTCTCATGAGCAAAACCATCAGACTCTTTAGTAAAACACACACATACAAACACATTCATCACCCGTCTGCATCTTATCGAAGTTAAAGAGCTCACACACACACACACACACACACACACACACACACAAACACACACACACACACCATTCATCACTTTATAGCATCTAGTTAACAGGCCGTTTGGCAGGAGCAGGCCAGAGGCCATCATATAAACCCAGAGAGAGAAAGAGACGAGGAAAGATACAGTGTAAAATAACATATCAAAAACGCTGTGAGAAGAAAAGAAAAGAAAAGAAATAATACTTTAAGAGTAAATGCCTAATTTATTCATGCTGCAATGCATGCTGGGAACTCACAAATTCTTAATGTTTCAGCAATATTGTTTGAACATCTTTGTTCAGATAACTGTGTTTGCTTAGTTTGGGATAATATTTGGGGGTATTACAATGGTCTAACATGGGTTTTAATGTAGTTTAAAGTAGTAGATGCACTGCTATGAATTTTCATGTCAGATTACTCAGAATGATATCTGCCGATGCTCTAAACCAGTGTTTCCCAACCGGGGTGCCAGGGTGCCATCTGTCGAGAGCAGGGGTGCCGTGTAAAAAAATATTTTTTTATATTTTTAAATTGCTAAAATGTTCAAAAAAGCAGCTATTATATAATATCAATTTCTGATGTCGCCAATAATTAGAGATGCACTGAAATTCCGGCTGCCGAAAATGAGTTCACCGCTCAGGATTCACTTTCACGTGGTGTGACGCTCTGCGTATTATCCCGCTCTATGTGTGTGCGCTCCGCTCAGTCGCTCACGGCCCATGTGAGTGTTCCACTCGTATACCATTCATGCTCATCGGAACAGCAAAGTCCACTCAAAAATCGAGCTGACAGGAAACATCGATGTAGTACAGTATTGTACCATGGTGTGGTAAATGGGCAACTCTGGTAACGCTGCCCTCTCATTCATTGATCTGCTAAACGTTATGCTCATGTGTCCTCTGTGACAAAATTAATTTTGTAGGGTGCCACAAATTTGTTAAAATTTCCAAAGGGTGCCCAGACTAAAGAAAGGTTGGGAAACACTGCTCTAAACTATATACAGTGGGTACGGAAAGTATTCAGACCCCCTTAATGGTACATTAGAGGTTAAAATGAACAACAACACTATTATATTAAATGCTATTTATATTCAGATATAATAAATCACACTCAAATAAAAACGTCTGCCCTGAAAGCACACGTACATCCCGGAGACGTCTATTTGACGTCTGCATTTACATCTGCAAGACGTATTTTTTAGAGTGTTTGCTCATCTGCAATACATCTATAGGACATTTCCTATCAGATGTATACACATTTAGAAAATGTCTGTAAGATGTTTATGATTTAGAATGTATGTAAAACTAACATCTTAAAGACGTCTATGAGATGATTTACACAGCAGATGCTTTCCAGATGAAGCAATCATGTTAATGGAATTTCCGCACTGAGTCTATTTTTGCTGTGCTGCAAGCACTGAATTAAAGTAACAGCGCATTGTTTGCGGTAAATATGAACATGGATTGACACTAAAATGTAGTAATTACACCATAAATGCATATAATTAAAGTATACAGTGCTTCACAGTCAACATAGACTATGGCTTTTGGCTATGTTTAAAGGAAAAGAGCACTTTTAGATAAACAAGGCAATAATAGATGGCAAACAGCCACGGATCAGTTGCAGACTCCTGTGTGAAAGCACAATGAGCACCTGCTGCTTCTGCAACGCTTACATGTGGCTGCATGCGCACTGCAAACGGAGTATGTGTGAGCCTGGTGTAAAAGGCCGCCTCACATATAGCTCACAAAATCAGGCTTGCGCCGTGTCAGCTATTGTGCAACAATTGCACGATTGTAAAAACAAAAATGCAGTGCATGATCAAACATTTAGGTGAGATAAATATATATTTTTGAAAAATGTCTAAAAAATGCCCGGTATCGGCCCGGTACCTGCTTTCTGCGATCGGCCTCAAAAATCCTGAGCGGAGCACCCCTAGTGCAGTTAATTGCTTTATCGGCCGATACCGATTATTTGCATCCCTAGTAATTCACAACTCTTAGTATTTATGACTCAAAATGTTGCTTTTTTTACAGTATAGTTTCAGGTAAATAGAGGGGGGGGGGGGGGGGGGGGGCCTCCAGATTTTTAATGACATCTCAGACTTTCATGAGTGTGTGTTTTACCTTGTCTGTGGAAGAGTTTGCTGCCCACAATCACAGTCATGGACGCCACTTTCTGTTTCTGTAGTTTATCCGGAGGAATACAGGTGTAGAAATCATACAACAGCTTACTGCAAACAGACAGACAGAAAAGTATATGGTATTAAAAAAGTAAATGAGATCGACTGACAAAATTTTTAAAGAGCTTCAAAGCAGTTCATGCACTTAATATCTCATTTTGTGATATTTTGTAAGTCATCTAATCAGTTTTTTCACAACAGTAAGTGTCAGTTTATACTGTATTTCTGTAGAAGATCTTAATCCATAATCTTGAATAAAAGATAAAAATAGCAAAAATAATCCATAAATAAATGCTGAGGGCAGAGAAAGTGACCTGTGTTTTATTGATCGAGTCTGAACGCCACCGGGGTCTGTGAGAAACTACTGTATCATATCGACCCTCTCGGAGCCGCAACAATCGTTCTGTGTTTTGTGTGCAGTGATGAATTAGACGCCATTTGAAGCTAAACACACACACTCCCGGCTCTAACTAGATAAAAACACTCAAATTAAACTATCCATATGAGAGAAACTCACTCCACTGTTTCTCAAACTCATCAAAAACTCAAGTCGAGACATCAGACATCTGCCTCAGTTAAGTGCATGAGCAGCTAAACCAGTTAAAGGGGTCATGATGCTTTTTTAAAGATAATTATTTGGTGTATTTGGTGTATCAGAATATGTTGACATGCTTTAATGTTCAAAAAACACATTATTTTTAAAATACTGTACATTATTGTAGGTCCTCTATGCCCCGCCTCTCTCAAACGCTTCGTTTTCTACAAAGTCCCTCCTTCCGACAAGCGCAGTCTGCTCTGATTGGCCAGCTGACCCAGTGCATTGTGATTGGCCGAACACCACAAGCACTCGGCGAAAATGTAATGCCCCTTACCATAATCGCCAGCTTCATCTTTCAAAATAAATGTAAAGACAGAGCCCAAAAGGGGAACAGAGTCGCGTGACAGACACAGTGATGAAGCTGGTATGTGTGCAGTACACAAGCAAAGGTTAAGACGGTTGTGACCCTGTCTCTCTCTCTCTCACACACACACGTGATGCACAAAACTCTGCATTTGAACAGTCAATAGCAAATATTTAAACTAATAACAAAACAGTAGCTGATTCAGAAGCGCCAGATTGTCATAGCAAAGTCAGAATTACCTCCTCTCCTAGGTTCACGAAACGGTCGTCCATAAAATGCATTGCTGTTCTGTTGTAAGTGATCTTAAAGATTCCTAAATGCATCTACTTCCGGAAGGCCAAATAAAGTGCTTTTGCTTTCGCCTAGAAACACACAGTGTCTCCCTGACATGGCTGCATCGACACTAACTGTGGTTACTGAAACCACGCCTTCTTTCTTTGCCTGAACATTTGGGCGGCATTATGCAAATATTGGGATCTTATCTATGCACAATCAGCTTGTAACACTCCAAAGAGAAAGGAAAACTTGAAATAGCATCATATGACCCCTTTAAAGTCACATTACAGTTATAATAGCATTAGCGTTCGAGTAGATCAGGTAAAAAAAAGTGCATTAAGGACCATCAGCTTCAGAGTGAAGGAGAGTCTGTGTGTTTGTGGTGATTGATTTCTGACGTCACAAACTGATGGCGGTCATTTAAAGTGTCTTCAAGCACTTGTAGAAACTGTTGTCAGTACATCAGTTCAGCCCAGACCGATCAGGTGTGTTCTAAAGATTTTAGGCTGTTATGAGACTCACCTGAGGAGTTTAGCATCGAACACTGTTTCCACATCTTGCAGGACTGTGGGCAAGTACTTCAGAGCGGCCACCTATACACATACATTTATATCAAATTTGATATGCTTTAAAAATATAATAATATAAATAAAGCATTTTTAAAAATCATATATAAAATATTAAAAAATAATTATTTATATATATATATATATATATATATACATATATATATATATATATATAAAAAATATTATATTTTATTACACAA
>NW_015505626.1:118110-134599 GCF_001515645.1 Sinocyclocheilus grahami
TAATTAAAATATTATATTTTATCATACAAAAATATCTTATATAATATATTTGAATATTATTTAATAAAATATTTAATATACATATACACCTATTAAAAAGGATAATTTATGTATTTATATTATATATAAATATAGGCAAATAATTTATAAATCATTTTATATTTTATATATTTTTATTATATAATTCTTATTTTTTATAGTTTTAAATATGATTTGTCATATATAATGATTATATATATAGCTATAGCTATATATTTCATAAACTGAATTCAACTATTCATACCTGCTGCAGTAGTGTAGTGGTGTAGTCACTTTTCATCAGGTTATTGATCGACTCAAATAAACTTTTGAGAGATTCCTCAAACTCGGCCTGTTCCTTCCCTTCATACAATCTGACGACAGAGAAAAAAAAGAACACTTGTGAGCAGTGCAATACATTTCACATATCCATCATCACACATTCGCACACTTATACACTGATGCACCCCTTTTCTGCCAGGACTTCAGGTCCGTTTCGCACAAGATGTGTAAGCGGCGTATAATTTTCTCGGTGCCCATGTTAACAGGTACCAGGTTGTTTATAGTCAAAATAAATGAGTTGACATGAAAAAGATGTGTTTTCACCATAAAAGCATGTAAGTGATGTATACATTGTTTCATACAGTCAAAATATTTCCCAAAAAGGACACTAGTATACCAGTGCAGGAGTTGCAACACAAATTAAATAATTTAAACAAGTATTGTATATCTTAAAAATATAGATCATTTCATCATATAAACTACACTACACAGTATGATGCTTCACTTTCCAGCCACTTTAATTTATTTTGTTTTTATAACCTTTTTTGATTTATTGTGTAATTTTTAATTGTTATGTATTTAAATAGCTTCCGGGTTTTACATCAAAAGAGCTTGTGTTCTCAACAGTGTCATTTTAGTATCAATGAGATGCTATCAGAGCTTGCATTAATACTTTGACTCAGTTTTTATTATTATTATTATTTATTTATCTATTTATTTTTTCATTTTCATTTTAGTAAAATATTTGGTTATTTTGTTGTGTGTGTTTAGTCATTTTTATCAGTTTTTGCTTTTTTTATTTAATTTTTATATCAGTTTTAGTTATAGTTATTTTATTCAAGTGAAACTAAATAAAAAATGTTTCTTTGAATCTGAAATAAGTTAAAAGGTTTTGGTTAAAAAATAATAATGGCATTAATTCAAAAAGGTTTTAAAAAAAAAATTGTAATACCACATAATGGAGAAAATTTCCATTTGCTTGTCAAAAAATTTAAGTGACATATTCACACGATAATGCATTTCCATTTAGTCATTTAGCAGAACGCATGAAGAAAATGCATTTGATGCATGCATTCATTATGGTAATTGATGTTCCTGATATGATGCATAAAGCACGGCTATAATTTCTATTCAAACACATTATTTTTAGTGGTTAGTTCATTTTAGTGTTCACTTTGCATCAAATTCAAATATTTTTAAATCCAACCCATCCCACTTGTGACCAGTTTTTGCAAAGGCAACACAAAAGTCACTACACCCTACAGTGATTAAATGTATGAACGGCGCATGACATGGAAGACAGATTTCACTGCTTGAGGCTTTATTGCGATGCATCTGGTCAGGACAATAAAGACGGTGATGAGTCTAGTTAGTTTGTGGGTCACTTATGACGTTGTTCGACTCTAAAGTCAGTGGAAAGGCTTTCAGGTGACAGACACGGAGGATCATGACAGTAACTTTGACTGAAACTTCAATCAAGTTTAGAAGCAGTCTAAAGATTCATCTCTCTCAGTCTCTCTGGACTTCTTTAATGGTGTTTTCTCCCGTCTCTGTCCATCAGGTCAGTTGTGTCTCTCTCTCTGTCTGTCTGTCAGGAGTAACTCGGCACAGATGTTATAGTCAGTGGGGTTTCTGAGGGTGGAGATTATGCTGTAACACACGACAGTATTTACCGCGGTACTGCTGAAGAACAGACGTGATTACTGAAGCATTGTTCCACTAATCCACATGAGAGCCACAGTTAATACGCCACCTCTGACCTCACACGATAACACACACTACAATAAACACACATGCTCACAAAACAAAGACACATATATACGTCATCAAGACAAATAGATGTACATTTCCTAGAATCAATAAACCTACCCAGAAATGCATATGCATGCAAACCGACACACTTCAACCTCAACAAAATCACTTAAAAGTCAGGTCTGAATGCAATATAAACATCAAATCTGATTAGTTGTGAAATGCTGGTTATGTTGCGGTGCTATTTTAGTTATGAGATCACAAGCTGCTTTGTATATTTCATAGATTTTTGCATGTTTGCATGTCCAGTAAATTTAAGTGGAAATAAACATTAAAACTGAAATAAATATTAATTAAACCCAAATAGTAATATTTAAAAAAAACTGATAAAAATGACAGAAGCACATAAAAGTAGAACTGAAAATATAAACATACACACACACACACACAGATATATATATATATATATTGATTTAAAAAAAAAAATTGCGTGGGGGGGGGTGAGTTTCTGTTTTTTTATATATATATATATATATACACACACACCCCTCCAAAAGTATTGGAACAGTGAGGCCAATTCCTTTATTTTTGCTGTAGACTGAAAACATTTTGGTTTGAGATCAAAATATGAATATGAGACGAGATCAACATTTCAGCTTTTATGTACAGGTATTTTCATCTGGATCTTAGAAGATAGCACCTTTTGTTTGAACTCACCCATTGCTCATGTGACCAACATTATTGGAACATGTGACTTACAGATGTGTTTTGTTGCCCTGGTCTGTCCTATTAATTGATTATTCAAACAATATATAGCACTGAATGTCTGCGCTCAGTTTCAGATTTGGGTTTTGCCTGTGCAGACTGCATTTATAGTTAGAAGATGTGTAACCAAAATGGTGACATTCTATTGGTGAAAAACAAGGAATGGTGAAGCTAAAAGAAGATGGAAAATCAGTCAGAGCCATTGCACAAACATTGGCCATAGCCAGTACAACCATTTGAGGAAGAAAGAAACCACTGGTGTACTAAGTAACAGACCTCGAACAGGTAGACCAAGGAAAACATCAGCAGTTGATGACAGAAACATTGTGACAGCTGTAAAGAAAGACCCTAAAACAACTGAAATCAGCAACAACCTCCAGAGGGCAGGAGTGAAGGTATCACAATCTACTGTTCACAGAAGACTTCATGAACAAAACTACAGAGGCTACAACAGAAGATGCAAACCAATCAGTAGCAAGAAGAATGGGAGACAAGCCTCAAAAATTCTGGGACAAAGTTTTATGGACTGATGAGACAAAGAGAAAGGCTAAATTTTGAAGAAAAAAAGGATCTGTTGCATGATCCCAAACATACAAGCTCATCTGAAACACAGTGGAGGTAATGTCATGGCTTGGGCTTGCATCACTTCTTCTGGGACGGCCTCATTAATCTTAACTGATGACGTAACGCATGACGGCAGCAGCAAAATGAACTCAGAAGTCTACAGAAACATTTTGTCTGCCAATTTACAGAAAGATGCAACCAAACTGATTGGGAGATCCTTCATCATGCAGCAAGATAATGACCCGAAACATAGTGCAAAAGCAACAAAGGAGATCATCAGGGGCAAGAAGTGGAAGGTTTTAGACTGACCAAGTCAATCTCCAGACTTAAACCCTATAGAGTATGCATTTTACCTGATAAAGAAGAGACTGAAGAGAGTAACCCCCCAAAACTAAAAGAGGCTGTGGTGAAAGCCTGGAGAAGCATCACAAAAGAAGAATGCAAAGGTTTGGTGATGCAACAGGCTTGATGCAGTTATTGCAAGCAAAGGATTTGCAACTAAATATTAAGTCTTATTCATTTTAATCTGTTCTTTAAGTCAATCTGTTCCAATACTTTTGGTCACATGAGCAATGGGTGGGTTCAAACAAAAGGTGCTATCTTCTAAGTTGTGTTTATCAGATCCAGATGAAAATACCTGGAAATAAAAGCTGAAATGTTGATCTCTTGTCTCATATTCATCTTTTGATCTCAAACCCAAATGTTTTCAGAGTCTACAGCAAAAATAAAGGAATTGACCTCACTGTTCCAAAACTTTTGTGTGTGTGTGTGTGTGTGTGTAAATATAAATAAAATACAAATAGTATTGTTGTGTATAAATATAAATAGTATTGTTTTAGTTTTGAGTAAAGAAGTTGATCAATTCAACAACACATTTGCATGTTCACTTAAATTAATTGGAAATAAATAAGCATTAAACCTGAGCTAAAACTTAAGATGGAAATAAAAATAAATTAAACCCAAATAGTAATATTAAAACAAATAAAGAAACAAATAATAAATGGATAGATAAATAAATAAATAAAGTTAGAACTGGAAATATATTTTTTATATAAAGCATGTAAATATTTTAAATATATAAATAGTATTGTTTTAGTTTTGAGAACAATGTGCTTTGATGTAACAGCCAAATGTTATTTGAAAATATAATAAATAAAAATGTTATTAATCAAATTCAATTTGTTTGTCAAAAAAATACAACTGGCATTCCCACATGATAATGCATGAAGAAACATCACAGAAAAGGCATTTGAGTCATGCATTAATAAGAATTCATATAGTTTCTGATATGGTATTCATAATACCATAAACACACATGATTCATATACTGACTCTGAGATGTGCATTTCATAGAATTAGAAAACCTACCCTTCAAAATTTTAGTTTTTCACTAAGCACGCATAACCGTTGTTTTCTCACAAACACAATCACATACATACATGCTGCCCACATATTATTGTAGCCCAGTTTGTGCTGATTATGGTGCTACTAAACTTTAGCCATTAAAATGTTTATAAGCAACTGAAAAAAGCACAAATGTCAGGGCATGTCAAAACTTCTCCAGGGCCCCAAAACACCCTCGGACACCATGGGTTAACAAAGTAACTTAAATATCAGTTATGAACACAAATGAACAACAAGAAAACATTATATATTCAAAAAACACACCACAAACACACACCAGAAAACTGCCGAAAGGGTTTTGATGTTGCCCAAAGCTAAACACACACTCACACTCGTACACACAGTGTGTTAATCCTGATGATGGGTATGAAATGAGAGGCATTAGAGCATAAGAACAACCACTCAAAGAGATAAAACACACAAATAACACAGAGAACGTGAGAAGATGAAAAACCTTGAAGAAACCAGCAAACACACACAACAAAATTCCATTTATAATACGGACAGTTCTGCATCTAGATGCTGATTGGTCAACACAACATTCCAGCAGTGTGAAACACATAATTAAATATTAACCCTCGTCATCACTAGATCTACTACTGCAGGGGTTCTCAAACTTTTTTGCAAGCCAAACCCCTGTAACCTAAAATATTTAGTTATAGTATCTGTAAGATTTTAAGTTAATATTTCAATAATTTAACAACACCTTTTCATGTTCAGTTTCCTGATGCGGGGTTATTATCATTAACTAGAACTTCAACTATTTTTAAAGTTTTGTTAATTGAAGTCAAACTGACAGGAATTAAAATATAAATATTAGATGATAAACAAACTAAATTAAACTTAGAAATGTTGACTCGGCAACTAACTGAAATAATTTTAAGTTGAAGCACTAAAATTACAAAACAACAACTACAACAAAAAACACTACAACTAAAAAATAAATAAATAAATTAATTAATAATAAATTAAACTTAAATAGTAATATTTAATAACTAATATGAATAACAAAAGCCCATAAAAATGTAAAATGAAAATGAAAACTTAAAATATAAAAGTAAAATCTTATTCAAAATATTATTAAATACTATAATAGCCTTTAAATATTACTAAAATTACACTGCTCTGATGTCGGTTAATTGTCACATGACATGCAGGTAAACAAATCTGACATTTCATTTTATTTATTTATTTAAATTTGCTTGATTTAATTGTTAGCTTTTCCTCAACTCACAAACCCCAGTTTGAGAAACCCTGCTCTAGAGAAAGGATGATATGAATCAATTTGATTTAGAAAATGTTTTTAATGAACATTTTGATTCCTAGAACAGAGCTCATTTAATAATCTAGCTGACTTAACCTTTCAACACTTATTAAAAAAATCATTAAAGCAGGAGAGCAAAAAAAGATACGATAATCATTGCTTCAGAACTAGAATGACTGTTATGAAGCATTTGCATTTAAAATCATCCTAGAGGACGGAAAATCTCCCCAAATTTAAGATAAATAATAAATATTCCATGAACAATTTGAGGTAATTTCCCCATCCATTTCTTCTTTTCAGCTATTTAATTTAAAATATTTATTACATTTCCAGAGCGTGCACCGAACCGGCGTTTTTACACCCACATGGTCTCTTCTCTCTGGGAATATAACGTCTGCGGTTTAATCTGGATGTTTTAGAGAGTTATTTTAAAAGCGCAGAGCAGTGACGCTTTCCATCAAACTCCATTATCAGAGCGAAGCGCCTCCTGCTGGGACTGAATCCAGAGCAAAAACACTCCTGCTGAGAGCCTTTGGACTAATAAACACTGAAAAATGATCCGGCCATGATGGGGCTGCATTTCTACAGATGTTAGTATGCATCAGCGTACTGCAGTAAACAGACTGGTTAATATTAGCGAGAGCGAGAGAAAGAAAGAAAGAAGTCAAAGCTTTTGGCTTAGAAGTTTAAGCCAAATTTAAAAGAACAAAATGTAAATAAATACATTTTATTTTTATATTTGAATTATTTAAATATAAATGTAAACATTTTAATATAAAAACAAATATGCCAAAAAAATAATTTGCATTAAAAAAATGAACACAATGCAATGTGCTAGATTTGTCTTTCAAATCTAATTTCTTACTCAACTCATTAATTTGATCAGACTGACAGAAGTTTAGACTATTTACACAAAACTGAAAATTAAAAAACACAAAATAACAATTTATTTCTGATATTATAACTGGACACCACTTGCTGAATTAATACAATAAGTACATTTGACAATTTAGTTAGTATACAACTGTTTGAAATGTTACATTCTGCATACTAAGCTCTCTGCATTTCTAGAGATGCTAGTGTGCATTGGCACACCGCAATAAAAAGACTAGTTAATATGATAGTTAATATGATTTATATGAGAAAAAAAGAAAGAAAGAAAGAATTGAAAGAATGAGAAAGAAAGAAAAAAAGAATCATATTTTAAGCCAAATTTAAAAAATAAATATAAAAAATAATATATTTAAATGTATTTTTATAATTACATAAATTATAATAAATAATCTAAAAATAAATATGTGGTGTGTAATTAAAGCATTTATAGTGATCATATGCTGTTTGCAGTAAGACTGATCTGTCTCTCTCTTGTTGGTCATTAGTGCAACCACACACACACACACACACACACACACACTCATTGAGATTCGTTTAGCAGCTGTTTTGGCATCAATTACTATTAGGCAAATTAATGATGCAATCAGCTGCTACACAAACTTGATGACTGAACACACTGTACAACACACACACACACACACACACACACACACACACACACACACACACACACACACACAGTTTGGGAACGGCAGATGCATCTAGTGTCACATTTTAGAATGTAGATGTATTGAAAAACACGCCAAAACATTCAAAACACAGCAGAAGTACACAAAAGACACTATACCGAGTAAATTACTACTGTGTTTCAAAAGTTTTCTCTGTCAACTCTAACTTGACAGCGGAGCAACAAACTGAAGGAATCTTGCTGAGCAAGTTAGTTTAAGTTAGTTAAACAGATGACGTGATTATATCAGCTACACACTTTGAAGGAATAGTTCACCCAAAAATATAAATTTGCTGAAATGTACTCTATAAGATATAGACAAGTCCATCACTTGCTCATGGATCCTCTGCAGTGAATGGGTGCCAACAGCTGATAAAAACATCACAATAATCCACAAATAATCTACATGACTCCAGTTCATCCGTTAATGTCTTGTGAAGAGAAAGGCTGTGTGCTTGTAAGAAACAAATCTATCATTAAGACATTTTTAATCTCAAACTGTCATTTCTGGGCGAAATCCCTTCCATAATCCATAATTTTGCTTTCTCCAGTGAAAAAGTCCATCACTATTGTTGTCTCACATCAAAATTCACCCACATATTTGCTTAGAACCATTTTTCACCTGTCAATATTGTTTTATATGTGCATATTTCTCACCTAATTCAGACCAGACAACTTTTTCTCTGGAGAAAGAAATATTATAGAATAGCTCTATAATAAGACAACCCATTTTAGCCAGAAACAATAACGGTTTAAGTTAAAAACATCTTAATGATGGATTTGTTTCTTACAAACATGCAGTTTTTCACTTCTAAAGCTGTTAATTGATGGACTGGAGTGGTGTGGATTACTTGTGGATTATTGTGATGTTTTTATCAGTTGTTTGGACTTGAGTATGAAACTGTCAGAGGAACAGCACTGGCAGTGTGAATGAACATCAGCTACAGTCTGTGTTTCTGCAGTGCCGCTCGATGACTGCATCCGGGGGCCCCAAAGGCAGAGTCATAAATCACAGACAGACACAGGCCCTTAATGACCGTCAGGCAGCGCTGTTACACTCCTCGACAAAACGGTGCAGACAGAACGTGCTGCAGGCGGCCGGAGGACATGTGACCCTGTCAAAAACCCTAAAAAATGACTGCTCCACCTTAAAAACGTACACTTGAATCTCAGCCCAAAGCAGCTGGGCGTTTATTTCCTTGTGTTTTGTTTTGTTTTCAGCCCACATTCAGATGAATGAACCGTCACAGACTCCGGCAGTGCTCAGAATAGAGTACTAGCGTACTACTCAGAACAATTCTTTCATAATGTTTTTTTGTGGTTTTGAGAACATGCCCAGTTCATATTTTAAGCCAAACTAATTTTTGTTGTTGTTTTTTAAAGATTTCCTTTTTTGTACGATTGTTTCCACAAAAAATATGAAGCAACATAAATACGTAGTTCTTTCATGGAACTCTAGATGGCGCAGGCTGATGGGTTCTTAACGTAACTGATGATATTCACAGCGTTAAACGACTTGGCACAAGCTGATTGGTTCATGTTGCATATGCAGCCAATGAGCTTGCTGCTTTACATTTAAATGGCTGGTTAGCATCCACTTGACCATTTTTGCAGCGTGCTTTCAGAGTTCCTCTAAAACTCTCCACCTTCCCAAGCTCCACCTGTATAGATCTGCAACGGGTTATTTTATATGCTATTTGTGCAGCAGCAGTATGTCTTAAAATACTCACAGCACCGTATTCACTGGTAGTAGCCAGTTCCTACTTGCTTGCAGCAGCAGCAATAATCTACAACTACAGCAATAACCAACAGCAGCAGCAGTGTAGCAGATCAATTCCACTCAGGCCAAATACATTAACACTGTCATATCCATTACCATGCTAAAATCTTCAAGAGTTGTCATGATAGAACTGTTTTCAACATTGATAATAAGAAGAAATGTTTCTTTTGCATCAATTCAGCATATTAGAATGATTTCTGGTGGATCATGTGAGACTGAAGACTGGAGTAATGATGCTGAAAATTCAGCTTTACATTACAGAAATAAATAAAATTTTAAAGGTGACATATCATGAAAATCTGACTTTTCCAGGTTTTAAGTGGTATAATCAGGTCCCCGGTGCATCTACCAACCAAGGAAATGTCCTTAGGATGGGTTCACAAGCCTCCCCTCGACTGGACACGTCTAGATATGTCTTCAGCACGGACATCTGCTTCCTACAGCACACAGAACGAGAGAGAGTTTGTGTGTGTAGTTCTCTAAATAACTTAAACTACAAAATCTAGACAGAGAAAAGACTGCACACACAAATCAACTAGGACAACTAGCAACAGGCCAAATTATGTCACTATGGTGTAACCTGGGTCCTTTAATTCACTCCTGTTTCTGTTGATTTGCGCCATTAAAGTCATGTAAATTAAGTGCAAGACAAACATTCATTTCTTGAAGCTTTTGGAATTAGGTAATTCTTTTTATTTTATTTTATTATAAAAAATATTTTTTTATTTAAATATATTTTCAAATTATATATATAGAATTATGTAATATAATTTATTTATATGTAATTATAATACTATGATATTGCATTTATTTATTTTTTTATAATTAATTATATAGATTTATTTGAATATATTGATACTACTAGTTGGTTTAAAAAAAACATTGAATACAAGCATCTTTATTATCACACCAGAAGTATTAGAAATATTAAATATTGTCTTGGACTGTGTGGGGCCTTGTTGTCAAAAAGGTTGAGAATCACTGAATTATAATTTGCATAATGCAAAATTTTGTATTTAAAACTGAAAATGATAAACAACTATTGCATCTTCCTGTTATCTTTTATTATTTTATATTCTCCTGGTTTATCATTTTGGGACTAGAATCAGTCACCAGAAGTGAGCTTAATAGGACAAAACCTCCCCATGGGGACTAGTGGGGCTTATTTTGGAAAAATTATTCATAAAAGGTTTCTTTCAGGGTTTGGGTTAGTCATCATTTTAATCAGCTTAAACACAAGATAAATCTTTGAAATGGCCCCAATTACTGTAAGCTACTGCCATCAGTGGTTCTATAAAGAACCTTTAGCATCCATGGAATCTTTCCTCTCCACAAAAGGTTCTTTAGATTTTTTAAATGGTCTTCACACTAAAGGTTCTTTAAGGAACCAAAAATGGTCCACCTGAGGCATTTCTGCAAAAACAACTCTTTGGAACCTTTATTTTTAAGACTGTAGAAATGTGTGTATGTTTGGATGTTGCTTACCAAAGCGTCAAAAACCAAAATATCATAGTCATCAGTCTGTGAATGTTCCATCATAATGTTGAAAAGGGCATCCAAGGTGTCCTGCAGGAACTACACACACACACACACACACACACGTAAACAAAAGTGCATATTGAACAACAGATGCTCATGTGTAATTTCGGTGTAACACACCTTCACGACCTCCTCTCCGTCAATGAGTTTGAGCTCCTGTAGGTTTTGTTTCAGCATCTCAGGACGAGTTCTCCACTTCAGCAGACCCAATAAACCCACTGAGAGACAGAGAGACAGAGACAATGTGTCCTCAACTGACTCTTAATTACCATGCATTCTTGAATCAGTTTATTTCACGTTCAGCAGTGAATATGTCCAGGTGTATTCATAGCAAAGTCAGAATTACCTCCTCTCCTAGGTTCACGAAACGGTCGTTCATAAAATGCATTGCTGTTCTGTTGTAAGTAATCTTAAAGATTCCTAAATGCATCTACTTTCGGAAGGTCAAATAAAGTGCTTTTGCTTTAGACTAGAAACACACAGCGTCTCCCTGACATGGCTGTTTCAACACTAACTGCGGTTACTGAAACCACGCCTTCTTTCTTTGCTTGCACATTTGGGCGGCATTATGCAAATATTTCCACATAGTGAGGTAGATATGTGGGGGCGTTTTAGAACGAGCCGTTTTAGGGGGGCGTGGCAGAGTCTTAACTTTGATAAAGAATATCTCTTTGGTTTTGAGAATTTAGTCTTTGCAACTTCAGGGATCTTATCTATGCACAATCAGCTTGTAACACTCCAAAGAGAAAGGAAAACTTGAAATCGCATCATATGACCCCTTTAAAATCATGACTTGATGTCACATTATTTTCACTGGTGTCTATTTTAAAAAACTGTACTTCATGACTGCAGGAGACACTAAAGCTGCTAAACTTACACTCCTGTGAGGATCGATGACGGAACATGAAGCGCAGATGGATTCTGGGCATCTCCTCTAGAGGGATCGCCACCTAGAGGCCGGAGAAAAACATTACTACATACAGACTGAAAACCTGGCTGAATACAAGAGGATTTATGCTTGAGAAATTAACTTTGAATTTGGCATCAAATTGATCTGCTTTCAAAATGTATGTTCGTGGTCTAATTGCTTCCCTCCAAATCACCTGATTCCGTAAATGCGTAATAGATGGATACAAGTGTATTTTGTTAAACACGTTTCACCTAAAAACATGTAATATGTTGGAAGAAAAATGAACTGTCAATACTGTTTGACATGCACACACACAGAAGTGGTGCTCAAGCAGCTTTTTCATTTGGCCTCTGACTATATTTTATATTTTAGTTTGGCCCATTGCACCAGCTCTTAAAGAGTTTGCCCGAAAACGGACACAACACAGAGTGAAGATTTGTTCTTGAATGATTCATTATTTTTTTAATTAATCGGGTGAGTTAATGATTCAATGAATGATTCAGTGATTCATAAAGACAGTGGTCACTTGCTTTGTTCATTCATTAATCAGTCACTTGCATTTAATAACACTTGCTGCCACCTACTAGCAGCTTTAGTTTCATATATATACATATATATATATATACAGTATATACTGTATATATATATATATATATATATATATATATATATAAATAAATGCTTTTGTACCAGACCTGCAATGCAAAGATGGCTGATTGGTAGCCACACACTCGCGTCATTATACTGTCGTGAACGCACGTCCACAAGTGACGCAGTAGAGACGAAAATGTGGAATAAAGTTGTTATTTTTGTTTCCTTTGTGCAAAAAAGTATTCTCGTAGCTTCGTAACTTTACAGTTGAACCACTGATGTCACACGGACTACTTTGTCAATCATTTCGGAACTCTTCTGCACCTTGAACGTGGTAGTTACCTTGCTGTCTATGGGAGGGTCAGAGAGCCCTCAGATTTCATCAAAAATATCTTAAATTGTGTTCTGAAGATGAACGAAGGTCTTACGGGTTTGGAACAACACGAGATTAATGACAGAATTTTCATTTTGGGGTGAATTAACCCTTTAAGCTCATTGTCTCACTCACCTTAAAAGTTTCCATCCAGCGAGGTTGTTTGATCTGGTAGTAAATGACTGATCTATATTCATTTACAGGCCGATCTCCAGCTCCCAGACAGATTGAGTTCTGCACAATAATACAAGACAGCTGTCAATCAACACAGAAAACCCCACCTCAATCAGAACAGGTTGAGATTTGACCTCACGGTCAGAGGTCACACTCACCGGCATGACCTTCCCCTCCTCGTCACACACCAGCATAATGACCTCCACGTTCTTCTGTGTGGTTTTGTTGTACTTGTCGAAGTCTCCGGAGTGCAGCGTGAGGTAGATGTCGTTACGGATGTCACCCGGCATGATGATCTCAGGAAAACCCAGTTTTCGCGCAACCACGGTGCTCCGGTCCACCAGGTGGGGATATTCTTTTCGGATCTGGACGATGTCGCCCACTAGAGCTTTCATGGTGACCCACAGACCTGACATGGTGTTTAATGATTTATTAGTTTCACTATCAGAATCATGACAGAAATACATGGAATCTTTCTACAGTACACTGCTACAGTGATTTCAAAATATTCTTTAGCGAAAGCGTGGGTGGTTAGGGTGGATGAATGAGGTAAAATAACAAATTAAGGTTTAACTGTTTTTGTTCATCCTTTCCCCCTTGTCTCATTCTCTAATGTCTGTTTTAATGACAGTCATAAAGCTCATCCGCTCTCAGCACTCAATCTCTTTGTTCTGCTGTATTGTGTCTCTGTGTGTGAGTGTGGGCAGACGGGATTATGGGTCCAGTGAGTATTACAGCATTAGCGGAGGGAGCGGTGATGCTGTGCTGTCATTTGAGCAGAGATAACAGCACTGAGACATACCTTGACCTCCGCTGTCACCTCGCGATGTCGTCACTTTGTTAAGGAGAGCGTGAAGAAAGTCATTCTCAGCTATAACCCTACAAACACACACACACGAAAACAGAGTATAAAATAATTACTTTCAATAACAACAACAAATATTATATACTTATTTAATGGTTACTTATTTAATGTATATATATATATATATATATATACAGTTGTGCTCATAAGTTTACATACCCCTTGCAGAATGTGCAAAATGTTAATAATTGTAACAAAATAAGAGGGATCATGAAAACTGCATGTTATTTTTTTTATTTAGTACTGTCCTGAATCAGCTATTTCACATAACAGATGTTTACACAAGACAAAATTAGAAATGAATTTATTTAAATTAAAAATGACCCCATTCAAAAGTTTACATACCCTTGAATCTTAATACTATGTGTAATTTCCTGGATGATCCACGACAGTTCAACTGCCTGCTGTTCTTCAGAAGAATCCTCCAGCTCCTGCACATTGTTTGATTTTCCAGCATCTTCTGCATATCTGAACCCTTTCCAACATTGCTGTATGATTTTGAAATCCATCTTTTAACACTGAGGACAACTGAGGGACTCATGTATAACTATTACAAAAGGTGAAAACATTTACTGATACTCAAGAAGGCAACACAATGCATTAAGAGCCGGGGGGGGGACTTTTTTAATTAGATGATGTAGTGTCTGGACCAATCAGACACACAATATATATATTTTTAGTTATAACACCCCTCAGTTAACAAGCCATATGAGGGCCTATGGACCCTTCCCCCGAAATGCGTCTTAACACCTCAGAAAGGCAGAACAGGCCTCTGGTTCGATGGCAACCAATGCTGATATCACTGGTTATATTGCCCAAATGAATGCAGGCAGAGAAACTCACTTATTTTCCTCATAAGAAAGACACATATTGCCCAGAGAAATGGACTGTTCTCTAATTAATTCATAGGAAAACCTTTCTTTGAATGAACACGCATATCCTTCAGGTCATTGTGTATACCATTACTGTTCTTGTATATTGTCTGTTGCAAGGTTATTATAGTTTAGAATTTTTTAATTAGTTTTATTTTAATATCGTTTTCAAATTTGCTATACAATTCAGCTTAGCTTTTATTAGTTTCATTCATATTTTTGTTAGTTTTAGTTTTTATATAGTTAAGTTTCAGTTTTAGTTTCAGTTTTAATTAAAGTTTAGCAGAATTAACAGATCACTTCCAGAGCGCAGGCCAAAGAAAGACGTAGGCATAATTTTAACCTTAGTGAGGCAAACATATAGCGACACAAAATTAACGCATGCTGAGACTGATTAGATAGTAAAAGTATACAAATATATGACAAAGAAAGCAGGAAAGCCTTTTTTTTACTAAATTAATCTACACAAGTCACGCTTAATGTCATATCCAATGATGTGTGTTGAGATATTTAGTATGAAAATAAATGTAGCCTGATTTGGTTATATGTATTTTCTTATTTAACCATAATCATGATATTAGGCTATAACTGTGGTGTCTTGCTCACTTTTGCGTGAACAGTCGTGCATCAATCAAAACTGGGACTAATGAAATTCCATAATAAAGGCAATCGCATTTAACAGTAACGGCTTATATTTGAATGTTCTTTTCATTTATGAAGAATTATAAGCGTGTATATGATGTGATTTAGCCAATGCACATTTGTTCAAAAGCCTGGCAGAGTGACCACAAGATGCTTGGCTAAAGTTTTGTGTTGTTCACAGAAAGGATGTGCGTTCTAATTTTTTTTCTGTTAATTATCATGTTGCGCTGCATGTCTTTTTCTTCAAAGCACCTTTTTTGATTGCTTGTGTTACATGATAAAATAAATAATCTTGTTTACCTGATGTAATAGATTTAATGCGAGTGCGGTTCGGGTCGCGACTCGCGGTCTTTATGTCAAACAGTTCTGGTCTGGTACAGAATTAAATTAAATAATGGGTCGGGTGTTCTGTTAAGTACTGCTGGTGCACGTTTACCAAACAGGACCCGTGCAGGCTTTAAACTGCTTTGCGTCTCTCCATCAGATAACCCCATGTGCGTGATGCGCCATTACATGTAGGCTATTTCCCTAAACCTCCACACAGCTCGTATATTTTTCCGCCAAGGGGTGAGAACGTAATAATTACGAAAACGATTATTTATTTTTTATAATTATTATTTTATTTCAGTTAGTTTGTTAGTTTTTGTTGTTAGTTTAGTTTAGTTTCATTGTAGTTTTTAAATTATTTTGATGTTTTTATTTTATTTCAGTTTATCAGTTTATGTTTTCATCAGTCGTTTTAGTCTTGGTTTTCGTTTACGAAAATAACCTTGGTCTGTTGTAGTGTATGCTGTTTTATGCATGTTATGATAGACCACTAGTTAATATAACCTCACCTATATCATGTTTGGTCCCTATGAATTCATCTTCGGATGATCTAATTGAGAGTACATATTACATGCTGATACCTATGCAACATATTAGTGTTCTAAGAATCTTTACTAGTTTGTGCATCAACACCCAAGCGAATTACATTTGCAAATTACCATGCCCTCACACAAAGGGTCGTAAACCCTCCAGTAATTGCAACCGCCCGCTTGGGATTTCAGCCTTTCTCACTGGACAAGTCCATCTTGAGAGGCGTGAATCTTCTCAGACCTTAAAGGCCTCACATCAGTGACCCGCCTTCAGTC
>NW_015505626.1:134757-186255 GCF_001515645.1 Sinocyclocheilus grahami
ACCTTAGTGAGGCAAACATATAGCGACACAAAATTAACGCATGCTGAGACTGATTAGATAGTAAAAGTATACAAATATATGACAAAGAAAGCAGGAAAGCCTTTTTTTTACTAAATTAATCTACACAAGTCACGCTTAATGTCATATCCAATGATGTGTGTTGAGATATTTAGTATGAAAATAAATGTAGCCTGATTTGGTTATATGTATTTTCTTATTTAACCATAATCATGATATTAGGCTATAACTGTGGTGTCTTGCTCACTTTTGCGTGAACAGTCGTGCATCAATCAAAACTGGGACTAATGAAATTCCATAATAAAGGCAATCGCATTTAACAGTAACGGCTTATATTTGAATGTTCTTTTCATTTATGAAGAATTATAAGCGTGTATATGATGTGATTTAGCCAATGCACATTTGTTCAAAAGCCTGGCAGAGTGACCACAAGATGCTTGGCTAAAGTTTTGTGTTGTTCACAGAAAGGATGTGCGTTCTAATTTTTTTTCTGTTAATTATCATGTTGCGCTGCGTGTCTGTTTTTCTTCAAAGCACCAACTTAGAATGCCTAATGTTTTTTTGATTGCTTGTGTTACATGATAAAATAAATAATCTTGTTTACCTGATGTAATAGATTTAATGCGAGTGCGGTTCGGGTCGCGACTCGCGGTCTTTATGTCAAACAGTTCTGGTCTGGTACAGAATTAAATTAAATAATGGGTCGGGTGTTCTGTTAAGTACTGCTGGTGCACGTTTACCAAACAGGACCCGTGCAGGCTTTAAACTGCTTTGCGTCTCTCCATCAGATAACCCCATGTGCGTGATGCGCCATTACATGTAGGCTATTTCCCTAAACCTCCACACAGCTCGTATATTTTTCCGCCAAGGGGTGAGAACGTAATAATTACGAAAACGATTATTTATTTTTTATAATTATTATTTTATTTCAGTTAGTTTTTCAATAACTGTTGTTAGTTTAGTTTAGTTTCATTGTAGTTTTTAAATTATTTTGATGTTTTTATTTTATTTCAGTTTATGAAATTGTTTTTTCATCAGTCGTTTTAGTCTTGGTTTTCGTTTACGAAAATAACCTTGGTCTGTTGTAGTGTATGCTGTTTTATGCATGTTATGATAGACCACTAGTTAATATAACCTCACCTATATCATGTTTGGTCCCTATGAATTCATCTTCGGATGATCTAATTGAGAGTACATATTACATGCTGATACCTATGCAACATATTAGTGTTCTAAGAATCTTTACTAGTTTGTGCATCAACACCCAAGCGAATTACATTTGCAAATTACCATGCCCTCACACAAAGGGTCGTAAAACCCTCCCGTAATTGCAACCTCCCGCTTGGGATTTCAGCCTTTCTCATTGGAAAAGCCCATCTTGAGAGGCGTGAATCTTCTCAGACCTTAAAGGCCTCACATCAGTGACCCGCCTTCAGTCGGCGGTTCTGTTATATTCTGAGAAGATGAGGATGCGAGCTAAAACGCTCTAAGGACATCCTAAGTCTGCGCTAGGCCTCGGGCCTTGACTTTCCATTCACCAAGATCATCTGACTCAAACTGGTTCTTTTTCATCAACCAACTTCAGCAAAGATCAACTTGAGCCTTCAGATTGCATCAGGACTCTCTGTCAGACAGACAAGATGTGCAAGTATCAAACTTAGTCTTATTAATTGATACATTAAGTATCATTTGCACCTTTTTACAAAGGTGTGTTTGAACTAAGAAACTGATGTTTCCTTCAGGCTGTAGATCTGCTGAATATCCAATGATACCATAGCTTCATGTTTTATTTCTCTTCTCTTTACTGCCTAAGCTTTAATCCTGTTCCTATACCAACTGTATGTGTGTGTGTGTGTGTGTATGTGTATGTTAGACCAGTTTATGTGTGTATATAGGATGTTAGACCAGTTTATGTGTTTATGTAGTATGTTAGACTAGTTTAAGTGTTTATGTAGTTAATAAAGTCTTACTTGTATCTGGGACTAATGAAATTCCATAATAAAGGCAATCGCATTTAACAGTAACGGCTTATATTTGAATGTTCTTTTCATTTATGAAGAATTATAAGCGTGTATATGATGTGATTTAGCCAATGCACATTTGTTCAAAAGCCTGGCAGAGTGACCACAAGATGCTTGGCTAAAGTTTTGTGTTGTTCACAGAAAGGATGTGCGTTCTAATTTTTTTTCTGTTAATTATCATGTTGCGCTGCGTGTCTGTTTTTCTTCAAAGCACCAACTTAGAATGCCTAATGTTTTTTTGATTGCTTGTGTTACATGATAAAATAAATAATCTTGTTTACCTGATGTAATAGATTTAATGCGAGTGCGGTTCGGGTCGCGACTCGCGGTCTTTATGTCAAACAGTTCTGGTCTGGTACAGAATTAAATTAAATAATGGGTCGGGTGTTCTGTTAAGTACTGCTGGTGCACGTTTACCAAACAGGACCCGTGCAGGCTTTAAACTGCTTTGCGTCTCTCCATCAGATAACCCCATGTGCGTGATGCGCCATTACATGTAGGCTATTTCCCTAAACCTCCACACAGCTCGTATATTTTTCCGCCAAGGGGTGAGAACGTAATAATTACGAAAACGATTATTTATTTTTTATAATTATTATTTTATTTCAGTTAGTTTTTCAATAACTGTTGTTAGTTTAGTTTAGTTTCATTGTAGTTTTTAAATTATTTTGATGTTTTTATTTTATTTCAGTTTATGAAATTGTTTTTTCATCAGTCGTTTTAGTCTTGGTTTTCGTTTACGAAAATAACCTTGGTCTGTTGTAGTGTATGCTGTTTTATGCATGTTATGATAGACCACTAGTTAATATAACCTCACCTATATCATGTTTGGTCCCTATGAATTCATCTTCGGATGATCTAATTGAGAGTACATATTACATGCTGATACCTATGCAACATATTAGTGTTCTAAGAATCTTTACTAGTTTGTGCATCAACACCCAAGCGAATTACATTTGCAAATTACCATGCCCTCACACAAAGGGTCGTAAAACCCTCCCGTAATTGCAACCTCCCGCTTGGGATTTCAGCCTTTCTCATTGGACAAGCCCATCGTGAATCTTCTCAGACCTTAAAGGCCTCACATCAGTGACCCGCCTTCAGTCGGCGGTTCTGTTATATTCTGAGAAGATGAGGATGCGAGCTAAAACGCTCTAAGGACATCCTAAGTCTGCGCTAGGCCTCGGGCCTTGACTTTCCATTCACCAAGATCATCTGACTCAAACTGGTTCTTTTTCATCAACCAACTTCAGCAAAGATCAACTTGAGCCTTCAGATTGCATCAGGACTCTCTGTCAGACAGACAAGATGTGCAAGTATCAAACTTAGTCTTATTAATTGATACATTAAGTATCATTTGCACCTTTTTACAAAGGTGTGTTTGAACTAAGAAACTGATGTTTCCTTCAGGCTGTAGATCTGCTGAATATCCAATGATACCATAGCTTCATGTTTTATTTCTCTTCTCTTTACTGCCTAAGCTTTAATCCTGTTCCTATACCAACTGTATGTGTGTGTGTGTGTGTGTGTGTGTGTGTGTGTGTGTGTATGTTAGACTAGTTTAAGTGTTTATGTAGTTAATAAAGTCTTACTTGTATCACACCTGAGGTTGTTCATTGTTTGTTCATAATCGCAGTCACTAATCATGCAGATTTTTGCTACATGCTCTGTGTAGTATTGTACAGTAAGAAAGTTATTTCCCTTAACCAGGAAGTTAACGTTCTTAGAATTGACAGAGTTGACCCTGAGAGGTCAAGTAAATACTTACAGCGGATCTAAATATTTATCATTAATTATAACTAGTTATGATTAAATAATCATATTTCCCCTTTGAGCTGATTCGCTACAATGATCAGGGTAAATTGTACTTATTTTGTCTTCTGGGAAACATGTAAGTATGTATGTAGTTTCTGAAGTCCAGTACTAAATGAAAAAATATGATCGTTAAACAAAATGAGAAGAATTTACAAATCATGATCCTGTTCAAAAGTTTACACCCCCCGGCTCTTAATGCATTGTCTTGCCTTCTTGAGCATCAGTAAATATTTTCACCTTTTGTAATAGTTATGTATGAGTCCCTCAGTTGAAAATATGGATCTCAAAATCATACAGTCACTTTTGGAAAGGGTTCAAATATGCAGAAGACGCTGGAAAACCAAAGAATGTGCAGGAGCTGCAGGTTTTTCTGCTCCACACAGAGATCTGATCTCATCCTCATCCAGTCTGTCTGGAATGACATGCATAAACAGAATAAACTGAGACAGACTAAATCCAGAAGAACTGTGGCAACGTCTCCAAGATGCTTCAAGAAATCTACCTGCAAATCTACCTGAAAAACTATGCGCAAGTGCACCGAGGGCAAAAGCTGCTTTAAACGCAAAATATGCTCACACCAAATGTTGATTTTTAATGTAGTTAATTGAAGTTAATTAATAAAGACAATCTATTTATAACATTATTTTTGACAGCATCCTCATTTTACAGCATTTTTACACATGTGCCTAAAACTTTTAACAGTAATGTAGCTTTGCAGGTAGGTCTCTTAAAGCATCTTGGAGACGTTGCCACAGTTCTTCTGGATTTAGCCTGTCTCAGTTTATTCTGTTTCTTCGTGTCATTCCAGACAGACTGATGATGATGAGATCAGATCTCTGTGTGGAGCACTGGCTGTTGTCAGACAAAAATCTCACTGGATTATTGCAATTAATGGCAAAATGAATGTTTGGAAATGTAAACTGATATTTCCTACTGACACACTACAGCAAAAGATAGAAATATACACTACCGCTCAAATGGTTGGGATCAGTAAGACGTGTAATGTTTTTTAAAGTAATCTCTTATGTTCATCAAGGTTACATTTATTTGATCAAAAATACAGAAAAAAACAGTAATCTTGCAAAATGTTATTACAATATAAAATAATGGTTTCTATTTTAATATACTTTAAAATATAATTTATTTCTGTGATGCAAAGCTAAATTTCCATCAGTCATTACTCCAGTATAAAGTGTCCTTCAGATCCTTCAGAAATCATTGTAATATGCTGATTTATTATCAGTGCTGGAAACTGTTGTGCTGCTTAATATTTTTTTTGGAACCTGTGATACTTTTTTTCAGGATTCTTTGATGAATAAAAAGTTAAAAAGAAGAGCATTTATTTAAAATATAAATATTTTAAAATAGAAAATATTTGGCAGCACAACTGTTGCCAACATTGATAATGTTAATAATAAATAGATTTCTTAAGGATCATGTGACCCTTTATACTTGCGTAATGGCTCATGGAAATTCAGCTTTGCATCACAGAAATAAATTATATTTTTAAAGTATATTAAAATAGAAACATATAGAAAATTATTTTATATTGTAATAACATTTTGCAAGATTACAGTTTTTTTCTGTATTTTTGATCAAATAAATGCAGCCTTGATGAGCATAAGAGACTTCTTTAAAAAACATTACAAGTCTTACTAATCCCAAACTTTTGAGCGGTAGAGTTTGTGTGTATATATATATATGTGTGTATATATATATATATATATATATATATATATATATATATATATTAGTGCTGTCAAACGATTAAACGCAATTAATCGCATCCAAAATGTTTTTGTTTACATTATATATGTATGTGTACTGTGTATATTTATTATGTATATATAAATACACACACATACAGTATACATTTTGAACATATTTATGTTTATACATTTATATATTCATATTCTTATATTTTATATTATATACAAATCTATTTAATATATAAACATATCATATTTTTCTTAAATATATACATGCATGTGTTTGTATTTATATATACATAATAAATACACAGTATACACACATATTATGTAAACAAAAACTTTTATTATGGATGCGAATAATCTCTCTCTCTCTCTATATATATATATAGTGGGGGAAAAAAGTATTTAGTCAGCCACCAATTGTGCAAGTTCTCCCACTTAAAAAGATGAGAGAGGCCTGTAATTTTCATCATAGGTATACCTCAACTATAAGAGACAAAATGAGGAAAAAAAATCCAGAAAATCACATTGTAGGATTTTTAAAGAATTTATTTGCAAATTATGGTGGAAAATAAGTATTTGGTCAATAACAAAATTTCATCTCAATACTTTGTTATATACCCTTTGTTGGCAATGACAGAGGTCAAACGTTTTCTGTAAGTCTTCACAAGGTTTTCACACACTGTTGCTGGTATTTTGGCCCATTCCTCCATGCAGATCTCCTCTAGAGCAGTAATGTTGTGGGGCTGTCTCCTCAAGTTGAGTTTTTACCAAAAAGTTCTATTTTGGTTTCATCTGACCATATGACATTCTCCCAATTCTCTTCTGGATCATCCAAATGCTCTCTAGCAAACTTCAGATGGGCCTGGACATGTACTGGCTTAAGCAGGGGGACACGTCTGGATTTGAGTCCCTGGCGGCGCAGTGTGTTACTGATGGTAGCCTTTGTTACTTTGGTCCCAGCTCTCTGCAGGTCATTCACTAGGTCCCTCCGTGTGGTTCTGGGATTTTTGCTCACAGTTCTTGTGATCATTTTGACCCCACGGGGTGAGATCTTGCGTGGAGTCCCAGATCGAGGGAGATTATCAGTGGTCTTGTATGTCTTTCATTTTCTAATAATTGCTCCCACAGTTGATTTCTTCACACCAAGCTGCTTACCTATTGCAGATTCAGTCTTCCCAGCCTGGTGCAGGTCTACAATTTTGTTTCTGGTGTCTTTTCAGCTCTTTTTTGTCTTGGCCATGGTGGAGTTTGGAGTGTGACTGTTTGAGGTTGTGGACAGGTGTCTTTTATACTGATAACGAGTTCAAACAGATGCCATTAATACAGGTAACGAGTGGAGGACAGAGGAGCCTCTTAAAGAAGAAGTTACAGGTCTGTGAGAGCCAGAAATCTTGCTTGTTTGTAGGTGACCAAATACTTATTTTACCGAGGAATTTACCAATTAATTCTTTAAAAATCCTACAATGTGATTTTCTGGATTTTTTTTTCTCATTTTGTCTCTCATAGTTGAGGTATACCTATGATGAAAATTACAGGCCTCTCTCATCTTTTTAAGTGGGAGAACTTGCACAATTGGTGGCTGACTAAATACTTTTTTGCCCCACTGTATATATTTGAACTATTTCTTTAAGATACATGGATGAACAAAACACAAGGAGAGGAAAGACTTACGGATGAAATGGAATGAAATATTGCTTCTCTTCGTCACATTCTGTCTTTCCTTTGATGATGTCGCTGATGTCCATCACTGCCAATAGACACAGATATATCAGCTGTGTGTCTGTATGCTACATGGAGATCAAATGAGAACATTCTCCCTGACATTTACCAGCGACACCAAACGGCCTCCGCAGGCCCGTCGTCCATTTCTTATGATTAGTATCTTTCAGATCCATACGGCCCACACGCACAATCTGACAGATCAGATATATCTTCTCTCTGGCAAGGTCTTTATTCCCTAGATCCTTTAGAGAGAAAGAAAGTGAGAGAGAAAAAAGTCTTTCAATCCTTAGGGCATCAAAAAATCTCTGATCACCACAAAAATTCACCAAAAAAAATCATGCTTTGGTAAATCATAATTTTAAGATTAAAAAAGTTGCAATTATGAGATAGTAGTCAAATTACAGTATAAAAAAAACTACTATTAGATAAAATGTCATAGATATGACAGTCATATTTACAACATAAAAATTCATAATTGAGAAAAAAGTCAAAATTATGAGATAAAAAGTCATGATAAAAAGTCTAATAGGTGACATGACAAAATCAATTATGAGATATAAAAATCATAACTATGAGAAAAGTAGAAATTGTGATAATAAAAAAGTCATAATTATAAATAAGTCAAGCTTATGTCTAATTTATGACAATTTTATAACTATGATTTATCATAAAACAGTCAAACTTATGACAGTCATAATTATGAGAGAAAAAGTCAAAATTGAGATAAAAAAGTTATAATTATGAAATAAAGTCTAATTTATGATACAAGTCATAATTATGAGAATGGTTAACAAAAAAGTTGTAATTATGAGATAAAATGTCAAAAATATGGCATAACGTTAAATTTATGACATAAAAGGTCATAATTATGAGATTAAAAATCATAATTACGAGAAAAAGTGGAAATTATTATATTTTAAAAGTAATTCAATCATGGCAACTCTCGAAAGAGTTTAGCATGGTGATGGATATGACAATGTTAATGTATTTGGTCTTGGCAGAATAGATCTGCTACGCTGCTGCTGAATTGCTGCTGCTGTTGGTTTTTGCTGTAGTTGTAGATTATTGCTGCCGCTGCTGCAAGCAAGTACAGGAACTTGCTACTGCCAATGCATATGTACTGCTGACAAGACATATGTACTGCTGCCACTCCAGAGAGCTGTGAGACCGTGTGTTTGCTATCTATGTGAGCCTGGGCCAGCTTTGCCGAATGGCTTAATGCTAGTGAACTATGCTGTGTGTACCTGATTGGTTGACCAGATAGCTTAAACTAGTGACCTGAGTTAAATGTGTTTCTGGGCTAATGAAGCCCAGATAAATTAACTAGTGGCTTAGCAATGTGAACCTAGGTGCTGTACTCTTAGGTTTATTTAACTAATGACCTAAATAACCATGTGTGTCCAATAGCTCAAATTTACCTAGGTAGAAACGTGCACTGTGTGTGTAATTAAAGGTCTCATATTTTACATCTTTCTGGAGTTTTATTTTAAGTCTTGATTTCCTTAAGAATATACAGTATATTTGCGTTATAAGTACCAAAAACCATCTCAATATATTTTTACAGCTCCTCTCTCAGGAGCTCTGCAAAGGACAGGTCGATTTTGGCCCGTCTAATTAATATTCATGAGCCTCTCTTCTGATTGGCCTGTTGTTTTCTGAGTGACGCACGGCCAGGCCAACCACAGGTAACTAGGGTCATGTATGCTGTAGCCTGCAGTGGATTGGTGATACTCACAAGTAAGGTCAATAGAAACACTGGTAATGATGGTCACTGCTGAGGGAACTGTTGTCTGGCCTTACATGTTTGAGCCGAACTCAGACCCAGAATTGGCGATGACAGGAGACAACCAACCATCTCCTCAAACAAGCTTACAACAGGATGTTTCAGAATGGTATTTAATGCAGTAAATACAAACCTGACCAGCCGAGCGTTTGCGATCACGTGAACTTGAAGACACTTCTACAAATGCGGATGGATGACATGAATGGAAATGATTCCAGATTAGCGATGTAGTTTTTGGTACTGTATTTTCCTGCGCTCAAACCTGCCAATCTAAAGGATCAAACGCTGTGTATGGCGTTTGAGGTAATTTGTGAATAAGCATAGACTTATAGTCTAAATAAAACAATTTGCAACTGTTACTATTATTACACTGTATACAAAACTTTTTATTATGCTTGTTATAGAGTGAAGCGTTTGATGCGGTTGTCACGGCGACCGTCACAGTCCGACTGAACAGCGTTTTCTCAACATGTTTCCATGTTGTTGTTGCTCAGCAATGGCATGGACGCGATGTTGTCTGGGGGTTTGGCAAAAGGAGAGTGGGACAGTGGGCGGTGCTCGGGGTGGTGACTGAAGGCAGTGACTGAGTAGTTCTGACGTCACCTTTTTACGGAAGTCACAACGGTTCGTGAAAAATCACAGCTACTTTATGCAGGCTGTGTACATTTGACTGTGGATTGACTGTTTTAAAACTTATATGCTAGTTACATAGCACCTAGACCTCAGTTATCATGAAAAAAGCCAGGAAATTTCAGTTTTGACAATATGGGACCTTTAACAAACAGGAATCACACTGCAGGCTGATAGATGAAGTAATCCCCAGCAACCACCTGGCTTAGGCTCAGGCGGCCTAAGCAAATGGTTTAAAATTTGTCATTCAAGAGTTGTAATATTTTTTTTTTCATCAATGTTACCACACTGACTTATTTAAATGCAATTGTCTGCTTTTATATTAATTGTGTCCAAATTAAAATTTGCAACATAGAAATGCTGTGCATGCTGCTGCTGAGAAAAATCTTGATGACTGAATGCCTATGCAAGCTGCTGCTACTGCACAAAAAGACTGAACTGCTGTGAGCTCCATTAATTAGGCATACAAGTAGCTAGGCCAGGGGTAGGCAAGTTCGGTCCTAGAGAGCCGCAGTCCTGCAGAGTTCAGCTCCAACCCTGAAAACAAAACTCACCTGCCTATAGCCTTAGTAATCCTGAAGACATTGATTAGCTTGTTCAGGTGTGTTTGATTAGGGTTGGAGCTGAACTCTGCTGGACTGCGGCTCTCTAGGACCGAACTTGCCTACCCCTGAGCTAGGCGAATGCCTATTTTACTCACGGTGTCTATGCCAGATGCGAGCGGCACAACATGACAAAGTTACGATAGGTAAAGCTGTCCGCAATGTATGCAGTGCTATACGGCCAACGCAACAAAACTTGTTGCACACAAAACGCAACAAAAACAGGCAACAACAAAACAACGCAACTGCTACTGCTGCTATTGATAATATTCAGTGACATATTCACAATACTGGGTTAGGGCTGGACAATAATTCAATATCAATATGTATCGCGATATAATTTTTTTCAATAACGGTGATATGATTTTTAAACACATTTCCGATATTTCGATATACATTACCAGTGTTTCCCATACATTGATTTATTTGTGGCGTTTGACTTCGTTGAATAAACATGAGCTCTGGACATTTCAAAATCAAAACGCATAGCGGGTGTTTTATATGAATGTATCTCTGAACGCAACCGACTGTCTTCAGAAAAGTTTAGATGGCATTTTTATCTGATAAAGTAGCGTTCATGAGCGGAGCTGCTTTGTTTACAGCCATTACTGGAGAAACCGCTAGTTCCACAGCTCTCACAGCGCCTCCTGCTGGCAGACAAGCAGTTTGCATTTTCAATAATAAACCCATTTCCAGCAACATGCACACGTTTCATACTCTCGTGTAATATAAATTTTGGCCATATCGTCCAGCCCTATACTGAGTTGAAGTACATGCTGTTGCTGTTAATATTCACAATGTTGTAGTAGGAATTTACTGTGCGAGCTGTTGCGGTTGTAAAATTTAATCAGAATTTGCATAATCTACTGCTGTTGCACGAAACCTACTGTAAGCCCTGTTGAATACGCAAAATAATAAATGCCTATTTCAATTTAAAGAGTTAATTTACCCTCCATGAGTTATCACTAAAATTTCATGCAAAAAATCAGCTAAAGCGCTTTCTGCTGCTGCTATATTAGCAACAATAATAATATGACTTGCTATGCATGCTGCTGCTAATATAATTACTAACCTTGCATCTGTATATGCTATGCATGCTATAAAATTGGCTAACATTGCGATCTGAATAGCTATGCATACTGCTGCACAAAAGTACTTAGAATTGAGACTGCCCCTTAAACAAATAAACAAACACAACCAATTAATGCTTATTTTTGCTTTGAAGAGCTCTATAAACCCTGTTGAATTGAATAGCAAAGTAATAAAATGCCTATTTCACCTAAAAAGTTCCCTACCATCCAAGCGTTATCTTATTACTGAAATTTCATGCAACTAAGTACTTTCTGCTGCCATTGCTATATTAGCAACAATAATAATTGGATTGCCATGCAAACTGCTGCTAATATTTCTAACATTGCATCTGAATTTTGCTATGCGTGCTGCTGCTTTTAAAATTCACTAAACTAGTGATCTGAATAGCTATGCATACTGCTGCTATAGCTGCACAAAAGTATTTATAATTGCTATAAGCGTCTTTATTAACAAGCAAACGCAATCAAATAATGCCTATTTCGCTTTGAAGAGTTCACAATATCTAAGTCCTGTTAAATAAGCAAAGAAATAAAATGCCTATTTCACTTTAATGAGTTAATTTGACTTCCTGCTAACATTGCATATGAATTTGCTATGCATGCTGCTGCTATTAATGGGGTCATAGGATGCCCATTTTCCACAAGTTGATATGATTCTTTAGGGTCTTAATGAAAAGTCTGTAACATAGTTTGGTTAAAATTTCTCAATGGCTGTGTAAAAAACACCTTTTTTACCATGTCAAAAACAGCTATTTTCAGATCAAGCCATTTTTTGTAGCATTTTCCTTTAAATGTTAATGAGCTCTGGTGACCCCGCCCCTCTCTTCCGAGCTGCTCTCAGAGAGACTGTTTACTTTGTTTACTTTAGCCGCATTCATCATGAAACTTGCTAATTAGCCCATTATTAGGAAAGGCGATTTGCAAAGATTCATTACAAAACATTATACTCACTTCTTCTGTAGATGATGATCATGAATGATTCGCGCGAACATAGGCAATTTAGGCAGATCGGGGGAGCATTCCCTTCAGAAACAATGTAATCCACTGCGAGTTCAGCGGCTCAGATGTCGGGAGTAAATGACGACTGCTATGTTAATTGTTACATCCAACAACAGAACACCTCAATCGCTTAGGAGTCATTTTTGTCTACATCTGCTCCAGCGGTGAAACAATGGCGGACTGAAGACAGCTCACTCAGGGCGGGTCTAAGGTAAGACGCCAGTCCAGTCTGTGCTGAAACGCCACTGTCAATCAAACTATCGTGGGAGGGGCCTGTCTGTGTGACGTCACACAGACAGGCATCTGAGATTGGCTCGATTTGAGAAAGGGGAAAACATTTAACCAGATTAAAAAAAAAACACTGGGTGGATTTTTATCATTATAGGGTGGTTGTGTACACACACTGCCAACACACATTTCAATTCAAACAACTTGTAAAAGTGCATGTAGCATCCTATGACCCCTTTAAATTCGCTACATGCGATCTGAATACCTATGCTTACTGCTGCTACAGCTGCACAAAGGTACTTAGAATTGCTATAAGCCCCTTTAAATAAACAAAACGCAAATGATGCCTATTTGCTTATAGAGTTCACATACCATCCATTTTTAGTCACTGAAACTTCAGCAACTATGTTGCAACCTACTGCTGCTGTAACTAAAAGCATAATTTGATTTGCTATGCATACTGCTATTAATAATTTGCTAATAACGCAATCTGAATTTCTATGGATACTGCTGCTACACTCCATGAAAGTACTAGAATTGCTGTAGCCCATCCATGCATTATCACTGAAATTACCAAGTGAAATCTGTAAGTGACTTACTGTAAAGACCACTTTCAGACTGTTGAGCATCTCAATGTCCTTCGGCAAACCTTTATCTCCCCATCGGACCAAATAATTCTCACTGCAGAGAGACAGAGACAGAGTGTGTGTAATAATGACAAACTCCTCTAGACTGATCATTAAAGAGTGTGTCAGTGAGACGCACCTGATGTTGGTCTGCTTGATGGGGTCGTACAGAGACATGAAGAGCTCCGAATCCTCACCGATACGACACACAAAGTTACGCACAAAAACATACAAGCTGTGTGTGGGAGAAGACTGGATCCGTGCGGATACGCCAGAATGATCCAGCTGAACGTTGGACTACACAGAGCAGAGCAGAAGAGACAGGAGCTGATGTTAAACAGAGTTTAAATTCACAGAAATAAACCTGACTGGTGTTAACCTGTGAAAAACTCACAACCACCATACTAGAGTCTTATTTAGGCAAGGCAAGGCAAGGCAAGTTTATTTGTATAGCACATTTCATACACAATGGTAATTCAAAGGGCTTTACATAAAATAAAATAAAAACAATAATCACAACAATAAAACAAGGAATTTAAAAACTTTGAAAATTATAAAAAAAAAAAAATTGATTTAAGAGGTTTAAAATGAATTTAAGAAAACGATTATACATATAATATAGTGCAATCAGTTCGGACATTGCACAGTGCTCATTCAATAAATGCACAGCTAAACAGATGAGTTTTGAGTCTGCATTTAGCACTTGCTGGGTTGCTAATGTGTTGCTAAGGCATTGCTAAATGGTTGAGAGGGAATCGGGGTGGTTCCTATTGCATTATTATGCAGTTGCTAGGCTATTCTGAGTGTTTGCTGTGGTACATTATGGTGGTACATATTACTAGGTGCCAAAGTGTTGCCAAGTGGTTTCTAGGGTGTCTGGGTGGTTGCTGTGGTATAATATGCAGTTGCTAGGGAGTCTGTGTGATTGCTAAAGTGTTCTGAATGATTGCCAAGGTGTTGCCAAGTGGTTTCTAGGATCTCTAGGTGGTTGCTGAGGAGTGCGGGTAATTGTTAAGGGGTTCTGGATGGTTGTCAAAGTGTTGCCAAGTGGTTTCTAAGGTGCCTGGGTGGTTGCTGTGGAATAATATGCAGTTGTTAGGGAGTCTGGGTGATTGCTAGGATGTTCTGGATGGTTGTCAAGGTGTTGCCAAGTGGTTTCTAGGATGTCTAGGTGGTTGCTGGGGAGTGTGGGTAATTGTTAAGGTGTTCTGGATGGTTGTCAAGGTGTTGCCAATTGTTTTTTAAGGTGTCTGGGTGGTTGCTTTGGTATAATATGCAGTTGCTAGAGAGTCTGGAGGATTGCTAGGGTGTTCTGGATGGTTGTCAAGGTGTTGCTAAGTGTTTTCAAGGTGTCTGGGTGGTTGCTGTGTTATAATATGCAGTTGCTAGAGAGTCTGGGTGATTGGTAGGGTGTTCTGGATGGTTGTCAAGGTGTTGCCAAGTGGTTTCTAGGATGTCTAGGTGGTTGCTGGGGAGTGTGGGTAATTGTTAAGGTTTTCTGGATGGTTGTCAAGGTGTTGCCAAGTGTTTTATAAGGTGTCTGGGTGGTTGCTTTGGTATAATATGCAGTTGCTAGAGAGTCTGGATGATTGCTAGGGTGTTCTGGATGGTTGTCAAGGTGTCGCCAAGTGTTTTTAAGGTGTCTGGGTGGCTGCTGTGGTATAATATGCAGTTGCTAGGGAGTCTGGGTGATTGCTAGGGTGTTCTGGATGGTTGTCAAGGTGTCGCCAAGTGCTTTTTAAGGTGTCTGGGTGGTTGTTGTGGTATAATATGCAGTTGCTAGATAGTCTGGGTGATTGCTAGGGTGTTCTGGATGGTTGCCAAGGTGTTGCCAAGTGGTTTCTATGATGGCTAGGTTGTTGCTGGGGAGTGTAGGTAATTGTTAAGGTGTTCTGAGGGGTCGCCAAGGTGTTACCAAGAGGTTTCTAAAGTTTCTGGGTGGATGCTGTGGTATATTATGCAGTTACTAGGGAGTCTGGGTGATTGCTAGCGTTTTCTGGATGGTTGCCAAGTGGTTTCTGGGTGGTTGCTAGGGAATTAATATGCGGTAGCTAGGGTGTCATGGTAGTCACTAGGATGGTCTGGCTTATGCAGCTGTTGGGTGTCTGGGCAGTTGTGGATGTGTTGCTATGTGGTTGCTAGGGCATGTTATGAAGTTGGTAGGGAGTCTGGGTGGTTGCTAAGGCATAATTATGCGGTTGCAAAAGTGTCTGGGTGATTGCTAGGGTGTTCTGGATGGTTGCTAAGACATTATTATGCAGTTGGTAGGGTTTCTGGGTGGTTGTGAAGGCATTGCCCAGTGGTTGCTAGGATTTCTGGGTGGTTGCTAGAACA
The DNA here is from genome assembly GCF_001515645.1 of Sinocyclocheilus grahami. Lineage (NCBI taxonomy): Eukaryota > Metazoa > Chordata > Actinopteri > Cypriniformes > Cyprinidae > Sinocyclocheilus > Sinocyclocheilus grahami. The sequence continues at coordinate 150,342 of NW_015505626.1, forward strand.
TTATTATGTGATTGCTGCTACGGTTTCTAGGCGGTTGCTAGGGAATAATAATGCAGTTGCTAGTGTGTCCTGGTTGTCACTAGGATGTTTTGGATGGTTGCTAAGACACTATTATCCAGCTGTTATGTGTCTAATTAATTGTGAAGGTGTTGCTAAGTGGTTGCTAGGCATATTGTGGAGTTGGTAGGGTGTCTGAGTGGTTACAAATTCATTGTTAAGTGGTTTCTAGGATGTCTGTGTGGTCGCTAGGACATTAATATGCAGCTGCTAGGGTGCCTTGGTGGTTGCAAAGGTGTTGCTAAGTAGTTGCTAGGGAATTATTATGCAGTTGCTAGGGTGTTTGGGTGATTGTGAAGGACTTGCTGAGTGGTTGCTAGGGTGTCTGGGTGGTTGCTATGGCATTATTATGCCGTTTTGATGGGGGTTCTGGCTAATTAATTATTTAAATGAAGTTCAGTTTAGTTTGATCCACCTCAGGTAAGGTCATTAAGTTTCTGCAGTGGGGTTACAGGAGGATATTTAGTGTGAATTCACAGCAGAACCAGACCGAAGGAAGGTAAAGCCATGGGAGTTCATTGATTTCATTTGTTCAGTCATCCTGAACATTTAAAAGTGTCTCATTAAAACTACAAACTCTCTCTCTGATTCCTGAACATGCGAGAAGCTCCTTGTGGTTTCATCTGCAAACCTTTAAATGAAAATGAAATGAAAACCTGTTCCTCTTTAATGCGCTCTGTGATCTTGGCTGTAGCGTCCTCGTGTGCTCGGAAGAGGCTGATAACACTCGCTCGCTCGGGGTCCAAGATATTCCCATCGGCATCCCGCACCACCACATCCAGCTCCAAGATCCTGGAGGCAGAATAACACGTAATTTAACTGCAGTTTGAGTGTTTGTACTTGCACACACACATGATTCACCTGAGAATTCAGTGCACACACACAGATCCTTGAAACGATCTGGCAGATGTTCTCTTGCCCTGAGCTCTTCTGGAGAAGCGCGAGTCCCATGATGCACCTCAGGCGTGACTTCCTACATTTCATTAAGGCTCATTCTTGCACATCACAGAAAGCAACATCCCAGCAAAAGCCCACAGCTAACACGGATTCACACATATTTTTTGCTGTTTTCACATGATCAAGAAGTAATCTGTCAGTATAATGAATTGCTACACATTATTATGTTATTTTAGCATAGTTTTTTGTTGAATATTTAATTGGCTTTCCTTTTATTTTTTTATTTTTCATTTTAATTTGTTTTTTTTTATATTACTTATATAGTTTTATTCTAGTCTTAGATTAATTATAGTTTGGTTTTATTTTCAGTGAGTAATTTTAGTGCTTTATTTTAAACACATTTCAGTTTTTCATCTATATTTCACTTGTATGTACTTCATCTGTATATTATTTCAGTTTTATTTCAATTAACAAAATGTTTTAGTGTTTAGTTAACAATCAAAACCCTGACATTATACTCAAAATATTCAAATGTTTGTATTTGTATCAAATGCTTGTATAATGTCACTATGCTTGTGTGATCACACTTAAAGTCATTTTTGCTTTAAATTAGGTTGTTATGATTTCAAAAATATTAGATAATTTTAGAAATTTCACAATTCTTGATTAATTAATTATTAAGTATATATAACAGCAAAAATTAATGCTAGCCTAACTAATTTAAGTTTTCAAGCTTAATACAATTAAACAGTCAGTAAAAAAAAATAAGAAAAAAGAAACTAATTACAAGAAATAGCACAAGAAAATACAACTACTGTACAATAACAAAAATTTAATCAAAAGTGATTTAAGTTAGACAGGTCTATCTATTAAAAAATAAAAAGTCAATATACTGACGCACATTTTCTTTCCCAGCTGTTTGCACTAAGGACACCAATATTGGATATATAACATTATCTTGAGAAAACAATGATTAACTTGTAATCATGTGAAAACAGAGCAATAAATGTGAATCCATGACAAGTGGTTTGGGAGTTTTTTTCCCTCACATTAATTCATTAACATTCAGGTGGCAGAAAGACATTTTTATCCCCTTCAGGTTTGTTAATTAATTTCTTAATGATAATGTACAAATGCCAATTAACTAACCAATTAACAACAGCCAAGAAGAGCGAATTACTTAAGCTCTGGAGAGGAATTACACCTGCCGACTGGATCATATTATTCTATGCTTTATCAGTTGTGTGTTTGTACAATGGTACAATGATGGTATCAGATGATAATACCATAGTACTGTATGATTACATTCATATATTATGATATAGGATATGAATGTATGCATAGTTTATATTACCATAGTCAAAAATGTACACAGACAGGAACACAAGTGGAATAGACACATGAAATACGTACTTATTTCCATAGTCAATCTTTGAGGTGACTTTCTGTTTGAGCTCCTTAAACTCGTCACTCGGTAGCGTCCCGGACAGGAGCTGTGAACGCCACTCCATCAGATCCCACATGAGCCGCTGCACCTGACTGAAACGCTCCTTCTTACTGGACTAATGGAAACAAAGACAATCACTGATTGGTCAGAAGTTCAGGTTGTGCAAATTTAATGGACTTATAATTTTGCATGTTTGACTTATTCGATACATCCAGCATTATGTGTTATCATCACATGACTTCATACCACAGTTTGTATAATTCTACATGACGTCCAGGTATCATGTGTGAAATAAATACATTATATTTTAATAATATCATTAAATTATTTAATTTAATTTGTAATTTGATTTTGTTTAAAGGGGTCATATGATGCGATTTCAATTGTTCCTTTCTCTTTGGAGTGTTACAAGCTCTTGGTGCATAAAGAAGAAAGGTTTTCATGTTTTTGAAACATCGCTCTGGCCTGACAGGGAATCATCACAATATGGTAGGGGCGTAACATTTCCGTCACACGCTTGAGGTATTCGGCCAATCACAACACACTGGATAGCTGGCCAATCAGAGCACACCTCGCTTTTTTAGAACGATAAGCTTTGTAAAAAGCGATGCGTTTCAGAAAGGCGGGGCATAGAGGAGAAACAATAATGTACAGAATGTGGAAAATAATGTGTTTTTTGAACCTTAAACCACGTAAACACATTTCATTACAACAAATACACAAAATAATGTTCTTTTTAGCAGCACCATATGACCCCTTTAAAAATATTTTACCGTTTGTCAGTGATCAAATGAAAAGGCATTCACAGCCCATTTACTTTCATAATGCAGTTTTTATTTGGATGTATTACTTTTTTTTCCATTTTGAGGTCAGCTAAAGAGGAAAGTTATATCTTTTTTGCAACATAACAAATTATATATGAAATTATTTGATGACAGATATTACAGAACATAAAGTAATACTAAACCATAAAAAACTAAACAAAAGATTTATATTAAATTATATAAGCAGGGTGCGATTTGTGAAAAAAGCAGAAGGGGGGATGCTTTTGAAAACTTTTTTCTCTTTCCATAGGTGGAAGGTAAGGGTAAGGCTGTAGCCTAAGTAACCTAATGTTAGTGTAATCCATTAATAACGCACATCATAAACCCGTCTTTATAGGCAAGTACCATATAATGGGTGGCATGTTATGAAATGTTTTTAATAAGACGGGAACTGTATTTAACGTGATCACAAACTATTAAAACATTGTAAGTTAGGCCTATTAATTGTAATGATTTCATTTCCACGGTTATTCAAGCAATGAATAAATTATACAGAGAAAGCGAGCAAAGAAAACAGTATCAATGGAGCTTTTTGAAACTCTGAATCAGTTAAACCATTGAGTCGCAAAATTATTTTGTAAGCAATCCAATTGGATTGCGTATTGCGAATAATTTGAGTTAGATCGGGACCTCGGAGCGAGATCGCGGGATGTTTTTATCCCCACCGGAGATAAAAATAATTCAGCAGAGGCAGGGATGCATAAACCAGAGGAGGGGAAATCACCCCCGGCAAATCGCACCCTGTATATAAGATATATTTATATATAAGGGATCTAATATATATATATATATATATATATATATATATCAGGGGTGTTTCCTCTAAGAAGGCAAGGGAGGCAGTGCCTCCAGTTTTTCTAAAGAAACATTGTCCAACAGCAACACCAGCTGGTAAAGTTACAGCAGGAGTTCACGTCTCTCTCGCCTCCCCTGAGCCCATTGAATTTTAACTGACCCCCTAAAGCGTGCCGTGAGTTTGGTGGGGTGTAATTGAGAATGAATGGGGGAAAGTCACGTGAGAGGAGGCAATATGATATGACTGGTTATGTTCAGCTGTGATTGGTCCATAATTCCCGCCTCTTGTGTTCATGTGTGCTCCGCATTTGCGAATCAGTCTGTATGAACAATATAATGGCATTAATGGGAAGACTCATTTAAAAAAGTAAACAACTCACACACTTTGATAAAACCACTTTGTTACATCAAAATATGACTTAAAATGGCATGAAAACATGATCCGTGGGAGTTTTTAGTGAGTAATCAGCTCGGTGAAATTCAAAGTAAATCTCCTTGTCTGTGAGCAATATTTACAGAGCTTTGATGACTGATGACCTGAAAAATTAATTAACAGTTAACTATTAAAAAGAATAGCTGAACATAAGTTTACAAATAAAATATATTGCTTAAATTGTTACTGCCTTAGTGATGAGATTCATATTTGGCTTTAATAAATGGAACATTGATTACATTATTAATGTACAAATATAAAGTAGAATTGTTTTTTAATTCTTTATTTTTTTTTCTTTTTCTGATAGTGTATAGGTATTGTTTATTTAACCATGAAAATGTGACTGGGGCATGAATTGTGTCTGGGACATGAATTAACATTTATTATTGTTAATAAGTTATTATTATTGGTATTGTTACACTTAATTTATATTTTTAGGACTGCAGCAAGTTTTCTAAAAATAGACCAGGAAGTAAACTTTGTTACTTCTGATTTAATTTTGACTTTAAAAGTCATGGCTGTTGTCACTTCATATCACACTGAGAACGGAAGGTCACTTTGTGGACATAGTATGTCACGTACTGTAAAGTGCTTCAAATGTGCTTTACACTGCACATTGTGTCAGGTCACGCAATACAGAAAACTCCCATACTGAGCACAGTATGCATACTACAAATATAATATCACTACACTCTTAACTCAGTGTACACTCTTAACTACACTCACTTAAAAATAAAGGATCGAAAAGGAGGTTTTATCCATTTTTGGTTCCCCAAAGAACCTTTCAGTGAGCAGCTCATAAAAGAACCATTTATTTCTCAGTGTAAAGAACATTTTAAAAAATCTATAAGACCTTTTGTGGAAAGGAACGATTCTATAGATGCTAAAGGTTTTCCACGGAACCACTGATCCTAATAAAGAACCTTTATTGTTAAGTGTAGTACAGTATCCCACTCACATCTAAGCGTCTCACCACATAGAGCTGTTTCCAGATGCTGCCCCATTCTCTCAGTGTGGTGGTCACCTCCTTCACCAGCGGCATCTCAGCAGATGTTATGATCTCCTCATCTCTACAGGAGCAGACAGACAGAGGGTCAGAGGATGGACGGATGGATGGACTGACTGATGGACAGAAGGACATACTCACCCTCTCTTTTCGACGATGACTTCCTTTAACACTATAAAGCTTGCAGGAAATGCTCCCTTCAATATGGAACAAAGTAAATCAGCAAACACGTAGTAGAGGAACTCCAGGTCAGATATTCAGGAATAAAACATTATGCTCTTGTAGAAATACCATAAACTAAACACCCATTTACTTACTTTTCTCTCTTTGTTCTTGATCACGTAACCTTTATACCATCCTGAAACAAGAACAGACTGGTTTAGACTATGAAAATATTTCTGTTGCTCAAACAGTATGTAAAATTATTGTTTTTAGTGATTTTGTCTTGTTTTACAGTACAAATATCAATAAATTCTTAAATCAAGATACATTTACTTACAAATGACTTTAAGATATCAAGTCTTGTTTTCTGAAGAAAGTGATTAAAATTCTATGAGTTTATGCTTAAAACAAGAAGAAATAACTGTCAGTGGGGTCAGAAACAAGATTGTTTTTTAATTAAGACCCCACTGACAGATATTTTTCCTGTTTCAAGCATAAATTCATTCTCTGAAGACTTCATGGTTGCAAAACAATAACCTAAAAATTATTATTTAAAAATAACCTCCCTGCAACGTTCTTGGAACGTTATTTTATGGTTGCAAAAGTAAAACCTAAATGGAACATTCGTAAGGGCCAGTTGTTCAGAAGTAATCTGATCAGATTTCTGCTATTGGATTGGATCAAATCTTTAAAATGGGTTGTTCAAAAGAAAAACTTGGTTTTGATCTGGATCGAATCATCTAACTTTTTAGTAAGATTGGGATACTTTTGTTTCAAAAAATCTCATACCGGCAGAAGGGTGGATTATATTAAATTAAAAGTGTTTTTTTATATCACTGTCTGTAAACTACATTACTACTACTACATCAGATAAACCAGTTAATAGTCATTTGTGAGCGAATGCAAAGTGTCTTGTGTGAATGCAATGCAAAACTTTTCTGAGAGAATGCAAAAGCATTGACATTTTTTTCCAACTCTTTTTTTTTTTTTTTTTCCATCACCATGTCCCTTTACACTCTAAAAAATGCTGGGTTGTTTCAACCCAATGTTGGGTCAAATATGGACCAACCCAACTGTTGGGTTAAATTTTGGTTACATTTTTAAATTAGCTTTTTAACCCAACAGTTGGGTTAGTCCATATTTGACCCAACATTGGGTTGAAAAAACCCAGCATTTTTTAGAGTGTAGGCGCCCCATAGAGCACTAGTAATCCATATTTGGTAATCTGAAAAATTGTGTATCTGGATCTTTGTGATTCAATTCAATTTTGCTTTGAAAAACCAGCAGAAAAGTAATATGGATTACCTGATCCTGGATAGCAAAATACGGGAGTTCCAAATGCAGATCATTCCGATCCAGATTAAGCTTTTTGAACTGGCCCTAAAATGTTATTATTTGATTCTCAAAAAAACAAGCAAACGGGAACTAATTACTAATGTTAGGTGGGTTATGTTTGCTGGGTTAATGTCACAATTTTGCTTCTCAAGTAAATATATCTTGATTTAACCCTTTTGTTGTGTTGAGACTTGATCATACTTGATTTTTCAACCTGCTCTATATTTCTCATTTAGGGTCTTGAATGTATGCAACATTTCGACTCATATATGTGTTTTGGAAAGGCTGTAAAAATTGTATTACAACTTTTGTGCTCAGGTCCTATTGACTCCCCATTAAAACCCATAAGTATGCAATTTGAAACCAACACCAAAGAATAAAAAAATAAAATAAAATAATAAAAACTTTATTGTAGCTTGTCAATCACTAAAATATGAAATACATGAGAACATATGAAAATTAAGACAAAAAAACTAAGACTCATCTTCTAAACCATCTAAAAAATCACTGTTTCTTCTAGCTCTATCTAGCTGAGTTTCACAGTCAAAAAAATCTGTCAAAGGTGGTCTTTGGTTGTTAGTTTTGTGGAGCTCAGTTACTAGATTACATAAAATGGCAGAGGAAGTATAAATAGCAATACATACTATTTACACTAAATACAAAAATATTAGATACTATTTATACTTAGTTATTTGTTATTTAGCAGTTATTTGCACCTACATTACAAGTAGTCATGACAAAAAAAGTAAATTGTAAATGGATCATCAAATTGACCCCTAACACAAAAAATAAGATGGGAATTATTAAAGTTCTCACATATCTTATATTTTTTTTAGTCTCTGACAAGGTACAATACAGTGTTTTCTGTTTTTACATGAATCTTTAGTGTTTTTCATAGTGTCGATTTTCAGCAAAATTGCAGTGAAACCTACGTACGTAGCTCAATTTCACCCCAAAAACAGAAGTTGTAGCCAGTTTTTGAACAGCAGGGGGGTTTAAAATGTTTGGATATTTGCACTGGAAAACAAGACCAGAATACTGAGCAAGAAAATATTTTTTTTTTCAGTGTGGAACATGCATGGCGCAAGCAGCACCAAGGTCACAGGTTTAATTCCCAGGGACCGCATTGAACTGATCGAAAGTATACTTTGAATGCAACATACATTGCTGTATATAAAAGCCTTTACCTCAAGTATAATTGCAAAAGTAAGTGCAATATCCCAGAATCCCTCACCTTCACATGACTCCTGTATGTGCACAGTGTCCCCGATAACCAGGGACAACTGCTTCTCCGCTTTGGCAACGAAATTCCACTTAACTTTATAGAAAAGAGAGAAAATATAAATTGCATGAAATTCAACCAATGCATTTAAAAATGCACAAAAAGATTTCCCAAGTCACAGTTTGGATTAAATTTTTAAGTGATGTTTAGCAAAACAGCAGAATGAGATAATTTAATGCTTCCAAGAAGATATCAAACGATATCTATCCTCAACTACTTGAAAAGAGTCCTGTGATTCATGTCTAGAGCACAAACGCTGCAGGACGACGCACACGCTGGATTTGAATACTTTAGCCAACATCAATGACTCTAAAAGTTAAACTGCATATTATGCAGAGATGGAGAACATCATATTATATACACGCACGCGTGCGCGCACACACACACAATTCATTTCTGCAAGTACGAGTTCGTTGGCCTACTTCCTCTCAGAGCAACTTCCTGTGCAACACCGCACACACAGATACCACCATCAGCATGTTTACAATTGAAATAATTCAAAAGCAATATACATGCATTTGCATGATTTTATTTCAAGTTCATAATACGTTTTAGCATGTGCATATATTATATATGCTTTATTTCTTTCAACATACATGCTGTGAGCTACAAACCTGCTGAATACGCCGCCTACAATCAGAAGTCAAACCACTTTTGCATTCATTTCAAAACTGAATATACAAAATAACCCCAATTCTGTGAATACTACATTGACAAATAACTCTAAATAAAGTTACTCTAATCAGTTTCACCATTTCACGCTCATACTGCTCTTAATGAACACTTTACATATGAGCTAGACTTTTAGCTTCTGTTGATTAAACGAGATTTCAACGGGATTTGCATTAAATATTTCTTCTCAAAGGTTTTTATTTGGTCATGGCTGAAAAACTAACTAGTTTTCACATGTATTTAATTTAAGGATCAACTTGGTCTCAGATGTTTCCCTTATTCCTAAAATAACGCAAACGAGTGTTATTTTAGTATCACTGAGAAACTATTATAGATTTAAGTATTTTGAATTAGTTTTTATTTTAATATTTTCTGTCTTTATTTTATTTTTTGTTTTCAACATATCTATATAGTTTTTATTAACAATCATCAACTTCAAAAGAGTGTTGCTTTGTAACTGAAATAAAACAAGTTTAAGTTGTTTTTAAGTTTTTTTTTTCAGTTAATGTTTATTTTATTTCAAGTACCAGAAATGTTTATTATGGTTTTAGTTTATATTCATTTTTATTTCAGTTTTTGTTTTGTTGTTGTTTTGTTTTTGTACACAAACTAAAAGAAAATGAGAAATGTTGCTAACTAAATAAAATAAGCTTAAGATTTTAATGTTATATTTCAGTTAATGTTTATTTTATGTTTTAGTTAACTATAATAAACCTGACATAAATGAGTCATAGTTTTCAGTAAGAGTACAGAGCTATAAAATGATTGTGAATAGCAGCTCAGATCATTTGATGAGAAATATTGAGTTCATATGGAGATCTCTGACTTTTGCTTGCTAACTTTGGTATCCTGAGCAAATATGAGCTCATTTAGAGCTCTAGAGGAGATTCCTGGTCTCTTTTCTCGGCAGAAACATCTGACTTCTCACTACTGTCTAAAAGAAACATTCAAGATGATAAAGATCTTGCTTGTGCATTTATTTCACGCAGGTCTTCTCTAAAAATTCAATCCTGCTCTTCCGTTATTAAATGATGCCAAACCTTAAAGCACCTTCATTCAGCAAACAGGTTAAAGAAGAGAATCCTCTGCGCTGTAAAAAGTGAAAATGTGCAGAAGTTCCCTTATGAAGTTATTTCAGTTTGCTTCAGTTGCATTAAATGATATTTAATGCAACTGAAGCAACTGTCATAGGGTTCAGGTCTCAGTTTGTTGTTGCACTATATCAGTATTGCATTAACTGCACTGTCATAGTGTCATAAAACTAAATTTGCAGATTTTCAAACCAAAACAATTGTAAAATGACAAAATTCCGCAATCTGTTTAGTCCAGTGACTGTTGGGCCGCTTGACTGATCTGTCTCTGCCCACATCCTGAGATATAGGAACTGAATCAAACAACTTTATACGCCCGGTGCGAAGGCCGCTAGGGATACAAACACACAAACGCACACACAACTTCGCAGAGAACGTTCAAAATGCACAGGTGAATCACTTGCGCACACACACAAAAAAACAGCAAAACTCACCAACTCCATATCTTTCAGAGATAGTTTTTGTCCAAGGAGCCATTGGTTGGACTTTAAAACGCTCTCCCCTATGGCTCTCTCTGTCTGTATTTTCTCTTTCAGAGTATCTCAGTTCCTTTCTTATGCCCTTCACTGACTGCTTTTTGGGTGAGGGTGTGAGAAATAACCAGAGAAATAAGCGCTCCTCCTCCTGTCTGACTGTCTGCTTCTTCCTCTTCCTCTTCCTCTTTTGGCCTCCACATTTAACCGACTGACAGCAGAACTTCAGCACGATGACTAAAGCGTGTTTCAATGGCTTTTATTGATTAACGTCTTGAGATCATGTATGTTTTTAATGTCAAACTCCGCTCTGATCTATGAGGGTGTGTGATGGTGCACGCAAATCATCATTTATGAATCTGTACTGCTGGAGGAAACATGGTGTGGGACGAGACAAAGAAAGATTCCCTGAAGATGTTTGATCTATGCATCCGAGAGACTTAATACGAGCAGGTTTATACAAACACACAAACAAGCTGTTCTGTAGTCATAAACCACCAAAATAATGTTAATCTTCAAGAGCAATTCCTACTGCAAACCATAGAGGGCACCGCAAACACTCACGTAGAGATAATACGACTTGATCATGCAGCATATTGAGTAGACATGATCATGGTTATGAATTTGACCTAACAGGTGAAAAATCCCATAGATGTACACTGAATGAGTTATATTTAAAGAAAAAAATATGAAAGAGACTTGAGGGTGGATTCTATTCACTTGGACCACAAAGCAATCACCTAGAAACCATCCAGAACACCCTAGCAACCACTCATACGGGGAATCATCAAAGAATACCAGCATTTATACATGCGAACGCTGCAGGTCCAATCCTAAAAACAGCTGGAGGCCATTAAATGCTCCACTTTATGTTTTCTTACTGTGGTCCATGCAAAAAAACAGGACAGTATCCGACAGAAATAAACACAGCCTTTTGTTGAAGCACAAAGTACCTCTTGATACGGCCAGGGGTGTAAATTTCGTCTAACAGTTGGGGGGGACAATAAAAGCAATTTTTGAAGGGGACACAAATAATACAGCTAAAATTTTAATTGAAAGAATATGTATACACAGAGGAAAGCCTTACTACTATGGAACTTATAATATGACAAAATTATTTTAATTTGTATTGCATACATTTGAATTATTGACAAGTGGCATTTATCAAAACTGAATATTATGTGGCATTTAACATAGTTCTGACATAGATTTTTTTTTTAGAGCTCGTCCCTGTGGATTACCTCTGACCTACTTTCTGTACGATCTGAATTTGTATTGAATTTTAGAATATTGAATTAGATTTTCCGAATTTCCTCTTCATCTTGAAAACTTGAAGCTCTATTTTTAAAAACTGGATATTTGCAGTCAAAGAATTCAGAACAAAAAAAATGTGCTGTTTGAAAATACATGTCTATAAAACTCTATAAAAAATTCAGTTGTGTTAAATTTCAAATGTTCAATATCCAAGTAAAAAAAAAATTAAATTTAATAATTTAAAACTATGTTAAATGCCACATAATATTCAGTTCTGATAAATGCACTTGTCAATAATTCTAATTTATACAATACAAATTCAAATAGTTTTGTCATATTATAAGCTCCATATACTACTAATAGCAGGGAGACCGTGCCAAATTAGACAACTTCAAGCTGTGGTTGCACCGCGCCCGCAACAGCGGTGGTGTCCCTTGTAGACATTACTATCCGTCACAGTGTTGCCAAGTCTGCAATTGGGCTACTTTATCACTGTTGCCGCGGGTTGTTTTTCATGTCCACAGGTTGAAGCGACCCCAAAAATGTGTATTTTAACCTTTTTTTTACCGGGGGACCCCCCTCGAAATGCAGTTAGTTTGGGCTAGTTTCGAGTAGCAATTGGGCTGGTTTTGTTGTGAAAACCTGGCAACCCTTTCCGTAAAGCAGGTAACATTATTATTGCTAACATAGCGACTCATCGAAAAATACATTGGCATCATCTGTATTAAAGGGAAAATAATCACTTCATCTGATGTTTAAGTGAATACAATAGCCCTGACAGCCTTACTTACTGGAGTTCCACAACTATTGACTTTGTTCTCTCTCACCAGACTTGTGTATGTGTGATGTAAAAGAGGAAAACAGGCATTTGGACCAAAGCACTGTGAAGCAAGGGAGGGGGAGACTCAAAATGTTCCTAAACTTAGAACGCATTTTTGCCCCGTTTGTGTTGTTTTACTACTTACAAAATTATTAAAGTATAAAACATTTGAATTTACAATATACAGCATGGTTTTTAATCATATTTTTAGGGGGGGACAACCCTCAGATAGGGGGGGTCCTGTTTTTATTACAAAGATAATATAGATTACAATATACAATATATATTATAGTGCTGTCAAATTAGCGCGTTAACGCAGGCGATTAATTTTTTCTGTTTAACGCGTTAAAAATATTTAACGCAATTTATGCAGGGGCGGAGCTAGGGTTGGTCTCTTTTTTTTTTCCTGTGAAGAAGTGCATTTATTCAGTCGCCGAACGTCTTTACGACCACATCAAATGGTAGACGTTTCTATGGAAGCCCATTTCCGCCACTGAATAAAAAAATCAGAATTTTTATATATAATTTTTATTTTTATATCTCAGAATTGTGAGATATAAAGTCGCAATTACCTTTTTAATTTTTTATTCAGTGGCGGAAACTGGGCTTCCATAGAAACGTCTACCATTTGATGTGGTCGTAAAGACGTTTTGCGACTAAATAAATGCACTTCTTGTCAAGAAAAAAAGAGACAGAAGCAGCAGTTGTGAGTGGGGTGGCCAACCCTAGCTCCGCCCCTGCGTTAATTGCGTTAAATATTTTAAATGCGTTAAACTGAAAAATGTAATCGCCTGCATTAAGGCGCTAAAATTGGCAGCACTAATACATATACATAAAAATATATACACATAATTACATGCTTAGTTCAACCTCAAGCATTACTGTTATGTTGGTCCATACAAAGCATGGACCCGCAATTACCTTTTTAATTTTTTATTCAGTGGCGGAAACTGGGCTTCCATAGAAACGTCTACCATTTGATGTGGTCGTAAAGACGTTCGCAAACTCGCAATTCTGAGAAATAAACTCACAATTGTGAGATATAAAGTCAGAATTGTGTGATATAAACTCACAATTTCAAGTTTTAAAGTCAGAAATGCGAGATAAGCAAGTTATTTATATTTAATTTATATCTCGCAATTCTGACTTTATAACTGGAAATTGTATAAAGTGAAGTGACGTGACATGTGGCCAAGTATGGTGACCCATTCTCGGAATTAGTGCTCTGCATTTAACCCATCCAAAGTGCACAGACACAGCAGTGAACACACACACACACACCGTGAACACACACCCGGAGCAGTGGACAGCCATTTATGCTGCAGCGCCCGGGGAGCAGTTGGGAGTTCGGTGCCTTCCTCAAGAGCACCTCAGTCGGGGTATTGAATGTGAGAGAGAGCTATGTACATTCACTCCCTCCACCTACAATCCCTGCCGGTACGAGACTCAAACCCACAACCTTGGGTTATGAGTCCTACTCTCTAACCATTAGGCCACGACTTCCCCATTGCGAGTGTAGTATATCTCACAATTCTGAGAAAAAAAGTCAGAATTGTGACAAAAGTCGTTAAAACCTTTTTTTATTTTTTATACAGTGGAGGAAACGGGCTTCCATACGTTTCAGATGCACGCTCCAACTTCACTTCAGCATCAGGCGTGAGTCAAACAAGCATGTAAACGGTACTGTGCTCGCAGCTCGTGCTCTTCAATTGCACTCACAAAGGCGCTGGCGCGCTGTAGTATCATTTCACATCCAAACGTGAAATAAACTATGTGCATGCAAAGTACCATCACCTTCAGCGAATCCCTAATTTATCTGCACATAGACGGATCTGCTGATAGTCGCGGTTTTCAAATGCTCCCATGTGCTTCTGTGTGAGCACTTGGTGAAGAGCGTGATCACTGAAGCGATGATCATTGAAGACAATTACAGTCATATCTGTTGAGCGCAAGAACACAATGACCAATCCGTGCTGAATCTGCTCAACAGCACTCAAATCTTGGAGATGGATGTTTTTAGAATGTCAGTACCAAATGGTATCGAGGTCAGTACTTTTGACAACACTACCTTGTTTAACAGTGTGAAATGCTGCATTCTGACAGTTGTTGTTTAATACTGACCAGCATGTCAAGTGCTGCCGGGAGCGTGATGGTTGAAGCCCTGGGCTGCTTACAGGAACACTGCAGGTCCAATCCATTATTTCATCCCTGTACAACTTAACAAGACATTACAATACAAGATTAGACACAGTCAAACGGCAACTATGCTGTAAATTGTGTGGATAACAATCAATAGTTAACTATAAAGCACCAAATAAACATTTCAAAGTCTATTTTACAGTCTGTCTGTTGCAAGGATATTGATTTGAGTATAAGATGTGCAGCTGAATTTATTAGAATTGCACAATAAGTAACAATAAATGGTCATACAGTATATAAATTTAGTAAATATAATCAGACTACTTTTAGATTTCTTTTGACCAAATGTGTTTAACACATTGATTTACCAACGATATCATTTTGATATAAAAATACAAAGAGTAAGAAAATATATTCCATTCGTTGTAATTAACAAAATGAAGTGCATTAAACATTACATTACGTCAGGTTTACCAAACTGGGCTCGGGAAGGAACTGCAGGGGGTTTGTGAGTTTAATGAAAAGCTGATAATTAATTCAATAAGTCATAAAAATCTAAAATGAAAATCTAAAATCTTAAAATAACATAAATCATAATAACACACTCACAAAAAAAAGAAATGTGTTTACCTGCATGTTATGTGACCATTAACCAGTGACAGAGAACTGTGAACATGCAGATGTGATACCTAATTATTAAATTATTTATTTTAAAATCTCAAGTGTACTTCAAGTAAATATATTAGGTGAAAAGGATCAGATGACAACTTGTGCATTTTAATGTGTTTGAAAGACAAAAGTCTTTCAAAGACACAGTAATACATGGTTAAATAAACTTGTTTGATAATCCAGATAAAAATTAATGTGTTCATCAGTAGTTGAACTTCTTAAACCTAATTTGTTTGTGAATCCAGTGGTCAAATGCTGTGTAGTCACCTGATCTCTGTGTAAATGTCCACGAAACTGGATGACTTTCTGAGTGTATATAAGAGGTAGACGATTTCAGAAAGGAACATTTAAAAGATGAAAAAGAGGAATTAGGGAGAATCAATAAATTATGAATAATTGATTGCTATTGTGTGAATTATATGTAATCATGTAATCAATAAAAAAGTAACTGTAGTTTGATTACGATTATTTTAAAATGTAATTTAATCCAATTTCAAGTATTTTAATTTTGGAATCTGATTGCATAATTGAGTTACTGAAAGATAATCAGTAACTACCCAGCTCTGTGTGTGTGTGTGTGTGTGTGTGTGTATATATATATATAATATGAGGAGTTAGCATAGCACAGTCATTAGAGTCTTGCTGAAGTTGAGTCATTTGATTATCCTTCAGCAGACTCTGACCTTCAGAAGAAAATATCAAGCAGCTTATTAAAGACTTCAAAGGGTATTTTTACAATAGAGTGCAATTTATTTGAATATCTGCATGGCCACGTTTGCATTTGACTATGAATCTGGTTTTGTCTGATGGCATTTTTAGATCTGTTTTAATACATTTGAGAAGTTAATCTACACTCTGTAAAACAAAATTGCCCAGACTGTAATATCCGCTGTCTTACTCAGTGATTGTTCAGAAGAGCAGTTATTAGGACGTGTTTTGATAATGTTCTGCATTTGACAGATGTCTGCTTACAGTACAGGGAGAGCAGAGATAGATGCAACGCAGGTTGAGTTGTAACACCATTACTTTACCATTACATTGCACTAACCAGGTGACAGAAGATTTTGTAAGAGTCCAGATTAGGATACAGGATGGAAAAAAGAAAAAGAAAAATGAACATTTCATATTTGGGATACAGTATTATTTTAGTATTACTTACATACTGTTGTAATTTTGGTAAATATTTTTAATTCGATTTTATTTTATGTTTTCTGTTTTTTTACTTTAATTTTTGTTAATGTTTTAGTTTTTTGTCATTTGTATTAGTGTTTGCTTTGTTAAATGTAAAATAGTTTTTATTAATGTTTATTTTAAGTAACTATTTGTTTGTTTGTTTGTTACTGTTTTATTTTTGGTAATATTTTTATTTTCATGTAAAAAAACATATATATTATAAAAAATATATTTTTAAAAAGGAAAATAATTAAAAGGTATTTTTAAATAATATAATGCGTATTTAATTTTAAATGTTCTACTTAATTCTAAAAGCCCACCAAGTTTTCTTGTAGAGGGAGGGTAAGTGTTTGGGTTAGCTTTATTTAAAAAAAATTATTCTCAACTAAATTAAAGAGATTCTTTGCATATCTGCGTTCTGTAGTCTGTATATAGCACTTCTGTCGTTGATGAAGAAAATCACAGCTTTTAAAAATTAATCAATACACACGCAGAGTCAAGGTTCATTCCTCTTACATTCAACCTGTTATACATTACAAAAGCAGAAGAGTGAGAGAGAGAGAGGGAGAGAGGGAGGCATTTGACAATCTGATTGGCTGACTGAAGAAGTGTGTTGAGTTGTGTGTGTGCGTGTGTGTAGAGGGAGAGAGAGAAACAGAAGATCAAGAGTAACAGCAGAATGAAGGTCGACCAAGGTAAGTTACGCTGCTACTGCACCACTGCATGTCACATTTAATATCTCAATAAAACACTAAAACTACATGCTCAACAGTGTTTGTATGTGACAATGCAAACTAGAATGACACGTTAAAATGCCGCTGCAGAATGGATCATTCCTGACAGCTGTTTACAGTGCATTATAATGACTCATAAATCCATTTTTATAGGAAGTCAAGAAATAATATATGTAAATGCATCAAGATGTGGGAATTTTGTGAAACTTTGTTGTTGAAGGAATCAGTAGATGTCCTGCATGAACTTGCTGAGATTTACTGCATTTTAGACTCGTTAGAAGTTTGTGGCCGTTGATCTGTCTACACAGACCTGATCAGACCTGATCTCCTTTGAGCCTGAGCTTTTGCGTCACGTCATGCGTTTCCAGCTGCGTTTGTGCTTGTGAGAGCTGGATTTCTGCGAAAGACGTTTAAAGAAGTGAATCTGTTTGATTTGAGAGAGAGATCAATGCAGGCTATTTTTTATGTGCGTCAAAGGAATCCTAAGATGACACACATGTCCTATTCACGTCGTACCTCTTCAGTTACTTCAGAAATAACAAACAAATCATCTCAACATTTAAAAGGATGAGGTCTCCTAGCAACCCAACACCCATGACGACCATGCTTGTCAGAAGCAATCAAAAGACGGCTGGCTGTATTCCTCAGACGTCCTGACAGCCTGAGGCACAAGGACGAACACTGACAAATGTGTTTACAAGCCAATCAATGAATGGAGCAGAGCGGCCACTTAGACGCACAGCAATATGAAATCATCAAAATAACAGCTAAAACACCACCTGCCATCTTTTACAAGCAAGATTAAAAAAAATTAAAAATTAGACAGAGCTTAATTCCAAAAATGTATTACAGAGATTTACCTCAAAACGGCTAGTCAAAGTGACAACTTTGCATGTTTGCTTGCACTTCATAAAACTCTGCAGTTATTTTTACAGCACTTTAATTCGTTTTTGAGTGTCTTGTTAAGTGCTCAGAAATTTTCACCTGATGCATGACAAAATTAAAACAAATCAGAAAAGATTACACCCTGCAACCACCAAAACACCCTAGCAATGTGCTAAGATTTGCATCTTTTAACTGCACCACTGATTGTGAGGAAAAACAAACAAAAAAAGGACAAAAAAATTTAAATGATACATAAAAGCAAACCATAGAATGGATTAACATAAGTGCTACACTCTTAAAAATAAAGGTTCCAAAAGGGGGTTTTCACAGCGATGCCGTAGAAGAACCAGTTTTGGTTCCCCAATAAACCTGTCAGTGAACAGTTCTTAAAAGAATGTAAATGATACATAAACGCAAACCATAGAATGGATTAACATAAGTGCTACACTCTTAAAAATAAAGGTTCCAAAAGGGGGTTTTCACAGCGATGCCGTAGAAGAACCAGTTTTGGTTCCCCAATAAACCTGTCAGTGAACAGTTCTTAAAAGAACCATTTTTTAAGAACATTCAAAAATGTTCTGTTCCTCCCTGGACCCCTTCCAGTTTGCATATCGGCCCAACCGCTCGACCGACGATGCCATCGCCACTGCTCTCCACTCAGCCCTCACACACCTGGACAAAAAAAAGACTATGCTGTTCATAGACATCAGTTCAGCATTCAACACAATCATCCCTCAACAGTTCATTCACAAATTGGTCCAGCTGGGGCTCAACACCTCGCTGTGCAACTGGCTGTTGGACTTCCTGACTGGCAGACCCCAGGCAGTATGGATCGGCAGTAACACATCCAGCACCATCACACTGAACAAAGGGGGGCCCCCAAGGATGTGTGCTGAGCCCCCTCCTCTTCACTCTGCTGACCCACGACTGCACACCGTCACACAACTCCAACCTCTTCATTAAGTTTGCGGACGACACATGTGGTGGGTCTCATTAGCAACAGAGATGAGACAAACTACAGGAGCGAGGTGAGCCGCCTGGCCGGGTGGTGCAGTGACACAACAATCTCTCTCTCTGAATATGTGGAGAAGATGAAGGAGATTGTTGCTGACTTCAGGAGAGTACACACTCAGCATGCTCCTCTGACCATCAATGGTGCAACTGTGGAGAGAGTGAGCAGCACCAAGTTCCTGGGTGTGCATATCACAGAGGATCTCTCCTGGACTGACAACACTGCAGCACTGGCCAAGAAAGCACTGCAGAGTCTCTACTTCCTCTGCAAATTGAGAAGAGCCAGAGCCCTGGCTCTCATCATGTGCAACTTCTACAGAGGCACCATCGAGAGCATTCTGACAAGCTGCATCACTGTGTGGTATGGCGCCTGCAACGTGTCCTGCCGCAAGACCCTCCAACACATAGTGAGAGCAGCTGAGAAGATCGTTGGTGTCTTTCTCCCCTCCCTCCAGGACATTTACAGAAACCGTCTCACCCGCAAAGCCCTCTGCATTGCAGGTAATCCCCCCCACCCGACACACAGCTTCTTCAGTCTGCTGCCATCAGGAATGGTTATACCGTAATTTAATTTTACAAAGCTACGAGAATACTTCTTGTGCGCAAATAAAACAAAAGTAACGACTTTTTCAACAATTCGTTCCTCCGCATCACCCTGGCGCCATTTTGGAGAGTATCACATATGTAAACAACGTATGTACGCGGATACATTGTTTGCGTTCAGATCAAAGCGTAGACAACGTATCTGCATACGGTGCTGCAGACACAGAACAGCATACGTTGTTAAATATCATTGTAGTAATATGTGTCTATATTATGTAACTACATTGCCTTTATCAAAAATGTTCATTAATATTAACAATGAGTGAAAATGTTTCAAAGTGATTTTAACATATAACAAATATTGTATTATTACACCTGCTTTAAGAAGAAAGAGTAGACAATTGCATTTTAAAGCATCTGTGTGAAAACAAACCTGGAAAGAGATGTGAAGATTTGAAGAGAATTCAAATTCAAAAATTAGTGCATTCCAGTGCATTATTCTTGGGAAGTATGGTCAATTAAGTTGGGAGAGCAGCAGATCACAAATGCACAGTAGGCTATATATTGTTTTTTTCATATAGTTAGTGTAAGGAAAAATGAAAAAATAAATAAGGAGAAAAAGAATGCAGTGGAGTGAAAAGAGCTTGCCGTAGATGTTTGTTATATTAATAAATTCCAAGTTTTGCGTTAAAACAACCGTACAACCAATTTTCTGTCATACATTGAGGCCCCTGGACCGGACTGGTGTCTCCCGCACTAACGAGCTAGCCCAACCTTTTTGCCACTCCATTTGAATTCGACACACGACACATAAAACATTATATGCAAACAGTGAAGTCTCTGTGGTGAAGCGAGCTGAAACCAGATGAATTAATGATAAATGCATTTACAGTATATTCAAAAAATATCTATTATTATTTGTTTTCATCTTTTATTTATTAATAAACAATGTATTCAACCCCAGCCAAACATTTATGGGGGATGGGCTGAATTTTAACCCCAGTCCAGGCCTTTCTTCAGAAAATGTAAACATTTGAATTGCATCTTTTAATTGCATCATTGCTTTTGTAGGGAAAAAAAGGGGGGGGGGGGGGGGTGAACATTTAAAAATATTCAGAAAAGCAAACACCTAGCAACCAATCAAACACCCTAGCAACCACATAAAGTAGCAACTTTCTAAATATCATTCAAAACACTTTAACATCCTAGCAGCGAGTTTTGCAAATGACATTCACACTTTCTTAAGAAAATGTAAACGTTTTAATTGCTTGTGCGGAAGAAGAAAAAAAAGACAAAAAAATAAAAAAAATATTGAAAATGCTGTTAAATGAAGAGGGTTAGTCAGAAGGCAGATGTGCCACGCTGACACACCAGTAATTGCCGAAGGAAATGTTCAATATTTCAGAATCTGTTTAAAGTTTAACATGCGGTTATGGAGATGGTTTCTAGTAACAACAGAGGAGAAATGTGCATCTCAATGAGCTGCAGTCAACTCACAGAGAGACAGGTGGTCCTGAAGACAGCAAACAAAGAGTTAAAGTTTACCATTAATTAAAAAATACAGTCCATATGTTTCTAAATCATTAAATTAGATCTACTTTTCTGAGAAAGAACATTGTGAACCTCTCTGAGAAATAATGAGAACGAGCAGGACAGTAGACCCACATAAAAGACAAATCACAAGCGAGACGTTGAATATCTCAGTCAAGATCTCAATCTTTTTTTTAGAAATCAATTACATTTGATGGAGATTTTTGCTGAAGTCTCCAGAAAAGACACGCGCCTCCTCTAGAGTTTCAGAAGAATTTCAATGATGTCTCAAACTGTGCCGAGACACCAAAATCTCAGTATGAACTCAATTATTTCTGATCTGAGCTGCTCTCCACATTGATTTTATACCTCTGTATTCTTACTGTTGACTCCTTTGGATCTATTTGTTGTTTCTTAAAAGGCATTTTAGGAGAAACATTTGAGACAAAGCTAATACTTAAACGAATAAGAATATTAAAACACAGAGACAGATATTGCTCTATAATTGCTAAATAAATAAATAAAGATCGATGCATTTAAATTCCATATACAGCTTTAACATAAACAAATAATCTTAAAGTGATGCATATTTGTAAGGTCATATAAATGAAACTGAAAATGAAAATTCATGGCATAATGTATTATTTAATATTTGAATCGATTTGATTTGATTTAAATAATCATATTTTCAAAATGCATGTATTTAGATTGCTGCAGAAGTAGCATAAATCTGTTCATTGAGAAACATTTAAATTTGTTCAGTTAAAAGGAATAAAAAATATGCAGTGGAACAAGCTATATTTAATTAGTTAAAATGTATGAGATTAAAACAAATTGGATTTATTGACGATAAATATATCAACCTTTTTTTCTTCTTTTTTTTTAAACACATTCATATTATTACGGAAATTACAGAAATCTGACCAGTTTCATTTAATTATGACTGGCAAATATTCATCACATTAAGTTTATTACTTTGTTAAAAACTGTGTAATCCAAACATTTTATATGCAGTTCAAACATAAATCTTCAATTTAGGCCAAAATACCTCAAAAAGGACAATTTACCCATCTCTGAAACCCAAAAGATCCTCTCTCCAGGCTCCTCTCTTCCATTCAGCAAATGTAAAAAAAAGAGGGAAACACTGTCAAGCTAAAAAAAAAAAAAAAAGGCATCATAAAAGTAGCTTACATGAAATCTCTTTAAACTTCGTTTATGTTTATATTTTCAAACAATCTTCTGAGATGTTAATATCATCATATTCAATTTCTCAATTCACAGAATTCATCAAATTCATGGCTAATAAATTGCTAAGACTTGTCGATGTTCATGCTGTTGATTTCCCACCTAAATGATGATTTCCCACCAAAATTATGTCACTTCCTGTAGGATAATGTCATTAAGGAACTGGCTTTTAGGATCAGTAACACTTTGCAAGGTTTCACTGGTAACATTAGTTACTAAAATACTCAAATTAATAAATGCTGTAGAAGTTCATAAGTATTTTTGCCTTGTTTTCCCGAACAAACATCTAAATTCTTTAATCAAGATGAATTAACTGGACAGGCAACATGACTTTTCTCAACAACAAAAAAACAAGATAAAATATCTGTCCTTGGGGTAAGAAAAACTAGTTTGAATTCATTTTTTTCTGACCCCATTGGCAGATTGTTTTAAGCATAAAATCACTTTTTTTTAGAAAACAAGACTTAATATTTTTGCTTCTCACTGTATCTTTATTAAACAATGATAAGATATTTCTGCTGGAAAACAAGACAAAAATACTGAAGAAGAAAATCATTTTTGCAGTGTGCAATGTGAACTAACATAAACAACAAACAGTTGTATCGTTAACATTATTAACAATAACAAAGGTTAATAAATAAAAGTTGTAAAGATATGTATTGCTCATTGTTAGTTTATGTTAGCCAGCGTTAACAAATGAAACGTCTTGGTTACGTATGGTAACCCTCGTTCCCTGAAGGAGGGAACGGAGACGTCACGTCGGATGACCGACGAAATTGGGATCCCAATTTTGTCGGTCATCCGACGTGACGTCGAGAGTGACCAACTGAAAGGGAACGTCTCGGTTACGTATGGTAACCCTCGTTCCCTGAAGGACGTCCCATCGCCACAGCTCCTGTACCACCGCTGAGCGGCCGGGTCACCGGCTCGGCTCCTCAGCGAAAACCTGAATATGCGCTGCATCTGCTGCCTGCTTATACTCACGCTGTGATCAGCAGCAGCTGGATGCAATAATCGCATGCCAATGTGCATTGGCTCGTTTAGTTTACACTCGAAGTAGATTGGTCCCTCTAAGCAAGATCCCAATTTCGTCGGTCATCCGACGTGACGTCAAGGGTGACCGACTGAAAGGGAACCTTATTGTAAAGTGTAAAGCTTATGAAAATACAGAATGATAGTATATGAAACAGAAAGGAAAGTGACATTGAAGATGCAGGGAAAAGACACATAAATTGAAAAATTGATAACCAATTAAAAACAAAATTCCTAAGAACACATTGTGTTTAAAAAAAAAAAAAGATTAGAGAGGGAAAAAATGGTATACTCCTGAATAAATTGGTAGTTTTCATGTTAGACGTCAGCTCAGCAGAGGAAGACATGACAGAAATGATATCCAGTCTAATTAAAGCATCAAATGATTTCAAATTCACTCTGTATTGCATTCATTATTATACTCTGATAAAAGAAAATGAACTAATATGATTTCCATCTGCAGAAATGGTGAGTTTAATATGTTATGCATTGTATGCTAAGATTTTATATGATGTAGACATGAAAACATGCTGCATAGTAGGAATGACCCAGTTGACAGAGCTCTTCAAAAGCACTGGATATTAATCTCTCTCTCACACACACACACACACACACACACACACACACACACAGAGAGAGAGAGAGACCGTGGTAAAAGCTCAAGGGAGTGGCCATAAGGACATTTTAGCTAGAAAACCATCAAGCCTGTATGTATGGAGATTTATTTTTCATAAGAATATCACAGTATGCCCAAGAATGTGCCTTGTAAAGTCTAATCTCACTCTAAAAGGACAACCCAATAGAGGGGTCTTATCTCACTCTAAAAGGACAAAACAATAGAGGGGTCTTATCTCACTCTAAAAGGACAAAAAAAATAGAGGGCCTGTTTTCTTTGAACACTGTACAAAGCTAATGTGTGCAGATATGACATTATCTCCACTCCAGCTTTTATCATAATGTCTCACATGTGTTGTGCTACACTAATATGAGTGTTCGAGCATTGTGTTCCCTTTCAACTTACCGTCCTACACACACACACACAAACAATGTGCTGTGTGGGAGTCTGAGAACGTTTCGTTACTCTACAATTGTCTTTAACATCAACTCGCAGCCAAACACAAACACAATCTCCCTCATCTTACAATTTCACTCATGCACATGTTTGTGCATCTTAAAGCAGCACTATGTAACTTTTTCTGTGTTCAAAATTTGCAAAATGTATATAATGAGCGAGTACATCATCAAACCGTGTTTGTGTCTTATTCCGAATCACTACGGTACACTTATAATAAGTACTTATATTTGGACTATTGTAGCCTGGTCGGGTCGTCACCGCTGCGGAGTAACACACACCTGCGTGAATCGCCAGAGACATAAATTGGAGAAGTAGCTCTGGTTGGAATGTTCTTCCGCGGGATGTGTGCAGTTCTGTTTATTAACTGCTAGAGCGATAAAAGTTACATAGTGCTGCTTTAAGAGACCTGCAGAGAGTTGTGTGTGCAGAATACAAAAGTTGAAACCTGATAATAATTAGAAAGCGCCATAAGAATCTTCTAGACATAAGAAATCATTGAATGATTCAGTACTGTCAAACTTTTAATGTTAAATACTTATGATGTACACACTGCTGATTACAGGATTATTTCCCTGTCTTAATCTACAGAGATCCTTGCTTTAAATCATTGCTTGTTTCCATTTATTCATATAAAATATTATTCTAGAAGCAAATCGCAACAAGAAAAAAGCAGTTTAAACTGAATAGTCAGTTTGCATGACAGTTCAGTTCACATGTTCAGTGGATTTTGTGGTTCAGTTGAAGCGTTTGACTTCACAAGCTATGTGACGTTGAGGAAAAGATACTGACCCCAAATATAATGCATAAAACATTATTCTCTCAGAGATATAATGAAACCAGTTAACTGCAGATGTCAGCACAAGTTTAGCATAATGCAATGATGACTGTTAATGTTAATAGTGGGATATATTATGTGATGTTACTGAAAAAAAATCTAGCATTTTATATTGGTTTGGCAAAGGTTGACAACCTTCGATCAAAATGCATCTCTGTTTTATTTTAAACAGGAGAAAGAGGAGAAAATGTAGTACTTCACTAAGACCAGCAGAGGTCGACACACTTCAGTCTAACAGAGGTCTGGAACAACAACATACACGGGCGGAAGTTGGATGGATGAACAGATGGATCAGTGGAGGAGGTGGACCTACCCTGCAGTGTGGAAGGAGACCATTGGGAATAGACCTTACTAAACACCTTGACCTACAAAAACTGCATTGCATTTTGCATTGATGCATTTGGCAGATGCAGGTATGCACATTGCCTGGAATCAAACGAACAGCCTTGGCACTTTTGAGCTACAGGAATATTCACATGGCCAGAAAAAAAACGATAAACATAGACAAACAAACCTGCATTCCAAGTGTTTGCCTACTGATAAAAAAAATCGGTTTCTTGACCTTCAAAAATTGCATTGGATTTTGTATTAATGCATTTGGCAGATGCATGTATGTACATTCTCTGGAACCAAACGTACAACCTTGAGCTACAGGAACATTCACACAAGAAAAAAATAAGAAAAACACAGATGCATTCCTAGTGTTTCTTTACCGATAAAACTGTAAATAAAAAAACACTCATCTTGACCTACAATTGCATTGCATTTTGCATTTAGCTATGCATTTACGCATTTGGCAGATGCAAGTATGTGTGTTCAAACACACAACCTTGACATTGTTGAGCTGCAGGAACATTAACATAACCAGAAGATAAGATAAACACACATCAAACACAACTGCGTTTCAAGTGTTTCTCTGCTGATAAAACTGTTAAGAAAGTCACGCATCTTGTCCAACAAAAACTGCATTACATTTTGCAATGATGCGTTTGGCAGATGCAAGTATGTGCGTTGCCATGGAATCAAATGCACAACCTTGGCATTGCTGAGCTATAGGAACACTGAAAAAGCCAGAAAATAAGCTAAACACAAAAATTGCATTGCATTTGAACATCTCGAACTACAAAAATTGCCTTGCATTAAATAAGCTAAACACAAAAATTGCATTGCATTTTGCATTAATGCATTTCGCTAATGCAACCATGTGCCCTGACAGAAATTAAACACACAACTTTGAGCTACAGGAACATTCACACAACCAGAAAATAAGATAAGACACACACAAACACACCTGCATTCCTAATGTTCTTCTACCAATAAGACAATCAGAAAATCACACATCTTGACTTACAAAAAAATTGCTTTGGATTTTGAACATCTCGAACAAGAAAAATTGCTTTGCATTTTGAACATCTCGAACAAGAAAAATTGCTTTGCATTTTGGCGTTATTGAGCTACAGGAACATTCACAATGCCAGAAAAACAGACAGAAACAAACCTGAATTCCTAGTGTTTTTCTACTGATAAAATCGTGAAGAAATCACCCAAATACAAACAAAATGACATCTCAGATAGCATTAGCTGTGACGCTCTCTATTCTTATCCTACTCACTGTCAGCGGAAATATTTTGGTTTGTCTGGCTGTGTACGCGACCAGACGCCTACGTAACGTCACCAACTGCTTCATCGTCTCGTTAGCGGTTACGGACTTTTTACTAGGCGCTCTCGTGCTGCCGTTTTCCACCCTTTACCAAGTTACGGGCGAGTGGCCACTGGGGGCGCACTTCTGCAACATCTACATTTCGCTAGACGTCATGCTATGCACCGCCTCCATACTCAATCTCTTCGCTATCAGCTTGGACCGATACTTTGCGGTCACTGCCCCGTTGCGTTATCCAATGCTAGTGCTTCCGTGGCGAGTTGGTGTGATTTTAGCGACAATCTGGCTGGTTTCGGTTGGTGTTTCATTTGTACCCATCCACCTAGGCTGGAATACACGAGACTTGAGTGTGCAAAATATTCGCGAGGGCGACCCTGCGCGAGACTGCCGGTTTGAGTTAAATCCAACGTATGCAGTGGTCGACGCCTTTGCGACGTTTTATCTCCCCCTGGTGGCCATGTGCTGGAGCTACCACCAAGTTTTTCGCATCGCAAGGACACAGGCGAAACGGATCATTTCTACGCGACGGGGTTCGTCATCTTCGCCAGGAGCGACGATGCTCACCCTGCGTGAGCACAAAGCCACAGTGACACTTGCAGTGGTGCTTGGCGCTTTCGTGGTGTGCTGGTTCCCGTATTTCACATTTTTTACAATAATGGGGATACGTAACGAAGACAACCCGCCACGTACAGTGCAGTCGGTGGTGCTTTGGCTAGGATACGCAAACTCTGCCCTAAACCCAGTACTTTACGCCACACTCAATAGAGACTTCAGGTCGGCTTATGCCAAGCTGCTCTGCGGAGGACGAGGATGTAAAACAGGGACGAGAATTCCAATGGCAACAATGGAGGAGGGGCCAATGGGTGGACACGCCCCTCTGCCAAACAGGGCAGGGCTTCTGCCTAGAACTTGCGTGCTGCTGCAAGAGATCGAAAATGGAAAGACGGTCGACAGCAACACAACAGCTGGTGCTACAGTTACCATCATAGCTAATGGGAATAAAAGGTAGTAAAAATACAAGTTTGTTTACCCGTTACAACAGAGATTGAAAGAATTTAATGTGCTGTTGTTTTGTCTTATTGTCTTCGTATCTGCTCATTTATTTATCTGTCAGCAGCCTACAGGGAACACAAGTATTAAGACAGCGTAATTAAAAATACACGCAGAAAGTACAAATGCAATTAATCATAACTAAGTGTAGCAAAGTGCTTTTTTTAATGCCCTCTGGTGGCCATGAGAAGTAATAAGATATTGATAATAAGGTTTTAATCATAAGATTTTTTAAATGTGACCTGGACAAATATATACAGTATATATATATATATATATATATATATATATATACATACTATATATTGCATGAAGAAAATGAAGCCTACTTTTTGACTACTACATGTCCCATTTAATACTTAAAATAATATCAGAATTACACTAATGGCAATCACCATTAAGAATAATGAGAATAAATAAACATCTGGATGCATTAGAGTCATGAGAATTGGGGTTAAATTTTCTTAATGTACAAAAAAAAAAATCTCAACTGTCCTAAAGCTTAATTTCTTTTAGCATTTTTTTCCTTTTGTTTCTAGTGTAAATTGAGACCTAGACATGTTATGAGATTCACTTTACTGTAAGTTTAAAGAAAGATTGACCTCAGGGCCAGTGAATTAATTTCAGAGAGCTCTTTATGATATAAAATCAGCTATGCGACAACATATATCTAAAAAAACCCTCTACAATCCAAGTCTTCTGAAGTCATACGACAGCTCGGTGTGAGAAAAAGGCACCAAAAAATGTAAGTTGTTATTTGCTAAATCTTGTTTTAGTAATGGGGAATCTCTCTTTTGTTCTCCTAGCAGGTCATAACATTTTCATAAGACTCTACAATACATCTACCTCCGTAAAAGTGACTGACAATCAGCATACAGGTGACAGAACCAGAATCTAGTGTAATTTAATTGAGCTTTTGATATCCAAAAACGGCAATTTTTGGATATCAGATGTGAACAGATGTTCTGTTTCCAAAGCAGGTCAAAGAAATTCATGCAGCTTCTCTTCTGTCGGGTATTTTCAACAAAAACTACACTATTCCCTGGCTTGGACGTGTGATGAACTACATATCTGTCCTGTTCAGATTTAGATCTGCCAGAAGCCCACAGGGACCTCAAGTATTAAGTCTGTTTAACTAAAAAATACACACAGAAAAGGTGGTGTAAATGCAATTTATTGGTAACTGTTTTCTGTAACCAAAATGCTTTTCTTCTGATGCCCTCTGGTGGCCATGAGAAGTATCAAGATTATAGAAGCACTAAGAAATCTATTCAGTTACTGGGTGAATCTCACAATTTGTAGAAATACAAGATATAATAGTTTGAAAGTTACTACAGAGATTAAAGGAACAGTTTGCAAAGAAATATTAATGCAGTTTTCACTCACCTTCATACAGTATTGCTCCAAGTCCAAATGTTTTTATTTCCAAGGAACACAGATCTGTTTTTGATACAACAAAAAAATGCCTGAAAAGGACAACAAAAAAAAGACCATAAATGCATTACAACTTAGTGTATAAGCACTCAAAAGAACAAGTAAATGCATATGTCCATGTCACATTTCATAATCTTAAATAAATATAAATATATTGAAATAGCATTTAAAAAAATTTTTTTTGACCACTGATATTGTCTCATCTAACACAGTAAAGCCAATTACAGAATTACATAAATAAACAGATAGACAGACCAATCAATCAAGCATAACATCTGGAAGCATTATTGCGCATTTCTATGAGCAATGTTTTCCCTTCTGGGGTAAAATGTGACCTGGACATGTTTTCATCTTCAGGTTTAAAGGAATATTCACCTGAGGGTCAACTTTTTTCCATGTGGAAATTTAAGAATTCTTTAATCTTACTGTCTTGTTTTCTCTCAAAAAACTGTTGCATGGGAATATTTAAACAGTCTGATTACAATATTGCTGTAAAGATGATAAACAGTCTGTCATGAGACAAGCATGTGCATGAATCTGAAATGTACAGAAGCAGCGCAAACCAGAAATGAACTCAGAAATACAGAATGAAACAAGAGAATAAATGGCATGTGTTCTGTGAGTTAGGCCTATTGTTGATTGGCTGCTTCTCTGTATATTTTTATGTTGTTTTGTCATATTGATGTCTACCTCAACACGGTTTCTTTTTTTCCTTCATATCTGACTGTCTTTTGAGTCATTTAGTCATCTGACCAACTATCCAATAAATACATTTATCACGGCCTTTATCAGAAAGCAGAACCTACACACACACACACACACACACTCAGCACAGACACTTTCAGCAGGGTATCCATCATCCTGTTTGTTATCAAAATATCATGAAATAATTAAGGCAAAAGCTCAGACAGAGTAATTCAGTAACTCAGATTCCTAACCTGAGGAAATATAGGCGGAGGATAAGGAGAGGAACTGTGGGAAGACATGAAGAGAAAAGCGAAGGAGGTGTGTATGAAAACAATGTCTGGGCAAAAATATAAGGAAAAGTTCAGTATAAGGTTTTAACACCCCTATTAGTACAATTAACTAAATAAAATACTAAACTTTTGTTCAAATATATTATGAGTGAGAGCAACTGACAACCAAAATATTATACTATATTGTTTACATAACTATATATGTGGAGAGTCCTTAATTTAAAAACTATCCTCCTATAGCATATAGGCTATACACAGAAACTTCACAACAACCCATACAAGTTTGGTTTAACTTGAAGAAATTGTGACAGAAATACATTACTATTGTACAGCAGAACTTATCAAAGTAATAATAATAAAATTATTACAACTTTATTTTTAAAAAATATATATTTTTGTTTTCATTTAAACGGTACATTACTATAATATACATATACTATATTATTGTTGCTCCTCTCTGCCCTGCCTTTCTGAAACGCGTTGATTTTTACAAAGCTCATTGTTCTGAAAAGCGCAGTGTGCACTGATTGGCCAGCTATCCAGTGCGTTGTGATTGGCTGAATACCTCAAGCGTGTGACGGAAATGTTAGGCCTCTACGACATGGCATGAAAAATAAAGCAAACAATCAAACAAACAAATATTTAGGGCCCTATTGTTGTAAAATAAATTTAAAGTATTTTTTTTTAAAATGTAAAAAAAATATTAAGCTGTTAAAGTTTAAAAAATTAAGCTTTTTGATTATTAATGTTTAATTAAACCAACACAAATCGGGAAAAACTGAAACATAGGGCCTTCAAATTTTAATTTGTGTTAAACCTTATAAATTCCTGTTAAAAGGATAGTTCATCCAAAAATGAAAATTCTGTCATTAATTACTCACCCTCATATTGTTCCAAAACCGTAAGACCTGGTTAAGGCTAGATGTGTAATTTTTGTCACAATGTACAACAATAATTACTGTTTTTGCATTATTGTAAGGGGTAGGTTTAGGGTTGGGGTAGAAGTAGATGTAGACGTTAAAAAAACACAATCTAATATGTATAAAATTACATTTATTGTTAGCTTCCTGTCACGGTTGTACTACCCTGAGGAGCGAGGAGATACAGGAGAATTCGCAGTAAACACAGTCTTTAATCCTTCCAACACGGGGTATACAAGGCAGACAGGAACACATGTAGCACACGATGAACATACACAGACAGTCCAGAACCATGACATATCGCCCCCTCCCGGAAGGACGCACTGTAGAACAACAGAGGGGGGAATGGGTGGGAACTAAGGAGGAGGTTCCAGAGGAGGACGGACACCCGGGAGGGGGCCGGCAGACAGAGTCCAGGGAGGAGACAAGAGGGGCTTGGAGCAGGAGGAGCCCAGCTGGACCCAGGCCACAGCAATAATGTCGACCCACGGTGGAGCAGACAGAGGGAGGAGCCATGGAGGAGGAATGGCCGCCGATTCCAGGGGGCCGACCAATGGCAGTGGAGCAGGTGGTGGAGGAGCCCGAGGTGGAGACGGAGAGCCAACGAGCCAAGCGGATGCCGAGGATCCGGGGGGCCAGGGTGGAGCCGAGGGCTCTGGCGACCAAGGCATCAGCATACAGGTGACAGAACCAGAATCTAGTGTAATTTAATTGAGCTTTTGATATCCAAAAACGGCAATTTTTGGATATCAGATGTGAACAGATGTTCTGTTTCCAAAGCAGGTCAAAGAAATTCATGCAGCTTCTCTTCTGTCGGGTATTTTCAACAAAAACTACACTATTCCCTGGCTTGGACGTGTGATGAACTACATATCTGTCCTGTTCAGATTTAGATCTGCCAGAAGCCCACAGGGACCTCAAGTATTAAGTCTGTTTAACTAAAAAATACACACAGAAAAGGTGGTGTAAATGCAATTTATTGGTAACTGTTTTCTGTAACCAAAATGCTTTTCTTCTGATGCCCTCTGGTGGCCATGAGAAGTATCAAGATTATAGAAGCACTAAGAAATCTATTCAGTTACTGGGTGAATCTCACAATTTGTAGAAATACAAGATATAATAGTTTGAAAGTTACTACAGAGATTAAAGGAACAGTTTGCAAAGAAATATTAATGCAGTTTTCACTCACCTTCATACAGTATTGCTCCAAATCCAAATGTTTTTATTTCCAAGGAACACAGATCTGTTTTTGATACAACAAAAAAATGCCTGAAAAGGACAACAAAAAAAAGACCATAAATGCATTACAACTTAGTGTATAAGCACTCAAAAGAACAAGTAAATGCATATGTCCAGGTCACATTTCATAATCTTAAATAAATATAAATATATTGAAATAGCATTTAAAAAATGTTTTTTTGACCACTGATATTGTCTCATCTAACACAGTAAAGCCAATTACAGAATTACATAAATAAACAGATAGACAGACCAATCAATCAAGCATAACATCTGGAAGCATTATTGCGCATTTCTATGAGCAATGTTTTCCCTTCTGGGGTAAAATGTGACCTGGACATGTTTTCATCTTCAGGTTTAAAGGAATATTCACCTGAGGGTCAACTTTTTTCCATGTGGAAATTTAAGAATTCTTTAATCTTACTGTCTTGTTTTCTCTCAAAAAACTGTTGCATGGGAATATTTAAACAGTCTGATTACAATATTGCTGTAAAGATGATAAACAGTCTGTCATGAGACAAGCATGTGCATGAATCTGAAATGTACAGAAGCAGCGCAAACCAGAAATGAACTCAGAAATACAGAATGAAACAAGAGAATAAATGGCATGTGTTCTGTGAGTTAGGCCTATTGTTGATTGGCTGCTTCTCTGTATATTTTTATGTTGTTTTGTCATATTGATGTCTACCTCAACACGGTTTCTTTTTTTCCTTCATATCTGACTGTCTTTTGAGTCATTTAGTCATCTGACCAACTATCCAATAAATACATTTATCACGGCCTTTATCAGAAAGCAGAACCTACACACACACACACACACACACTCAGCACAGACACTTTCAGCAGGGTATCCATCATCCTGTTTGTTATCAAAATATCATGAAATAATTAAGGCAAAAGCTCAGACAGAGTAATTCAGTAACTCAGATTCCTAACCTGAGGAAATATAGGCGGAGGATAAGGAGAGGAACTGTGGGAAGACATGAAGAGAAAAGCGAAGGAGGTGTGTATGAAAACAATGTCTGGGCAAAAATATAAGGAAAAGTTCAGTATAAGGTTTTAACACCCCTATTAGTACAATTAACTAAATAAAATACTAAACTTTTGTTCAAATATATTATGAGTGAGAGCAACTGACAACCAAAATATTATACTATATTGTTTACATAACTATATATGTGGAGAGTCCTTAATTTAAAAACTATCCTCCTATAGCATATAGGCTATACACAGAAACTTCACAACAACCCATACAAGTTTGGTTTAACTTGAAGAAATTGTGACAGAAATACATTACTATTGTACAGCAGAACTTATCAAAGTAATAATAATAAAATTATTACAACTTTATTTTTAAAAAATATATATTTTTGTTTTCATTTAAACGGTACATTACTATAATATACATATACTATATTATTGTTGCTCCTCTCTGCCCTGCCTTTCTGAAACGCGTTGATTTTTACAAAGCTCATTGTTCTGAAAAGCGCAGTGTGCACTGATTGGCCAGCTATCCAGTGCGTTGTGATTGGCTGAATACCTCAAGCGTGTGACGGAAATGTTAGGCCTCTACGACATGGCATGAAAAATAAAGCAAACAATCAAACAAACAAATATTTAGGGTCCTATTGTTGTAAAATAAATTAAAAGTATTTTTTTTAAAAAGGTAAAAAAAATATTAAGCTGTTAAAGTTTAAAAAATTAAGCTTTTTGATTATTAATGTTTAATTAAACCAACACAAATCGGGAAAAACTGAAACATAGGGCCTTCAAATTTTAATTTGTGTTAAACCTTATAAATTCCTGTTAAAAGGATAGTTCATCCAAAAATGAAAATTCTGTCATTAATTACTCACCCTCATATTGTTCCAAAACCGTAAGACCTGGTTAAGGCTAGATGTGTAATTTTTGTCACAATGTACAACAATAATTACTGTTTTTGCATTATTGTAAGGGGTAGGTTTAGGGTTGGGGTAGAAGTAGATGTAGACGTTAAAAAAATACAATCTAATATGTATAAAATTAAATTTATTGTTAGCTTCCTGTCACGGTTGTACTACCCTGAGGAGCGAGGAGATACAGGAGAATTCGCAGTAAACACAGTCTTTAATCCTTCCAACACGGGGTATACAAGGCAGACAGGAACACATGTAGCACACGATGAACATACACAGACAGTCCAGAACCCTGACATATCGCCCCCTCCCGGAAGGACGCACTGTAGAACAACAGAGGGGGGAATGGGTGGGAACTAAGGAGGAGGTTCCAGAGGAGGACGGACACCCGGGAGGGGGCCGGCAGACAGAGTCCAGGGAGGAGACAAGAGGGGCTTGGAGCAGGAGGAGCCCAGCTGGACCCAGGCCACAGCAATAATGTCGACCCACGGTGGAGCAGACAGAGGGAGGAGCCATGGAGGAGGAATGGCCGCCGATTCCAGGGGGCCGACCAATGGCAGTGGAGCAGGTGGTGGAGGAGCCCGAGGTGGAGACGGAGAGCCAACGAGCCAAGCGGATGCCGAGGATCCGGGGGGCCAGGGTGGAGCCGAGGGCTCTGGCGACCAAGGCAGAGGTGAAGATCCGGAGATCCGCGGCGGAGCCGGAGTGACTGAGGACCAAGGTGGAGCTGGCGGGAGGAAGGAGCCCAATAGAGCCGGTGGGAC
Organism: Sinocyclocheilus grahami; assembly: GCF_001515645.1. Lineage (NCBI taxonomy): Eukaryota > Metazoa > Chordata > Actinopteri > Cypriniformes > Cyprinidae > Sinocyclocheilus > Sinocyclocheilus grahami. Next base: position 185,700 of record NW_015505626.1, read on the forward strand.
GGAGCAACGAGGTGCAGCCGGAGGAGCGGAGTCCTGAGGCGATGGCGATATTTTGATGAAATCCAAGAAATATATTACTTATATTTACTAAATATCTACAAAAATGTTATTTAACCATTAAAACAGAGTACAGAAAAATAAAAGCAGAAAAAAGGAATTTGGAAAAAATAAAGCAGACTTTAATATGGCCCTATACATAGCCTATGTTTAAAGGGGTCATATGATGCGATTTCAATTTTTCCTTTCAGGAAGTTGCAAAGACTAAAGTCTCAAATCCAAAGAGATATTCTTTATTAAAGTTAAAGCGTCAACCACGCCTACCAAAAGCGGCTCGTTCTAACATGCCCCCACATGTCTATGTCACGATGTGGGAAGATTTGCATAACGCCACCCAAATGTTCACACAAAGAAAGGAGTAACTTTTATTCTCGCTGTAGTATTATTGTTGCCGCCGCCATGTCGTGAAGACGCTGTGTGTTTCGTTGTGAAAGCGAAACTACTTTGTTTGGCCTTCCAAAAGAGGACGATATCCGCTTCGTCATGCCTAGAGCTGATC
>NW_015505626.1:187523-222443 GCF_001515645.1 Sinocyclocheilus grahami
TTGACTAATTCCAGTACAGAACCTATAGGATGTTGCGCATGCGCGACTGAACGAATCACTCCCCGAGACGACTCGTTCCTCCCGAGTCACATTAAAGATTAATTCAAAATGAACGAATCGTTCAAGAACGACCCAACACTACTTTTCTGAGCGATGAGCTTTGTAAAAATCAAACCGTTTCAGAAAGGCGGAGCATAAAGGAGAAACAATAATGTACAGTATCTGGAAAATAATGTGTTTTTTGAACTTTAAACCGCATAAACACATTTCATTACACCAAATACACAAAATAATGTTCTTTTTAGCAACATCATATGACCCCTTTAAATATATGTGTGTGTGTGTGTGTGTGTGTGTGAGAGAGAGAGAGAGAGAGAGAGAGAGCAGGTGGTTAGCTTTCCATATTAGTGTACAAAAACAGTACCTGGAACTTAATGAACATCGATAATTGAGCCAATTAAACCACAAAAAAGAATATCTAACAAATGCAAGGCTGCATTCCCTGGAATACAGTATCACAGTCCAATCGGAAGCTAAATAAAACCCACTCTCTCTCTCTCTCTCCGGTCCTTTATCCCTGGTTAGTGTGCTGGAATTTAATATGCGACTTTTGTTATTGGGAAAGTGGCACATATGTCTGGGCGCGCGCTGGTCGCAATATCTCTGTTAGTGTAGCTAATGCGATAAAGAAGGCAGGGGGCTATTCATCACCCTGGCCGCTCCCAATACGCTTTATTATTTTAATGCATTTCACAGCGATTAAAAATGATCTATCACCAGACCCCCGTCTGTATGTGTGAGTGTTTGAGGTGAGAGAAGTGTGTGTGTGTGTGTGTGTGTGTGATATAAATGCTATGCCAGTCAAAAGGTTTGGAACAGTAAGATTTTTAATGTTTTTTTAAAGAATTGCTCACCAAGCCTGTATTTATTTAATCCAAAGTACAGCAAAAACAGTAATATTGTGAAATATTTTTACTAATTAAAATAACTGTTTTCTATGTGAACATATTTTAAAATGTAATTTATTTCTGTGATCAAAACTGAATTTTCAGCATCATTACTCCAGTCTTCAGTGTCACATGATCCTTCAGAAATCATTCTAATATGCCGATTTGATGTTCAAGAAACATTTTTTTTATTATTATTATCAGTATTTAAAAACAGTTTAGTACATTTTTTCAGGTTTTCTTTGATGAAGATAGATCCAAAGATCAGCATTTATCTGAAATAAAAAGCTTTTAACATTATACATTATACCATTCAAAAGCTTGGAGTCAGTATACATTTTTTTTTTTGAAAGAAATGATAGAAATTAATACTTTTATTGAGCAGAGATGCTTTAAATTGATCTAAAGTGATGATAAAGACATTTATAACGTTACAAAAGATTCAGATAAATGCTGTTCTTCTGAACTTTCTATTCTTTCAAAGAAACCTGAAAAATTCTACTCAGCTGTTTTCAACATAATAATATTCAATTCAATTCAATTCAAGTTTATTTGTATAGCGCTTTTCACGATACAAATCGTTGCAAAGCAACTTTACAGCAAATTAAGTTTCTACAATATTTCAGAAATCATTCTAATATGCCGATTTGATGTTCAAGAAACATTTTTTTTAAATTATTATTATCAGTATTTAAAAACAGTTTAGTACATTTTTTCAGGTTTTCTTTGATGAAGATAGATCCAAAGATCAGCATTTATCTGAAATAAAAAGCTTTTAACATTATACATTATACCATTCAAAAGCTTGGAGTCAGTATACTTTTTTTTTTTTGAAAGAAATGATAGAAATTAATACTTTTATTGAGCAGAGATGCTTTAAATTGATCTAAAGTGATGATAAAGACATTTATAACGTTACAAAAGATTCAGATAAATGCTGTTCTTCTGAACTTTCTATTCTTTCAAAGAAACCTGAAAAATTCTACTCAGCTGTTTTCAACATAATAATATTCAATTCAATTCAATTCAAGTTTATTTGTATAGCGCTTTTCACGATACAAATCGTTGCAAAGCAACTTTACAGCAAATTAAGTTTCTACAATATTTAGTGGTAGCTTATCAGTGGTGACTGTCAGTTAATGTACATATGGCAGAAATGTACGGAAAAATCAATTAAAGACGTAATCAAACAGACGATGAACACTATTAAGAGCAATTATTATATGATGCAATCAAACTTATAGCAAAATGTGGTAGTTTTGTATGTTGTTTCAGGGTTGGCATCATCTGAGGTCCTCTGAGGGGTTGGTATTAGTATTAGTATAATACTAATACTAATACTACTACTACTAATAATAAATGTTTTGAGCAGCAAATCAGAATATTAGAATGATTTCTGATGGATCATGACCGGAGTAAAGATGCTAAAAATTCAGCTTTGAAATCACAGGACTAAATTAATAGAAAACAGTTGTTTTAAATATTTAAATTATTTCAAAATTGTACAGTTTTTGCTGTACTTTGGATCAAATAAATGCAAAACTTTTGACTGTTAGTGTATATATATATACATACTTACACAAACACATACATTTTAAAAATGAGTCAATATAGAAAATAAATACATTATATTTTACTGATATATTTTTAATAATCATAATGATAAACTGTCTTGACACAGTGCCTATATATATATATATATAGTTAAATTATAGGTACCCTACCTTCATTTATTTTTATGTAAATTTTAGAATTTAATGTTTTAGGTTTAAAAACTTACTCAGACTTGCGTTTCTCAATGTCTGAACTGCAAGAACAAAGAAAACCAGCACAAACTCTTCCCCAGACCGAGGAATTGTGGGTAATATAATATTAACCTAAACCACAAAAAAAGACAGTATGCCATCTGGGCAATTAATTGGGATGCAACACCAATCATAATCATTCATTCTTTTTAGGGTATATATGAATGTAACCGTGGTGTGGAAGAGGAACAAGGAAAAGAGAAAGAGCAAGTTGTCAAATCTCCAGCGTTTGAATGGTTACCTAGACACGTTTTATTAGCTTGTCAAGTTAAATCAGTGTTTGATGTGAGGCGTGTCTGCGCTACAGATTAAACTCCTCAAATGACAAAAGTTTGAGATGTTTTACCTGATCATGTGGCTGAATGTAAAAACTCATTTCACACCGTGACAGTATGACTGGAATATAAATCATACTGTCTTTGCTCAGGGATGAGGATCCTGTTTATGAGTTTCTGAAAATCTATAAGAGGGAAGTTTTCACAGTGTTCTGAGAGTTACATTAAAGAACATCCTTCCTAATGTGGAAATAATATTAGCTTGCACAGAAACTGTTTCTAACATTACAATAATGTAAACGATACATCAAAATGAATGTTGAGATGATTACATTATTATTAATACAAACAAATTGAACACTGTAATGCTAACCTATAAACAGAATTCTATTCACATACAAAAAAATGGAAATTGCTTTTTTTTTGCAATGCACATTTTAAAAAATAAAATAAAATTGAATATTTTAACTCGTTTTATAAATAAAATAAAATTAATAAAATAAAATAAACAATTTTAAAGAGCAAAGCTAGGACAGCAAAATAAAATAAATTAATATAAAAATACAATTGTAAATAGCAAAATAAAAAAATTAAATTAAATAAATAATTGTAAATATAGAGACAGCAAAATAAAATAAAATAGTTGGGACAGTAAAATAAAATAAAAAAATAAAATGAAGTAAAATAATTAATTGTAAATATAGCAGGGACAGCAAAATAAAATTAAATAAATAATTTTAAACATAGCTAGAATAGCTAAATAAAATTAAAAAAGAAAAATAATAATAATATAAAAGAAAAAAAATTTATTTGTCGATTGTCAACATAGCTAGGATTGCAAAATAAAATAAAACAAATAAAGTAGCAAAATAAAATATTAGAGCATATATTTGTTTTCTGTGGTGGAACTTACTTTCATTCCATGAGTATTCAACAGGAACTCATTTGATCTGGTCATTGATGATTCTCCTAAAAAACAGCATACACACAGATACTATGATGTGTGCTACTTGTTTAATAATGAGTAAAGAAAAGCACAGTACTGAAACTCGTGGAGCGCAGCGCAGCCCTCACCCTCACACCCCTCGACAGCCTCTGAGAGGAACAATCTGCTGCGAGAGCCTGTCTGTGCCAACATCCGCTCTCCTCATGAGCGTGTGTCTGTCATCACTCGCATCTGTGTGTTTATGACAAAGTCTGAAGGAAACATAAGTGTTTCTTGTGTGTTGATAATGTGTTCTCCTTTTCTCAACAAGCCGTATGAAGCACGTCTGTAGCACAAACAGAGCAGCATGTGTTACGTTTAATGCTTAGAGTTAGAGCTTTGTTTAAAACATTAACCATGTGCATATAACATATAACTATACACAACCGGTCAAAGTTTGGAATAATTACAATTTTCTGTTGCTTTTGAAAGCCTCTTCTGCTCTCCAAGGCAGTAAAAAATTTGAAATATTTAGTGCTGTCAAACGATTAATCGCGATTAATCGCATCCAAAATACAAGTTTTGGTTTACATAATATATGTGTGTGGGCTGTGTTTATATATATTATGTATATATAAATACACACACATGCATGTATACATTTCGGAAAAATATGTTATTTTCATATATAAAATATATGTATATATAATATAAATTATATGAATATAAATATAGACGTAAATATTTTCAAAATATATAATGTATGTGTGTGTATTTATGTATGCTTATACTTATATATATTTATATATACATAATAAATATACACAGTACACACACTCCATTTTATGAACAAAAACTTTTATTTTGGATGCAATTAATCGCGATTAATCGTATGACAATACTAAAAATATTATTACAACTTAAAATAAATGTTCTCTATTTTAATATACTGTAAAATGTAATTTATTCCTGTAATCAAAGCTGAATTTTCAGCATCATTACTCCAGTCTTCAGTGTCACATGATCCTTCAGAAATCATTCTATGCTGATTTGCTGCTCAAGAAACATTTATCAATGTTGAAAACAGTTGTGCTGATTAATATTTTTGTGAACACAGTAATACATTTTATTTTTCAGGATTCCTTGACGAACAGAAAGTTCAAAAGAACAGTGTTTATTTGAAACAGAAATCTTGAGTTGTTGAAAAACAGCACAGAAATTTTGCCAAAATAAATTTTGCCTTTGGATATTTTCATGTCACCTAGTCAAACTCTGTTTCAGTTTAAAGTTTAACTGTTTTATCATTTCTGAATGTCTAGTATCTCATCTAGACATCTAATGAGAGTCTCATGGCCTGTCTTACATTTAAAGCTTCACATGAAGTAAGTGTGTGTGTGTGTGTGTGTGTGTGTGTGTGGGCGTGTATGACAGGTGGGTGTTCAGCAGGAGGGGCCGGTCAGGGTCACCCCCATCTGGGGAGCACAAACAAACACAGACACACACGACACGATCCAAACGCAAAGCAGAAGACATCAGTCCACTGAAGAGAGCGAGAGGGAGGGTGTTTCGCAGTTAATAATGTTTTGTGAGATGGTCAAATTGAGTTGTGTGGGCCGAGCTGGAGGGCTTTTATACAAGAACAGCTTGAGTAAGATAAACGACCCTCATTCACACACACACACACACTAACACATAACAATACCACACGGAAACAACGCAAGGGATCATCTTAAAAAGTTGAGCAATGAATGTGTGTGTGTGTGATGTTTCATAATTACATTCGCACACATCTAATAATCAAAGTTGGGCTGCAGACATCTCTGTGTTTCAGGCTGTTTTTTCTCTGAGTTTGATTGCTTCATCCACACCAGACCGCGACTCACTCCATTCCCTTCGGCCCTACAGGTCTGTTTTCACATTGTACCTGTGATGCCAAACAGAGCACATTTGCATCATTAATGTGAGTTTCACTAAAACTTTATATGTGCAAGAGATGCAAAGAATTGCAAGTTGCTCTCTGAACAGCTGTGAGATGTAAGTGTGAATTGTGCAATGATGCAAATTGTGTTATCATTAGCGATACACTTCTGCAAGTTATGCCGGATTTGGTTTCATGCCAATTTCAAAATGAACCAGAGTTCACACGATCCACATACCAGACCACCTTTTCAAATGGATTTGGGTATAGAAATCTGTTTTCATATCAACCAATGGATAAAATAAAATAGGATAGCAGAATAGCAAAATAAAATAAAAACCTATAAACAATCAGAAGAGCAAAATAAACCTAAAAACTAAAATAAACACTGTAAACAGTTAGGATAGAATAAAAACAAATATAAAATAAAATATTTAAAAATATATAATCCTACAATATAATAAGGCTAATCAAAGGCTAATCAAACAAATAAAATTACAATTTAAATTAAAAAAAAAATTTATAAACAGTTAAGATATCAAAACAAAAAATAATATAACCATTGTAAACAGTATATACAGATAACAGATAGCTAAATAAAGTAAAAAAAATCAAATAAAATCATTCAAAAAATGTTGAATTAAAAGGAATATATAATTGTTTTAGGAGTTTGTATGTATACAAACTCCTAAAACAGTTACAATAAAATAAAATAAAATAAAATAAACAATCATAAACAGTTAGGATAACAAAATAAAGAAATAAAATCAATTATTATAAACAATTTAAATAAAATAAAATAAATAATCCTTAAACAGTTTAGATAGCAAAATAAAACAAAAAATTAAGAATCGTAAATCATTAGAATACAGTATAAAAATGAACAATTACAACTGTAAACATAAGAAAACAAAAGAAAAAAAACAATGGAGACACAATTAAATGCGGATTACAGTCTTAGACATCACTTGATGACGTCCAAGAAAAAAAAAACAGTTGCTTTTTCTGCCAGAGCAAGCACGACAGGTGACAGAATTGTCATTTTTGGTGGAATCTCTTGACCTGTGAGTTTTCTTTGGATACAGAATCACATCCAGCTTCATTGCTGCTCATTTCATGCCTCATTCTCATGAAACACACACACAATATGAGCAGGAGGCCTGTCTTTGTTTGTGTGTGTGTGTGTGTGTGTGTGTGTGTGTGTGTGTGTGTGTGTGTGTGTGTGTGTGTGTGTGTGTGTGTGTGTGTGTGTGTGTGTGTGTGTGTGTGTGCGCGCCCTGGGGCCGGGCAGGTGGGCAGTGCTGCTTGACTGGTTGGCTGGTGTTTGGGGCAGACAGCCTCGGGTCTGAGGCCCAGCAGGCCGTGGGAAGCAGGGGGCTCGAGTAGGAGCTCTGCCAGGGCCGGGCGCAGCGAGGCTGGTGGCTGCTCCCCCTCCCTCACTCACTCGCTCACGGCCCCCCACGGTCAGCCCACAGGAGGGGTGAGGAGGTTAACAGCCAACGGTGACACACACAGGATAATCGGCTTTCATTAAGTGACCTACGCTCCACACACACGGAGACTGAACATACTCCATAAACCACACACACACACACACACACCAACCGTAATGAGGGGGGGGGGGGATGATTCCAAGGGCCCGACAAGGGAGAGGGGGCCTGGAACGTGATTTCTACTGAGGGAGACATAGCCCCCCACCCCGGAATGCAACTGCGGGGACCCCGGGTCAATATGCTGTTCAGGGGGTCCAGAAAGCATAGCGGCGCCCCTGGCCCCTGTACAATTAAACAGTCAATTGCGGCTGTAGCAATTAAAATTTAATGTGAAAATTAAGGAAAAGTGTCTATTCGCAGAATTACATTGCTTTTTACGCATTGTTTTTTTTTTCAGCGTTGAGCCTTATAACCAATCACACACGTTTCCATTGAACTTAGGAATGCTATGACCAATCAAAGACACTTAGATTAGTCAGCGCTGAAAACGCGCCAATGCAGACACAAAACACAAAAAAGTTTTTATATGTATTCTGTTAATCAACATGAATAATCATTAATTATTACAATATCAAGAGCAATATTCGACAATAACGATTGTTGTCATAATATTACAGCCCTATTAGCTCCAGTTTTTAAACATATAATTTAGATATAATTTTAAACATCAATTCCAGGGGGCAAAAATTGCCTCTTAATGTAAAAGGTAATTTCTGACCCTGCTCCCAACAGCTCTAAAATATTAATCATTTTTACCATAGTGATTTAGGGTAAGACAAAAACATGGTTTGGAAGATAGTAGGCCTAAACTTCTATGATGTACTCACTCATTATTACATTTTGTTCATTTCGAATAAGCAAACATATAAAAATATAAATACATATAAAATAAATAAATGTTTGTTTGCTGCAAGTTAGTTGCATTTCAAATTTTTATTAGTGTTTTCAATCTCACCATCTTATGACAGTCTTATGTCAGACTTGTGACCAACATTAAGAGCTTCTCATCGTCCACTTCAATGTTTCTGAAAACAAAAAACAGATTCTCGTATTTAAAATATTCTTCTAAACATTTCTTCCCTGATTATCTTCATTAGCCGTGCATTCTTCTTCAAACACATGTGTGCATTCTCTCTTTTCATCTCCTTTGTTCTGTTCATTCAGGCAGTGCTGTTTTCTTTCTGTTTAGCGGTGGACAAACCAGCCGTGCGCTCAACCATCACAGACCAGATGCATGTTCTCCATCGCTCTACATCCATCCGTCTCTACATATTCTGTCTGCCTCTCATTTCTCAGCTCAGTGCTAAAGCCCTCAAGGTGTCTGTAGAGTAATGTGAAGTGAATTATTGACTTCAGGTGTTGTGTTACATCAGAATAACTGATTCCTGATCAGTTCCTGATCAGCTCCATTTGTAAATTCTCTTGGTTATTGTCCTCATATCAGACGTATGCATGAAACATGCAATTCATAGCTGGAATGATTCAAGATTGTCTTTTGCCGGAGGGGTTAATGGAGCAGAAAACTCAAACTGCAACTGGATTCCTACTGCGACACACAAAGAGATGGCCTTTGAAGCCAGCATTGACATGCATTCTTCCATTCTAGCATGATTGACCAACTCAGAAATACAATAGAATCTCTTAATTTTTTTGAAATACCAAATTTTTTTGGTATTGAAATAAAGTTCAAACTTTAAATGAATTGTTTTAAACCCAAAAGTGAATCAAAGGAATAATTTACTCATTCTTCATATAAAACTAATGTGACTTTCTTTCATGCAACATACTTGTTGTTTTGTTTTTTATGTGTTTTTTCCCCCAAAAAGATTAAAGTGTATGCTTTTTCTCCATTTGAAATGAGTTGTATGGCCAATTTGATTATACTTATACTTGAGTTCAGTTGCTACCATAAATGATTAAGCTGAATTAATTGGATTTTTCTTTTTACAGTAATTGCATGTAAAAGCTTCAGGTAGAATGTTTATGTTGGACAAAATATATGCTAAAAGTTTTTTTTTCCCCCACATGCATAAGTGTTACAATCAAAATGCTATGCTTTGTTCCTGTGCATTATAGAAACAAGTCAGTAAATTCAGGGACAGCTGCATGCATGGGTACATAAATATACAAAAATAATGATCCCAAATTTCCAATAAAAGTAATATAGTAGTTTTGGGAGGGACGAATATCCTCGTACAGGACTCGTCCTCAGGCTGTGTAAATCTCTATAACCATTCGATATATTCATCTCCCACAGATTTCATTGTTTCTCTGAAATGAACGTTTCCAAATATGGATTTATTTCCAGCATTCAGATTTGTATTAGGGCAAAATTATGATGCATGGATCAGACAGTTGATTGAAACACCAGAGGGCTTTTTAAAATGTATTAATATGTCTGCACACAGCTGTTGAGACAGACATGACTGATGTTTCTGATAGATTTGAGGTTGTAAAAACTGGAAATGCTTGGATCATGTGATGAGCCTGAAAAAGGTTTTTATTTCTTTCCTTGAATAATTTCACTGTCTGAATCGGATTGATTTGGGGTTATTGTTTATGAACTACATTTTGTCTTGCCAGGACTATGCTTTAAGTTAGAGCTGTCTGCATCCAAATTGCATTAAAAGACACATGAGAACCATTTGGTGTCACTGATGGTACATTTGAATCTAAAGTATTATTATTGAATGAAGACTTAAATCTGTGTCTTTTCCTCATGCAAAGCTATTGCATGATTTCAGAGAACTTATAGTGCATAAGTCCTGTTTTCATTTGACATGATCTGTAACATGGGTTATGTTTTTCCATTACTTTAACTCGTCAAAGAATTCAACCAGTTTCAACTTCATTTAAGTTACACCAAAGTCAACTAGACACGTTTTTAAAACAAAAATGAATTGAAAGGACTTGTACAGTCAGTTTGATTATACTTCAAAATGTAAAGCAGCAACTAAACTTACGCTTTTAAGTTGAATTGGACACTTATTTCAGTGAGTTTGAAGAGCTTACCCTTCTGGAAAAAGTATAAAAATGAATGAATATCATTGTATTAAATGAAACACAAAGCAAGTGGCATTTAGCTTAAAGAAAGAAATGCAACTTTTAAGGTTCTTACGTTACAAATCTATAGCTCTACTGTTGAAACTGAAGACAAGAATTGCAACATGTTTTTACTCTTCTAGAATGTGTTTGAGTTTAAAGAGAACTGACATATACTACATATCTACTGCAAAAGCGTTTTAAAACTGTGAGACAACCTGCTAAACTCAAACCAGAGCTTCCTCCTCATTAACCTTCACTGTAAAAAATAAGTGTAATTTTAACTGTAAAATATTGTAAAAACGCTATGGGAAAAAAACTGTTAATAGGTTAACAGTAAGTTCCCGTGCTATATACAGGGAAAAACTGTAAAATATCTAACCAGACATTTCATGTAATTTTACAGTAAAATGCTGTTAATTTTACATTTTTTAAAATTAAAAATAACAAATCAATGTGTAATTTACAGCCAAAAACTTTAAACTGATATTCCCAAAATTCCCTGCATGACACCCCCCATTTGAACGTTTTTTTTTTTATTTAAAATTTATTTAAAATTTTAAATAATCATGTTTTTTTAATAGTTTTTGTTATTAGTTGTGTATATTTGGGCTTTATGTTACATCTTCTGTTGTTTAATGAAAGTGTAATGCATTAGTTAAGTATCATGTGTGTTACCTGATGGTGTTTTATGTTTGCATGAATGACTCTGTGCACCTTCTATATATTAGTATATACTTCTGCTTGTGGCGAAGCTGCTTATGATGAGCTTTGATTCTTCATGTGGCTTTCTCTTTTACCACCTGCATTATTATGGTGGTTGTCAGTATGTTAAAGGTACAAAACAGATTTTAATAGCAGTGTGCATTGTTGAATTTACTGGTTTACATTTACATTTTCTTGTTTGTAAATTACAGTTTTATACTGTAAAATTTACAGGTTTTGGCCTTAAATGTGTTTACAGTTTTTCTGTATTTTTTTTACAAAATCATTCTGGCAACCACAGCTGCCAAAATTATTTTGTAAAAACTACAGAATTTTTTTTACAGTGTAATTACGCCTCTTTCTCAAAGAAAGTGAGGTAAAAAAATAACTAAATAAAATCATTACAGTTTTGTGCATTTTTAGCTATATCTGGATATGCTGTTCTGACCATTACACATTGATGCTGGCAGCTGAGACATGTGCAATGTGCCAGTAGGATTGTTGGTCTCTCCCACCACGGTAATTGTGAGCTCCCATATGGAAAATCAGATTGGAGATTTTACTTGAAACTCAGCGTACATTCTTCAAGCCATGTGAAATAGCTTCTATCAATGCTGATACATGGAACTTCATCCATTCCAATGACTCACTGAATGACATTTTGCTCTTTCTCATTGCCTGAACCATTTTTGCTCATGCTAAACGCATGGAATTTAATAAGTGGTGTGTCTACAATTAGAAGCCGTGGGACCAAGTGTCTCCAGATGGGGCGCTGTGGTGCAAAATGCATTGCAATTGTTTAGAAAATAATATATTTTTCTGTCCTAAACTTGGTTTCTGTTCCTTATACACAAGACTACAGCTTTGCGAAATTATATTATTATATTATAATGCTCAGTTTGGATGATCGGAGAAGTAGATAACATCATGCACATGTGCAACAAGCTTCCAGTGATGTTTTTCTGCAGGCCACATTTGAATGTGACCATAAACCAATAAAAACATGATGAAATGGCATACATCACATCATCAGTGTTTGCATTATTACATGCTCTTTCAGTTAGCCCACATTTACATAGACATCTGGTTAGTCTTTTCTCCTGAATGTTCAGTAATGTATATTGTATGTTTATCACAGTAAATAGTATACTGTGAGTAAACATTTGAATAAAATTAACTTGTATCTGTATTTTAGTACTATAATTAAATCATTTAATCTCATTACAGTTTTTAACAAAATAGGACTAAGGATGAATTGGGAAATATAAGCCAGTAAACCTTTGAAATATGAGACCGTTACAGTGCTGTTGTATATTGATTTATGTTAATGGCTTTAAATGTAATTTTGGTACAGTTTTATACTGTAAAATTTACAGGTTTTGGCCTTAAATGTGTTTACAGTTTTTCTGTATTTTTTTTACAAAATCATTCTGGCAACCACAGCTGCCAAAATTATTTTGTAAAAACTACAGAACAGATTTTAATAGCAGTGTGCATTGTTGAATTTACTGGTTTACATTTACATTTTCTTGTTTGTAAATTACAGTTTTATACTGTAAAATTTACAGGTTTTGGCCTTAAATGTGTTTACAGTTTTTCTGTATTTTTTTTACAAAATCATTCTGGCAACCACAGCTGCCAAAATTATTTTGTAAAAACTACAGAATTTTTTTTTTTACAGTGTTGCTAATGTCGCACCATTGCATCATCAACGCATTGAATCAATGCTTTAGTGTCAGTGCGAGAGGAAACAGATGTTCAACAACACCAGCGAATTCACGGGCTATTACTTTACATTTAATAGGCTTTATTTAATATTTAATGGGGTGACGGAGGATGATAATTATTAACAGTCCAAATGTCATTTGCTGTGTCAGTTTGGCTTCAGGGCTGTGAGGATTTTCTCTCCTATTGAGTTTTTCCAGTGTGGCCTTTAAACTCGTGATCTTCACATTGCCTCAGTCTGTGGTGCTTCGGCACAGATCATAATAAAAACATAGTAGGTGTTTTTAAATGCTCTATTACTTACCGGCGTCAATTCATATTGCTCCACCGCTTCTCTCAGTCTCTTATTTATTATTGAAAAGCACATACGACCCTTATATCACTTAATTCTACTTTGCTGCTTTATATCTCTGGTTCTGTCTGTGTTCTTCAGATCCGCGCGCATGACAGGTCTCGCTCTGTGCTGAAGTCTGGAAATTGATAACGCGCCGGAGACGCGCAATAAAAACGCCGCCCGCGGGCGCGACACCCGGATCCCCTATTATGCAAATACGGGGGTAATTTTAAAGACAAATCGTTGGCTTTTATTCCCTTATATTTCTGTTTCATACGTCTCGGTTTCTCCGGAGAATAAAACATTTAATGTGTCGAGCCCAATGATGGATCTGACCTTCAATCATTGCAACAAATGGAGGGGCTGAAGAGAAGAAAACAAATGCAAGAATTTCGCCATCAATGTTCCTAAACTTCTGCACACGCTATAATTGTGAAAAATATCGGCAATTAATCAATATCGGCGTGATTAACAGTGGATCAAATGTCCAGATATTCAACAATTGACGCATGAATACGCAATTCATAGCCTAAATGCATCTTATCTATGGGGAACACGTTTTAATCTTTAGAATTAAAGTCATATTGATATTTTGTGGGTCTTAAAAGGTGTCTAAAACATGTTTCTGGAGGAAGAAAGGGGAAATTATTTTTTTCGCATTTTTCATTATTTTTTAGTAGTGAATTAATATCTGAAATTGGTTATTTGTATCTTAATAGCCTATCTGAAACGGATTTGATTTGAATCAAAGTCGAATCAAGTCAAAGTGAGTCGTAACCAAAAATATTTTGTTGAAAATGGTTTCAAAGTTTTTCAGAAAATGAAAATTATGAATCCAGCGATACAAAGATTAGGCCTACATTTCATAATTTTGGCACATGTGTTTTAAACTAGATTGTTCTCGAATTTCTCATTTTTATTCATCTTTAATTCATTCATCTGACATGCTTTTTTATAATTGACTTTTAATTTATATGTTAATATTTTTGTAATTGGGCATAATTTCATAATTTCAGATGAACTGTATTAACAGTAAAAATGACATTTTAGAAAAGGAAATATGTAACCCTCTCTGTGAAATCCAGGCTAAAGTCTCAAAATCTAATTATACGAGATAACAAGCATCAAAATTTGATTTCAACCATTAATTTCACTATGATTTCAATCTTTGACATGGTCTTATTCAGGCAGTAATAAAGATATCATTGTTACATTTTCACAGAATGTTCTTTACTTTATGAAGGATGATTTTATATAGAAAACAGTAAATCACCAAAAAAAAAAATCACAGATAAGGTCATATATAGAAGACGACGTTTTATTTAAGTCTTGCACTTGAACTAAAAGAATGAGTTAGTTACATTGTTGGAGTAATTAGAAAATCACAGTAGGTCTCTATTCTAACTCGGTCATCTGATGGATCAAACCTCACGGGACACCCTGAGAAACAGGATGAGGAGTGATATCGTTCCGGAGCCGATTACACGATAGTGAAGAGCTCAGAGCTTCCTCAATCTATCACGAGAGAGAGAGAGAGAGAGAGAGAGAGAGAGAGAGAGAGAGAGAGAGAGTAACCGCCACCAAAAACAATTCAGTTTGAGTGTATGACCAAAGATATACACTGAATTTACGTTGTCAATTGTCAAATGTTCGACAAAAAGGAAACTCAAGGAGAAGCAAATGTCACATAATTATATGCTATTATCGCGCGTCTAACAGCAAACAGGCCAAATTTGTCGCCGCGTGCACATATGGCACGGAAACGTGCCAGAAGCACGTTTAGGGGAGTCGAGCGTTTCTGCCAGAAATGTCTGAATACATTCATGGGGCGGTTTTTAAAAAATCATTCATGTGTCAACGATAAACTAACAGCCGTCAAAAGCTCAGTGGCGGTGTCACATTTTTAGACACCGTGTCCATTTCACTGGAGAGAGACTGAAGCTGAAAACTGCCACGCTAATAGTCTGAGAGCAAATTACGCTGCTGCACCTCAGGTCACAAATTACATACTTGTTGATTTTCGGAGTTTAATGATACAGATGATTTTATTACAAAACAACTAAAGTGGATGCCAAATTTTAGAACTATTAAACATGTCCATGTGCATGTTAAGCGACTTGAGTAGGCCTACACATGAATTAGCCTAATCTCGCGTTGTGTTTCACCTTGACCCCGAGAGGATTTTCTTTTTACCGAAAATGTTAATGTTATCGCTTTGGAGAGAGAGAGAGAGAGAGAGAGAGAGAGAGAGAGAGAGAAATGTTCACTCCAAAACTCAGTACGCTCAGATGAATAAGGCCTACTGAGCAATCATTTCAAAAAAGAAATACAAATCCTGTGCTAATTGAAATAAGGTTGACAAATAGCAGATTGAATCTAATATTTGGTAAAATAGCGTTTTGTGCAATTAAGGGTTAATTCAGCAGGTGAATTCAGGTGCAGCATAAGTTCACACCACCTTTAGTAACACAATACAAACACCTACAGCTGTCCATTTAAAAGAGATGTTTAAAGGTATTCTGATCAGTTTTGACAAATTAATTAGATTGCTTTTATTTATAAACGCTAGCATACAAATGTATCTATCCATGCCAAATAATTGCAAAGCAAACAACATTCACCCTGGAAAATAATCACCAATAAAAACCAAAGTAAGTCTTTGTCATTTGTTTGTTCTCGTTGGTAAAAGATCCAGCGCATTGTGTGTGTGGCGGGGCCCGGGGCCGCTTATGTCCATTTCACCTGCTCAGACGCTTCTAAACTGCATTACTGACTCAATCTCAACGGCTCTTTCATTGCGCGTGTCCTGCCAGCAGCCTGCCCTCGGCAAACACTCCATTTCCCGGTGTGAGGACACGAATTTGGCCGTCAATTTAAAAGGCTTTGCGCGCGCCACGGTCCGGCACAGAACTTCTCATATTTGATGGATATTGTTTGGGTGACATTTATGTAATAAAATCTAATTGGTCTGTTTCGGGATAGTTTTACTGAATGAAATTACGCGGATGGAGAGCATTTGGCATGTGGGGTTTGAGCATTCATCAAGGCCACGGCACAAATCAATGCTGTACATCTGAGCAGCGGGACTGTATTTAGTGATGACGAACACCGACAGTCTCCGATTTCTGCCGAACGATCGATAACGCAATGAATCATTCACGTTTATCTCAGTCAATCCATTTAGTAGAAAAACACAGATTGCAGTATTAAGTTTTCTAATACAGAATATACTCATTGTTTTGAATATGTGCAAACATTATATATAATTAGAATTGCCTGTATGTATGTATGTGCATGTGTATATGAAAGAATTGTATTATAGTGACAAAACTGAATTAATTTAACACTATCCTTTTGCATTGAATCCACTGACAGATATTTCCTACTGGATATAATCTACAAATCTTGATTCATTTTGCGTGCAACATTACAAAGTAAATTCAAAGTTTGTGCGTAAAACGGTGCTAATGCAATTCAACATAATGAGAGACGTCTGTAAATAAATTAGCAGCAGCATCTTTCAGCCCCAATAAATGCGCATTTCAGAAATTGGTGTGATGACATTACTGAATAACATGGTGAGGCTCTAGTTCGCAGTTTTTTTTCTCCCGTTCCTAAATGTCAACCAATAGACAGAGATAATGACGGTTCGGTTCAGTCGACCAATGAAACCTTGAGCTGATGAGTTTGGCAGGAGCCGCGGAGCGGAAACTCGACAGTTTGACGCGCGGCGCAGAGGTGGCGAGACCTGTCAGAGTTCAAACAAGGAATTAGAGAAACGAGGACCGTCATCCGAGACCATGGACACGAATAAAACTAAATTAAATCTATTTTTGCCGCAGTTAACGTGATTTCGTTTGTTTTAATCCTTCACAATCTGCTGCGCAACGAGGAGTCATGGAGCGCGCGGAGACGAAACCGCCATCGAAATCAAATCAGGAACCCATACGATTTGGTATCGACCAGATTCTGGGCTCTTTGGACCAGGAGAGCAGGGTCGGAAACACTGTGGATAACAGCCGCTTGGGAAGCCCATCCAGGGCGAGCGTCGCGCCTCATGTCTCCTTACCCGTCTCTCTGTCCGGAGTCACGGGCGCGCTGGAGGACTCCGTGCGGGTGTACGGGGTGAGCGGCACTCTGGTGCCCAGTGGAGTGATTCGGGTCCCGGCGCACAGACCTCTCGCTGCCGCGGTGCCGCCGGCCATGGTGAGCGCCGCACCGGCGCTGTGTTTCCCCTGGATGGACAATAACCGCAGGTTCCCTAAAGACAGACTGCCAGGTAAAAGACAAACATCTCTGAGGATGCTGGAGTTTGTTCAAATGATGCAAATATATCTGGCTGCTGGACCTGCGCAGTTGCCTTCAGAATTTTTTTTTTTTTTTAAAGCTTTCATCTCCAAAAAAAAAAAAAATATAATAATAATAAAATAAAATAAATAAATATGTTGAACTTACAACAAGCTTATCACAATGATACCACCCTGAAAAACTTTACACGACTCTGAATACAGTTTTTGTAATGATATTAATTATAAACAACTAGTATAGCTTACAATAAATTAAAAAGTAACGGTGATGATACCGATAATTATATCAATTTAAATTAGTTGGCTAG
Source organism: Sinocyclocheilus grahami (assembly GCF_001515645.1). NCBI lineage: Eukaryota > Metazoa > Chordata > Actinopteri > Cypriniformes > Cyprinidae > Sinocyclocheilus > Sinocyclocheilus grahami. Next base: position 205,308 of record NW_015505626.1, read on the forward strand.
TCTATATTTAGGCTATATGCTATAAAACAGATGAATTCACAAAACGCACACATGCAAAACATTTTGGTTATAAAATAGTCAAAGTAACTAAACAAACTATTTGGTTAGTTGCTGTAATGTGTTTAATGTTAATCCAAAAGTAGGCTATATTTAAACTATGTCTTTAAACATGTCTTTTAGCGTTATAGTAGCCTATTTACAACATGTAAGTGGAATTTATTTGAGTTCAGCACAACGGTTTAAAATCAGTTTTAAGAAAAACGTGCTTGTTTCTGGACCCAAATTGTATGAAAATTTAAAAAAATCTAAAAGGAATATAATAATAATAATAATAATAATAATAATAATAATAATAAAGGAAATGCTCATTCAAAACTCTCACTTCGGAAATTAATGCGTCGTTTACTGTTCGTGTTCCCTTGGGTAAAAATATTGATTTAATCGTTTAATAAGCGTGAAAATTATTTAAAAATAATAATAAATAAAGTATTTTGTTTCAAACATAGGCGACCGTTTTAGTGATTCACATTAGTCAAATAAATCTGCATGAATCTTAAAATTAGCCTAATAAATGTTCTCTCAAATGACCTCAAATCCGATTTATTTTTGTCATTGCACACGTTGACCTCCTTGACAGAGACGTCGTTCATGTGGACAAACAGCTGTTTTGGGAAGGGAAAAAATTGCTACCTACAAAATACATTAAAGATGCACACAAAACAACTTTCACAATAGGTTTTGATACATTTGAACTAGGTTGTATATGTATATGAAGCAAATAAAAAAAATAGCCAATAAATTCAACAAGAGAATTTCGTTTCAAACTCTAATTATAAGCTATTTAGGCTAATTTAGTACAATAATTATAGAATGAGCCGAAAAATATATTTGTTTTTAGAAAATTTAAAGGAACAGAGCATCATAAATGACCCGTGTCCCTGTGTTTCGCAGCTCTCATTCCGTTCACCGTGACCCGGCGGATCGGTCACCCGTATCAGAACCGAACTCCCCCCAAACGGAAAAAGCCCCGCACGTCGTTCTCGCGCGTGCAGATCTGTGAGCTGGAGAAACGCTTCCACCGGCAGAAGTATCTGGCGTCCGCGGAGCGCGCGACTCTCGCCAAGAGCCTAAAGATGACCGACGCGCAGGTCAAGACCTGGTTCCAGAACCGACGGACCAAGTGGAGGTGAGACCGGTTTGACCCAGATCTGTTCACCCGAACATCACACACATGACTGAAGGACTTCAAAACAGTACAAGATGCGTATTATTTCATTAACGTGTTTTTTTTAACACAAGTTGTTGAAGCTGGAAAATGTAACTGCAAACATTTAGACGTGTTTATATTCAAGGTATTACACGTTTTAAAATTTTGTTTAAATTTTAAGCAAATCATTTTACATAACTATTTAATCATAATGAAAATATTTAATTTGAATAAATGAATGTAATTTAAATACGGACCTTTTCACATTCCTGTTGTTTTCAGAAGTGGAAGTATAGTCAGAGTTTGCTAAATTTCTATAGTGGTGAACGGAAACTAACAAATATTTTTTTTTTGCGTTCTAGTTTTCTCCAATAGCAAAAGAAAAATCCACCATAGCGTTTCTATGACTTTCCAAAAAAGTGGGAAAAATTAGATTGATTATGTTGGACATAGGAGAGAATGTTATAAATGTACATTTAAAAATGAAATTAGATAACTGTGGAAACCCATCACAGTCTGTTAATAGGGTCTATTATGATCATAATTTGATTTAAAATCCACAATTTCTTTAATTATTATATGAATTTTATCAAAGGGTCAAATGTTTTGGATTTCTACATTTTGCTAACTATAATCTTACTTCAAAATCTCCAGAAGGCAAACAGCTGAGGAAAGAGAGGCGGGACGTCAGCAAGCCAATCGGATGCTGCTTCAGCTTCAGGCCGACGCCCTCCAGAAGTCCATGAGCGAATCAGTGTCGTCGGATCCTCTATGTGTGCATAACTCCTCCCTCTACGCCCTCCAGAGCCTCCAACCTTGGGTCCAGGAGAGACCGGGTAAAATGGTCCCAACAACCACGGCACTGGCTTAAAATCTCTGCCATGATGCTGGAATCAGGACAGTGTAGCTTCAAACTGTCCTGCACTTTCAGAATGGAAAGACTAAAACCGTCATATCTGAAAATGAATCAGGCTTTTTGAACAGTTTTTTTTTTCTTCATCTAAGCACTTTTTGTGGGAATAGTGAACTGTAATGACATCTGTGAGTTTGTTATGGACACAAAAACTTTCCAAACACCATCCCATGTAGATGCTGCCTTGGAAAAATAGGGTGAAACATTCACAGAAACTAACTGTCAATCAACCTGAATCACAGAATTGTATATATGAACTGTTTAATTGATGTCTGTGAGAAAGTCTACAAAATATTGTACTTATCGTAATTATTTTGTGCTCTTATGGTGGCGATGCATTACCGACTAATGTTTGTCATTGTTGACGTACTTTCAACTGGAAAAAGCAATGGTGTGTAAATACAGTATAACACTGAACAATCAGCATTATGCATTGAACATTTTATTGTTAAATAGTTTATACAACATTCCAACAAGAGGATATTTAAGCTTCCCGTCTCCTCCATCTGTCTGTCTGATTGACCGTCTGTCTCTCCGTCATAATGGAAACATAATCGTCCCTCAGTCGACCCTGTACTTTATACAATACACAGTTTTTATAGAACTCTCAGAGACACTGCCGCTCCGTATTTGATTATTCAAGCCCACTTTGCAGAGTATAAAATATACATTGTGTGTAATAATTTAAATATCATATATATTAAACTCATCAAGCTTGACCGGCACAGTGATTGTTCAAAAACACATCATAACATGATCAGAAATGAGCAGAAAAATAATAAAAACAGCATTACTATGGTTATCAGAGCATATTCGGGTCTGCCAGGACTGTTTGTGATTGTGATAAACACAGGTTTCTACTTTCAACACACTTTTAAACATGATGGCTTATGTTTCCTGGCACAAAAGTATTTGTTCACATGTGTGTCATATATAATATATATATATGTATCTATATATATATATATGAAATATGAAGAGTTCATTTGCAAAAACAAACAACTTTCAAAATTCATGTTTTTTCATTGTGCATTTCAATTCATCTCAATCAAACTGCTGTTGAGTTGTTTTAATTAGGTTAAAAATAACAAAAAAAAACCACCATAAATAGCTTAAAATGCATCACATGTCAAATCCCTCACAGTAAATTCAGTCCCATGGAAAGAGTTCAACTGGCTTCTACAGGACCTCTTGGAAACCCGTTGGACCTTTGACAACAATAACTGACATGCTCTTTTAACTAGGACCTTTTTTGGTTATAGACATATAAATCTCACATCTGTAACAGAACAAGGTCAAACACCGGGGTTTAAAGGACACGCAGGTTTCCCGGGATGTAAATCATACAGTCGGCATACTGCCATGGTAACAAGGTGATGGCAAACTGTAACCATGGTGATTGGGGTAAAAGTTATTCCCCCTTTTTTTGATCAGATTCAACAGTTCATTGGTTTCTTTCTTCCTGTAGCTCTATATCACGTTCTCAAAGAGCTGCAATGATCTCATGATGTTTTCATCCTGAAGAGAAGAAATGCGAATAGAAGAAAGAGAAGTTCAATGAGAGACTGCTAAAGAAAGCAGGAAGAGACAGAGAGGAAAGAACACAGATGAAAAGAGCAAGTCTGTCTTTAGACTATCAGTGTGTTTTAGTAAAAATAACCACCCAATAGGACAAGGAGCAGCTGATGAATGACCAATCACAGTTCACAGAGTTAGATTTTTTTTCAACTGCTGGTGCTGTGTGGCACAAAAAGAAAATAAAGTAAAGTGGAAGCAAAATATGAAATAATAAAAAAGCAGTTCTTTTGGAAATATTAAAAATGTAAAAAAAAAATGTAAGTGAAGGAAACTAAATTAGTTTGTTTAGAATTCAGCGCCATGCAAGCAAGTGAAAAATAGAAAAAGTCTATAAACAACAAATAAAAAATTATAAAAGGTTTATCACTGATAACAGAAATCTAAAACTAAATCTGGCCTCACTACATTACATAAAAAAAATAAAATCCTAGTAGTTAAACCAGGGTTATGACACTTAACTAAAATTAAATCTATATATTAAAAAAGAAGAAAAGTTTGTTATTTGAAATTAAAAACCTTAACTGAAATAGAATATAAATAAATTTAAACTTATTTTGTTTTTAGCTAGTTGCAAATGCAACATTTCACATTTTGATTTAGTTGAAAGCTAACTAACTCGGTTTTGTTGAAAGTTAACGAACTCGTGGTTAGTGCGTCGACAGATAGCTCAACTGCGCTCACGGCGACCCGAGTTCAATTCCCGTCTCAAGGTCCTTTGCTGATCCTCTCTCCTCCCAGTGCTTTCCTGTCGTCTCTCTCAATAAAAGCCCATAAAAATAACTTTTAAAAAATGATTAGTTTAAAAAAAAAAGTGATAAAAAACAAGAGAATTACTATAAAATAAAAGTGACAACAGAAAATATAAAAATAATCTAATTCAAAATATGAACAAAAACTATGATAGCATATCAACGACACTAAAATAACATTAAAACCATCACAGTCCATCAAAAGATGCTTTTTTAGATATTAGACTGTATGTAATAAGAGCCATAACGGAAGAGCTTCATTTATTAACAAAAAGTTAATGAAGTGACATATTCGGCAAAAAAAAAAAAATGAAAAATTTGTTTTTTAATTAATTTGTTTGTTTATCATTTAGCACCATGTCAATATGTCGAACAAGTGAAAAATAGAAAAATTAAACGAATAAATGAATAGACTGTATATAAACAACAAATAAAAAACAATTATAAAAGGTTTATCTCTGATGAGAAAAACCTACAACTAAATCATTCATTAACAAAAAGTTAATGTAGTGACATATTCAACAATTTTTTTTTAATAATAACCATGCCTGGATGGTAATATTATTTATTACTTACTTTTTTTAATAAAACAAGCAAATAAATGTATATATTTGCCTGGCTGTCAGTGGGCAGGATTGATTTTATTGATATTTTATCAATACTGCAGTACACACTCTCTAACACTAGAGGACTGCTTATTTAACCAGACTACGACTGGAAGGGAATACTACTGTAGTCTACTGCATACTGCACAGGATATACGGTTTACTTTTTTAAAGAAATAGTATGTGAAACAGTATGCAATGAGAAATGTTTCAAATATGTTGCATCGTCACAAACTCACTCACGTTTAATTCACAGATAATTACAATTCAATTCAATTATAACCTTAGAAATAAATGCTTTTATATATTTAGCATATTAAAATATATTAAAATAGTTTTCACCTCTTAATAATCAGCTCAAAATCCATGCATACTAAATATATATACTGGCTTTGCAGTATGTGTACAATGCACAATTTTTTATGTATGGAATAACCAGAAAATCTACTACATTTGCAAAAATGTGCTGTATACAAGCATACTTTGGATACTATTTTTGCAGTATATATACAGTGTAAAGTATGTATGGAAACGGCACATTTTTGCAAATGTTGTCAGTCATTGCCTAACTTGGCATACAGTTTACATACTGCAAAAAAAGTATGAATGGAATGCTTCTATACTGCACTTTTTTTAAATGTATTAGATCATTTGGTTTTCCATGCATACTAAATGTGCACTCTGTGCACTGTATACATACTGGAAAAAATAGTATGCATAGTATGCCATTCTGAACATGAAAAGGTACTGTACCTCTTGACAGGAGAGAATAAACTCATCAAGAGTGACGACTCCATCTCTGTTCTTGTCCATTTTCTGCATGGAAGTGATTTATAATGTGACGAAAACAACATCATCATCTTGTTGTGCAGACAAATATTCAAGATGTACAATCACAAACTGACCTGAAAGAAAGCATCCACATGCTGTTTGGGAGTGTCTGTCCTCAGAGCGGGATACGTGAAGCGGCCCATCATGTCATATATGGCTTTCACTATATCAGTCATCTCCTGGAACAGTAAAATGCATTGCATTATACATTTTGATCATCAAATTAAACATTTCAATTCATTTCATCATCTTATTAAGACATATTATTGGAGATGAAGAGTGATGACTGACACACACACACACACACACACACACACCTCTTTATTAATGTAACCGTCTCTGTTAATGTCGTACAGGTTGAAGGTCCACTGTAACTTCTCTGTTGTTGTTCCTCTCAACAAGATGGACAGAGCCATTACAAAGTCCTGATAGAGAGAGAAAAACAATAAAAAAGTGATTTATCATTGCAGAGACAATCATAAAGCCCTGCTGACACACAAATAAAAATAAAAACAGAAGAAACAGAGAAGGTGAAGACCAATGGATAAATAAAGAGAAAAGGCACCTCGAATTTGATGGATTCATTGTGGGAAGAGTCGAAGGCGTTGAACAGGTAATGCGCGTATGTGCTGGCGTCTGCAGAGAAAACATGTATAAATCACATCTCAAATGTTTTCATATTTGCTAAGGACTATAGGAGGGGAATTACTGTTAATGTAAAACCCTAACACTTTACAACAAGGGTTCATTTGTTAACATTAGTCAACTGCATTAGTTAACATGAACTAACAATAAACAATCCTTCAAAAGCATTTATTAATCTTAGTTAAGTCAACATTTCACATTAATCATAAGATGTATCTATTTATAATATATATATATATATATGTATATATAGAGAGAGAGAGTACAACAAATATATTGATGATTATTAAATAGTTCAAAAAATATATTGATGATTGTACAGTAAGTAACTAACGTTAACTAACCTTCACTAATGGGACCTTATTGTAAAGTAAAACTAAAAACACGCACACAAAAAAATGGAATTACTTCAAATAAAATATTAACATATAAATAATATAAACATTAACTGAAGTAAAATAAAATATTAAAAATAAACGTAATTTAATTCAGCTAGTTGTGAAGTCAATATTTCACGTTTTGTTTAGTTTAAATTGAAGTACTAAAATAACTGAAACTAAATATACAAAAACCTTAACTTAATTAAAACTATATAATACTTCTGACAATCACAATACTTCTAAAGCCTTTATTACGCTTAATGTTAATTTCAACAATTAATCAATAAAACAAAATATTAAAATAAATAAACGTTAAACAAACATTAACTGAAGTAAACTAAGATACAAAAAACGTTTAGCTAGTTGCAAAGACAGAATTACTCATTTTCATTTAATTTAAGTACTAAAATAAAACTAAAAGAACAAACTAAGTAACTTAAAAATATATACAGTAGACATCTTAAAAAATAATAAAAATGACAAAAAAAATCCTGCCAATATCCAGCAACTTCGCACAGCCATTGAAGAGGAGTGGACCAACATTCCACAGGCCACAATCAACAACCCGATCAACTCTATGCAAAGGAGATGTGTTGCACTGCGTGAGGCAAATGGTGGTCACACCAGATACTGACTGGTTTTGTGGTGGATGGATTATCTCGGCAAAGGAGAAGTGCTCACTAACACAGATTTAGACAGATTTGTGAACAATATTTGAGAGAAATAGGCCTTTTGTGTACATAGAAAAAGTCTTAGATCTTTGAGTTCAGCTCATGAAAAATTAGGGCAAAAACAAGTGTTGCGTTTATAATTTTGTTCAGTGTATAATTAAAATCAAATTCAAAATATTAACAAAAACTATAATATTATATAAAGTAACACTGATATCCTAAACTTAATCCTCACAGAACCTGCTGATATCTGTAGTTTTGAAGCAAAACACAATTTGGTCATTTTATGAGCCTTTGAAGAAGTCAGATCCTGCTCACAATCACTGTAGTAGTAAAGTAGTAATGTAAATTTAACTAATGATGAACACTTTGTAACTATATAACCAAGTGATTTGACTGAGACACAGAGACAGACAGATCAGCTGCAAACACACACTGACCGCCGTGAGGAAAGAACTGCGAGTAGATCTGTTTGAACGTCTCCTCGTTGACCACACCGCTGGGACACTCCTGACAAACAAGCAGAAAAACACACACGTTAGGTTTTGACAGATGAGCAGACGGACCATCAGGAAAACACGTCTACAGGTGTGTGAGTGTGCATACGTTTTTAAAGCCTCTGTAGAGCACTTGCAGCTCTTTCTTGCTGAAGTTTGTCTGAGCCTCCAGCTTCTCCAAACCCTCGGGACGGTGACACACCACAGACAGCTCCAGATCATCATCCACCTTATCTGCACACAGATTACAACAGATTTACAACACCATATGGCCGATATACTTTATTTACTTCATACGATGCATTTAAACATGAAATACAATATTCAGTTTAAATAAATAAATAAAATATTTTATCCATCAGTAATTGATTACATGGGGATAAAAAGTCAATTCAGATCAAGATGAAATTATATATATTTTTTATTATATTATATAAGTTTTTAAAGAAGAAAATAAGACTTTTATTCAGCAAAGATGCACTGTAAAGTAAGGAAGCTCGTTTCCGCCACTGAATAAAAAATAAAAAAGGTAATTGCGACTTTTTGTCTCACAATTCTGACTTTTTTCTCATAATTGCGTGACTCAAACTCTCAATTGTGACTTTTTTTTTCAGAATTGCGTGATATAAACACGCAATTGCGAGTTAAAAAGTCATAATTGTGAAATACAATTCACAATTCTGAGAAATAAAGTCAGAACTGCGAGATATAAACTCGCAATTCTGACTTTATAACACTCAATTGCGAGTTATGAAGTCAGAATTGTGAGATATAAACTCGCAATTCTGAGAAAAAGTCAAAATTGTGAGAAAAAAAGATATACACTCACAATTGCGAGAAAAAAAGTCAGAATTGCGAGTTTTTATCTCACAATTCTGACTTTATATCTCGCAATTCTGACTTTATAACTCGCAATTGCAACTTAAAGGGTTAGTTCACCCAAAAATGAAAATTCTGTCATTAATTACTCACCCTCATGTCGTTTCAAACCCGTAAGACCTCCGTTCATCTTCAGAACACAAATTAAGATATTTTTGATGGAATCTGAGAGCTCTCTGACCCTCCTATAGACAGCAACACAACTGAAATGTTCCCAAGTCCAGAAACGTAACAAGGAGATCTGTAAAATAATCCATGTGACATCAGGGGTTCAGACGTAATTTTACGAAGCTACGAAAATACTTTTTGTGTGCAAAAGAAAAAAAAAACGACTTTATTCAACATTATTCAACTTATTCATCACCCCAGTGCCATTTTGGAGAATATCCGCTGGACGCAAACGTTCGTATGCTGTTCTGTGTCAGCTGCGTCACACGGATATGCTGTTTCCATTCAGATCAAATCACAACAATGTAGGAAACAGATCTGGCGTGACACAGCTGACACAGAACAGTTTACATCCAGCGGATATTCTCCAAAATGGTGCCAGGGTGATGCGGAGGAGACGAATTGTTGAATAAAGTTTTGTTTTTTTTCTTTTGCGCACAAAAAGTATTCTCATAGCTTCGTATAATTACGGTTGAACCCCTGATGTCACATGGATTATTTTACAGATCTCCTTGCTGCGTTTCTGGACTTGGGAACATTTCAGTTTCATAGCTGTCTATGAAGGGTAAGAGAGCTCTCAGATTCCATCAAAAAATATCTTAATTTGTGTTCTGAAGATGAACGAAGGTCTTACGGGTTTGAAACAACATGAGGGTGAGTAATTAATTTCATAATTTGCATTTTTGGGTGAACTATCCCTTTAATGTCTCGCAATTGCAAGTTTATCACGCAACTCTGACTTTATTTCTTAGAATTGCGAGTTTATATCTCACAATTATGATTTTTTAACTCACAATTGCGAGTTTATATCACGGAATTCTGAGAAAAAAAGTCAGAATTGCGAGTTTGTATCACGCAATTATAAGAAAAATAGTTCGAATTGTGAGATGAAAGTCGCAATAACCTTTTCTTTTTAATTTTTTTATTCAGTGGCGGAAACAGGCTTCCATAGTAAAGACATCTGTATTGTTACAAAAGATTTCTATTTCAAATAAATTTTGTTCTTTTGAACTTTCTGTTCATCAAAGAATCCTCCAAAATAAGATGCATTGCAGTTTTCACAAAAATATGAAGCAGCACAACTGTTTTCAACATTGATCATAATCAGAAATGTTTCTTGAGCAGCAAATCAGAATATTAGAATGATTTCTGAAGGATCATGTGACACTGAAGACTGGAATAATGATACTGAAAATTCAGCTTTGATCACAGGAATAAATGAAATGTTACTATATATTCAGATCTTACAATATATTCAGAACTTGTATATATTTCACAGTATTACTGTTTTTACTATTTACCGTTTTTTTTTTTTTTTTTTTTTCAAATAAATGCAGACTTGGTGAGTAAATGTTCACAAAACATTAAAAAATCTTAACCACAATCTTTTAAATAGTGTAGATCTAAAAAAAAACAAAAAAACGAGACGAGATCCAGTCAAAAATAGCAAACAGTGAGAGGTTTATTTCTTAATCTGAAGCACTGAATCATGTTTCAAAAATGTACTAGTACGGAGAAACTCCCTTGTGTACTAGAGATGACGACAGCAAAGCCACACGACCGTAAAACATGCGTTTGACATTCACAATGTTAGAAACGCATGATTAGCTCATTTGCATTTTTTTATTTAGCAGCTACCTATTTTTATCATATTTAAAAATATTCCTTACAGAGTTATTAGAGTTAATTAAAACCATAAAAACATTTCGTTACTTACAAAATTACTGAAATAAAATAGATTTTGTTTTGGTCCAGCTAGTTGCTAAGCCAACTTTTCTTGTTTTCAACTTGATGTACTAAAATAAACTAAAAGCTGAAATAAAAATGAATAAAAACGACATAGAAATGATCAAAATGACAACAAAATTACTAAAGCGTTTACTAAAATGAAAATGAAAATTGAACATAAAAATCAAAAGTAATTCTTATTAATTCTTATTAAAAACTATAATAGCATCTCAATGACCGTAAAATAACACAGTTTCTGTATATAAACTCTAATGTACCACACTCAACAACAACACTCAACTGAAAGGAGAAAAACAAAACAAATGTACAGTCTGAAATATGAAGGTGACTGGCTGGGATCATTCTGAGGCATGTGTGTGTGTGTATTAGAGCACTGAAGGACACACACAGGTGAGGTCAAAGGTCACGTGCCGGAGGCTCTCTCTGCTGCTCAGTGTCCTTTAGCAGCATCACATTACAGCACTGCACTCGCTCTAACACACACACAATGATCTGATACAATCTCAGTCTTTCAAAATTTCACATTTAATTCAATTGCTTGCCGATTCTCTGTAATTATTTCTGAAATGTACAAGCAGTTTCTGAACGAAAATCATTATGAAGTAAATCCCACACCAACTGTTTTTCAGTGCCAGTGTAAAGCATCACAATTTCTTTTGTATGTTATAAATATATTTATGATGAATGTTTCTCTCATTGACACCTTGATCTTATTCCACAGCTGGTGAAATTCATTTTTCTGCAGAATTACTGTGAATTACGGTGATAAATGCAACTTTCTGACAGAGGTTAAATCTGATTCACGGCACAAATTCATTATAAGACGTCTATTGTTCAACACACACATTTAACCCCACAGAGCTCTCATAAACCATCTCAAACCAGACTCTTTAGTTTAGTAGTTGTGTGAGTCTCACCCTCGGTGCTGATGAGTCCGAGCGTGTGCAGGAGTTTCAGAGCTCCACACAGCAGCAGCACTATGGCTAAAGTTTGCAGTCCGTCTCCCTCTGCTTTCTCCATCACGCATGATTCTCTTTATTAGCCTTAATAATCGTATTTTCCTCTCGCTTTCATTCCAGTCTCTTTCTGTATTTGCTGAGCTCTCAACATCCATCTTTATATACACCTCTCTCTCTCTCACCTCTTTGACATCTGCTTCTTTGTTTCCCAGTTTGTCCTCTCTCTCTCTCTCTCTCTCTCTCTCTCTCTCTGTGTGTGTGTGTGTGTCTCAGAAATATTCACAGTGCTGTTTATCGAATTGTCATTATACAGGACAATCAGAGTTCAGCAAAATCCAGAATTTGGCCTTTTTCAATTCAAAAGCAGCAAACAGGAATTTACTCAATTATAATCAGTTTTATTTTATATTATTTTCTAAAAATAATTGGGATACTACATTTTTAATTAACCTCAAAACAATTTTTTTTATGGTTTTCATTTTAGTTTACTATAATAACCCTGATTACAATTCAAAAACTACACAAAAGTAATAAAACAAATAATTACACATTAATTTGAACTATTTACACCAGCCTGATATATTGAGTGATAGTACGTCTAAATGTTTCTGCCATATGTACATCAATTAGATATAGTCACCACTGACAAGCTACTACTTAACTACTTATACTACTTACAGTATATTGTAGAAAATTTATTTTCTGTAAAGTTGCTTTGCATCGATGTGTATTGTGAAAAGCGCTATACAAATAAACTTGAATTGAATTTCAAAAAAGAAAAAAAAGAACACAAAGCATTTTTATGTTTTGTTAAACATGAACCCAATTTTTTTATTCATAGTGCTTCATGGAGAGAAACAGGTTCAAATGTATCAAAATATGAAAAGTAGAAAAAATTACAAATGTTTTTTTAAAGAAAAATGTATTATAAAAAATCCATATAGAGGACTTTAAATATTGTCAAACATATTTTAATTGTAATTTATTTTAGTTCAAATTTGTTTTATTTTACATGGAAAAGGTTATTTTATTGTTTTAGTTTAGTACAATTAAAAAATTACCCAAAACTATTCAAACAAATAGTTACATTAAATTTTTAATATTTACACCAATTATTCCCTGATATATTGAGTAAGACTACACGTCTACATGTATTCCATGTTCAGTGTCAAAAACATTTTTATTATTTGTTTCATGGTGCTTCATTGTGAAAAACAGATTAAAATGTGTAAAATATATAAAGAAACAATTTACAAAAGGCTTTTAAAGTTTATCTTTGATATGAAAAATCCCTGGCCTCAATTCATTAAAAATATTTTTATATGAAAACAGATTTTTATTTTTATTTTCAAATACCTTCAAAACCTTCAAAACCTGACATCATAATCTGAATATATACGAGTAAATTAGAGTATTGTGGGATATGAAATGTTCTACTATGGTCAATAAAAACATTAATTTATTCAATGTAATTAAACAAATTAATTAATTACAAATTAATTTGGGTGGCATTGCACCTATCACCTAATGTTTCTGGATGTATATGGCTAATTCATACTGAAAAAAGTCGATTTCATTCTATTTTAATTCTATGCTTTTAAATGCAAAATCACACTACTTCAATTCACATTCATGCATTATGGATTCTGAATGGCACAGAAGCCTGAGGGGAGTGTGTGTGTGTGTGTGTGTGTGTGTGTGTGTGTGTCCTTCACACTCTCAGGTGAGCCTGCAGCCCCAGGTGAGTCCTGTCCTCAGGTAGGACATTAAGAACAATGTCAACACACAAAGTGTGTGTGTGTGTGTGTGTGTGTGTGTCAGAGAAGAATGGCAATGAAATATCATGGTTTGCAGATTATACCAGTGCTGCTATACAACAATTATGCTATATATATAACATTATTATATTCTGCCCCATGTTCTCCACAGTCCACACACACACGCACGTGCACGCACACACACACACACACACGCACACACACACGCACGCACACGCGCACATACACACACACACAGCACTGCAGGTTTGATTAATGAGTCTCATTTAGATGGCAGAGTTCATGCATGACACACAGAGACAACAAAAACATATTTATACAGACACATTATTCCAGATCTAAATATACCAAAACATTAATTTATGAATTAATATTAAATTTTCATATTTCAAAGAATCAAAGTATAGCCTAGTACCTTTAGTTCATGAAACTGGATGTTTCTACTGTCATTGGTTTATATCTACACATTTCTATTTGTAAAGCTTAACCTTCTGATGCCTGACATCCACTATAGCTTTAACCCTATGAAGCTTGCTGTATGAAGTTTGATACACAAATAAGGCCTCTAAATGATCAATGATCAAAACTTTTCTGTTAAACCTGGCACACACAATCTACTACATGCCTTCTGTCATCTGATTGAGACTTTTTTTTGCATGTAAAAGGTCTTTTAGTTTAATTGTTCAAACGTCCACCTTCAGCTCGTACTTCACGTCTCTTTCTGCTGTGAAATCTGATTTTTATAAAGTACATCATAACAACTTTGATATTGTTAGTAATATTTCAAGATGAACACTTACTGGACTGAAGTAAAGTTTACTTGATTATCCAGACATGACTATTTGAACAAAAATCAGTGAGTATAAAATATGATCATCATCACTTAAAAAAGAAGAAGAAATGACACAGCCGATGAGAAGAGTTTCTATTCTGTTTTTATTTGAGCTCCATAAGATTAGGCCTGTTGCGCATCTTGCTAATTACTTCCGTATATATATGTATTGTGTTGTAACCGTGTTATAAAAGCAATGATTTATTCCCAATACAGCAGGCCTCGAGTACCTTATTGCTTACATGAAGAAGATAAGCATTGAGATATTTCCTGATTTACAGTTTTTTACGATTGCTTACGCACTAAAATTGAACTTTTCCAACAATTAGCAAAACCTTACACTCAAGGAGCAAAACACAAGGCTAGATTTGCACAACTGTAAGCACATTGTCAGCTTCACACTATTGCAAAACATTACACACAGTGATTTGCAAAAGGAGTCAGAAGAAGAGTGAGGGTGAGAGGAGGCGCACACAGAGGAGAGGCAGAGGCAGAGGCAGAGGCAGAGGAAGACCTGAAGCAGGAGGATAACGTGCACAAAGAAGAAGAGGACAAAACTTATCAAATGACATTCGTGCAATACTAGTGGAGCATGTTGTGAACCACGGATTGACGCTGAGGGAGGCTGGACTGAGAGTTCAGCCAAATCTTAGCAGATATACAGTGGCATCTGTCATAAGGACTTTTCGTCAGGAAAACAGGTAAAAGATCTGTCTACAGTTACAGTAATCAGCTGCTTATTGTATGCACCATATCAGCACTCGTGATACCCCTTCCTGTGACATTGTACAGTAAGTTACATTTATTATTCTCTACATAGGATTGAGGGTCGGGAACGACAAGGAGGAAGGGGGCCCATATTCACGCAAGAACAAGAGAGAGAGATAATAAACATGGTTTTGGCCAATAATGCTATCAGGCTCAGAGAACTACAAGCAAACATTATCGGTGACCATGCCATTTTCAATAATGTCCATCAGGTCTCTCAGTCAACACTGGCACGCATCCTGAAAAGACATCAGGTTCAAATGAAACAACTTTATCGAGTGCCTTTTGAGCGGAATTCAGAGAGGGTCAAACGGCTGCGGCATGAGTATGTGGAGGTTTGTATTGTTCACTTTAGCACTGTGATGTTGCATACTCAACCCAGTTTTTTCAGATTATTTTTTATGTTTGTTGTTATTTACTGTAATTGTAACCTTTACTGGATACAGTATTTTACGTTTGTCTGTTGTTTGCTGAGCTAGCAGTGTTATGCACACTACTGTAGTAGCATGACAACTGGGACATGTTTTGTTGTGATTCTCCATGTTGACTGATTTGGGTATATGGAGAGAAATCAATGATACTTTCGTCAGTCTGCAGCATTGGTCTTGTGTAGTGTTTGGTGAACTATTGTATAGTTGCACTTTCTCTGTGTACTTCATTTACAGTACTCTAATCACTGAGAATTAGACTTGCTAAAAGTGTTTTAGGTTAGCAACAGCAGTGTGTAACTGGTTCAAAAAGATTAAAGTCATATGAAATGTGTGTGTTTCGTATGGTAACAAAATATTGTTTTTATAAAGTTGTGTATAGTTTTGACAAAAGTGTTCCATTTTGCAAATGATCTGAAGTGTTGTGTTACTTTGGTGTAGGGTTGTGTTAATTGTGTGTCGTGTTTTGACAAACCGGGCCCTGTTTTCAAAATTGTGCTTAAGCAATCGTAAAAAACTGTAATAATTCTTATTAGAAGGTTAAAACTGCCACTAGATGGAGACAAACATCCACAAAACTAACCAGCATCACCTGCATTGTGACATTCAAATGCATTTACTCTTAAATGTTAATGGAGAAATACAAAATTAAACACCATATAACCACACTTTTACTACAACATTTCATACATGCATTATACGGCTTCTTTATTCCCACAGACTTGTATTCAGTGTCATGATGCACACACACTTACTTCACTGTAATCCTCTGGTTTGCATAATCTGAATTAGCATAATCTTTGTATTAGAAGAGCTCCATTTTTGAGAGCGAAATATATCCAGAGAAACACACACACTTCTCTCTCTCTCACACACTGTCGACAGTAGTATGAGAAATTATACTGCGCAAATCAAGGCCTGACACATCACTAATTGAGACAAACGTTAATCACACACACTTCTCATCACTCCAGCCGTGTAAAAACCCATTACACGCCGTTCCACTTCAAGCATCTTCCTCAAGCTGTATTCAGTTTATAAATGACACACACAGAGGATACTTTCTGTGATTTTTCACATTGTGTGCACATGTGTGATGGATGTATGCAATGAGACAGTAAGGCTTCTATGGAAAATCATTTATCTTACACCATCAACAACAATCAACCAATACTATAATATTTTTGAATTTACCTTAAGGTGTCATGATGACACATGGAAATTAAGGATTAATTTAAGTCATTGACCAAAACAATTCTCCGACTACAATTAATTTTATTCCAATGTTACCAAAATCAAATCTGGTGACATTTGAGTGGGTGAATTGTTTGAGTGGCTTAGAGCTATCTCTAAGTTGTGCTTGTTGTTTGTTAAATCACCCTTCTGGAAGATTCTCTCTGTGTTAAAAATAAGATTAGATTTTTAATAATAATAATTATTATTATTATTATTGCAACCTGTATATATATATATATATATATATATATATATATATATAT
>NW_015505626.1:222753-229475 GCF_001515645.1 Sinocyclocheilus grahami
AGATTGCTATTTTTTTGGTAAATTACTTTTAATGTAGGAAGAAAGAACAAATCTGACTGGTTGAAACAATTTTAAGAAATAAGGCACACATTTTATTCATAAATACAAGTTGGTCAGATGGTCTCTTCCTGTATAACCAGGCAGTTCTTGATCAAAATAACATGTAATGGATTACAAACTTCATTGCATCAAAAATCTGACTATACGTAAAACAACCCAAACCCTAAAAAACAGGGATTTCTAAAAATGTATGGTCAACAGGACCACTTTGACCCAAAATATTTTAAGTATCCCTGAGATTAATATTTCAATAATAATAGTTCAATAATAAGTTAATATTCCAATAATTGAACAACAGCATGTTCACAGTTCTCTGATGTTGGTTAGCACATGCAGGTAAACAAATACAATAAATTGTTTGTAGTCAAAAATGATTTATTTCTTTCAATTTTACATTTTTATGATTTATTTATTAGCTTTTCAGCAACTATCGAGTCCCACTTTGGCAAAACCAGACCTAGAAAAACACTTATACAAACATTTACTTTATCAATCAATCATTTTAACATTCCAAAAAGTATCAGATGTAGCTCACTTACTAGTAGAAATTTAAACAACAGATGCACATTAAGTGTATAAACAGCTCAGATAAACTCTCAACAACACACAGAGAAGAGCATAGAGCTGCTGCAGTTCTCCACCAGTGTCCAAGCCACACTAGAGGAGGCACACAAAGAAAACGAGAAGAGAAATGACGCACAAATACTCATATGATCCCAGCGGTCAACCAGATATCTGAAATCGATATCTGGAGAGTAGGGTGACTGATGATCAACATAATGCCAATATACTATAATATAACTATACACAATATTTATGCAGAAAAATTCACTATAATGCTGAAAATGATCCACTGACATCCACTTAGGATAGCAAAGTCCACTAAAGGAGGTAGAGCTTTTTCGCATTTGGCTCCCAAACTCTGGAATAGCCTTCCTGATACCGTTCGGGGTTCAGACACACTCTCTCTGTTTAAATCTAGATTAAAGACACATCTCTTTGGCCAAGCATTCAAATAATGCATCTCATAATCTTTTACTGCAGTCATAATCTTTTACTGCAGTTATATCTAATCAAATGCACATTATTATTCGTTAGTTTGGGTTAAACAAATCATTTTTGCTTGGTTGGAACAGCAGCTACGCTAATTATGTTTGTATTTGTTTCTCTGTTTTTTGCCACGGGATTAACATCCCGTGGTAACTAGGATTTACACAAGCTTCAGTCTGGATCCAGAACACCTGAGAAGAGATGATGCAACTCCTCAGAGGACCTCAGATGATGCCAACCCTGAAACAACATCCAGAACTACCACATTTTGCTATAAGTTTGATTGCATCATATAATAATTGCTGTTAATATTGTTCATCGTCTGTTTTATTACGTCTTATATTGATTTTTCCGTTCTGCTGGTTCGTCTGGTCAGAGGAGAACTGGCCCCCCGCCTGAGCCTGGTTTCTCCCAAGGTTTTTTCTCCATTCTGTCACCGATGGAGTTTTGGTTCCTTGCCGCTGTCGCCTCTGGCTTGCTTAGTTGGGGACACTTCATTTCCAGCGTTATCGTTGACATGATTGCAAAGATATTATTTAAACTGAGCTGGATGTTGACATCACTGAATTCAATGATGAACTGTCTTTAACTGAAAAATTAGTGTTTACTATTGTCATTTTGCATTATTGACACTATTTTCCTAATTAATGCTGTTCAGTTGCTTTGTCACAATCTGTATTGTTAAAAGCGCTATATAAATAAAGGTGACTTGACTTGACTTGACAGGCCCAGGGAAACAACTGGACAAAACTGATGCTGATAATCTCAAATTATTCAAGTGCCATCTGAATTAATCAGATAATCTGATATATGCAAACACATTCTTACAGTGTTACAGTGTTTTTAACACCGAGAGAATCTTCCAGAAGGGTGATTCAACAAACAACAAGCACAACTTAGAGAGAGCAAATGAACGGTGGGTGGGTGGGTGTGTGTGTGTGTGTGTGTGTGTGTGTGTGTGTGTGTCAGAGCAACAGCCACATTTAGTGGATATAGTCACCCGCTAACATCCGCAGGTGCCCGGCAAACTCTCTTGGATTTACATCAGTATCAACAAAAACAACACTGGACTGGACTGAACCTTCAGGGAAAGCTTGCATGTCTTCCCTCTGCTGATGTTTCTCACTCATTTCTCAAGAATACTGCACTCAGTGAGGACATTGCCATTTTCACAGTAAAAGCCAGATTACAAGTTCTTCCTACAAGATTCAATCTTTCTATCTGGTTTCCTACTACTCAGGTTCCTCACTGTTTGCATCACACTACAGAACAGATCACTGAAACATTGCCACATATCCTGAACGGCTGCCATGCTTACAAGGGAATGTACATAGCACGCCACGACAGAATAGTGGACCTGATAGTGAAAGACATATCAAACCATCTACCACCTTTAGTAAGAATATACAAACATTCTTGTGTAAAATCATCTATGTTTCAGTATCTTAACAGTAATTCTGAAATCTTTACATGCCTGTCTGCTAATACACCAGATGTTGTTGTGACTAATGAGGAGTGTAGAGAGGTGTTTGTTTTGGAGGTTGCATGCACCTTTAACTCTAGTATGGAGAAAGTTTTCATGACTAAAGTCATTAAATATCAACCACTCCTAAATATCATTTCAGAGATAGGTTATAGAGGCAGATTACTTGTTTTTATATTTGGCAGCTTAGGACACACACACAGGCTGGTTGTAAGAGAGCTTCAACAACTTAGGATGCCCAAAAAGAAAGCTAAACGGATAGCAAAGTACTGTGCTTTGTCCTCTATCATAGGCAGCCGTCATATATGGCGGAGACGCTGTTATATGCTTAATATTGTGAAGACCTGTTGCATGCCATTGGTCCATGATTTTGTACATGTATCTAACTGCATCTATAATATTTACGTCCTTGTAAGTTATTTCTTTTAAGTGGACTTCAATAAATTGTTAAAATGTGTCTGTGTGTGTGTGTGTTGCATTAAGACATAACTGCAGGAAGTGTGGGTGTTCAATTCAAGACATCTGAAATATTCACTAGAGGAAAACCCACAGTCGCAGGTCTAACACACACACACACACTCTCTCTCTCTAAGAGCACGAGACATGAAACACATGCTGAATAAACTCAAAAACTAAATCTAAAATGAATATATAAATATTATTTATAAGATTTTATCTATAAATACATGATATATAGAGTGTAATATATTTTATATTTATTTAATATTGTAGTAAAGTGATCTTACTGTGAAGTGTTGATCAATTCATACATATTCAATCAATAGTGATCAGCTATTCTGAAGACGCGTCTGTCAGATCAATATCTCACTCTCTGTTTCCCGTCTGAACCGATTGCAGCACACATCAATCAAATCTGTTGATACATGTAAAAAAAAAACTGCCATTTACATTCTGTCCATACTATCATACTGCTGCAGTTTAATCTCTGCCCGTCCTGAATTTAATCAAGACTGTACGCGCAAGTGGATTTTAATTTTAATCTAATTACTGATCAATGGCAGTGGAACATTTTTTTAATATATATATATACACGTATATACAGTGGATATGGAAAGTATTCAGACCCCCTTAAATTTGTCACTCTTTGTTATATTGCAGCCATTTGCTAAAATAATTTAAGTTAATTTTTTTTCCTCATTAATGTACACACAGCACCCCATATTGACAGAAAAACACAGAATTGTTGACATTTTTGCAGATTTATTAAAAAAGAAAAACTGAAATATCACATGGTCCTAAGTATTCAGACCCTTTGCTGTGACACTCATATATTTAACGCAGGTGCTGTCCATTTCTTCTGATCATCCTGGAGATGGTTCTACACCTTCATTTGAGTCAAGCTGTGTACCTTCCAACTGAAATAGCCTAAATAAAACAAGAGAGTCTAACAAACACACAAATAAATACATTCAAAATTATGAAAATGAGTCATGGTATCTAACAAAAATAATGAGCTTTCATAAAGCTAACAGTGAAAGGTGAGTGGTTAACGTTACACTTACTGTACTTCAAAACGATTAAAATACAACATTAATATGATTTTCCAAAAATGTTCACTACCATTCACTTAAATTTGCTTTCCGCTACATTTCATTTACAACTCAGCAAGTTGTCATCTAGAATTTAGCTTCCCACTTATAAATACATTTTCATTCGGTCATTCATGTGCTTGAAAATCATATTTCTGACTCGACTTGATGGCACATTATTGCAGCCTGAAACTCCCTGAAACCAGACCATTTTGAAATATATCTTCCCATTTTTGTGCAACATGCTTCAGATGGCCCATTAGCAGTTATTAACTGATAAATGGAGTAATTGGCAAACCTGCAGCTCAAGAACAAAGATCGCAGACTCATTCATTTACAGGCCTAGACTGAAGATTTCACACCAATGAACAAGAACAAGAGAGGAAAGAGAACAAGCATGAGCTTAATAGAGCATATCAAGCTTCATTTATGGATCACTGTATAGTTGACTTCATATTCCTGATGCCTTGCCCCATTTTGCTCCACTGAAGCTGCATATTATGAATGAAATGAATGTGTGACTTCAGCTCTCAGATATGCAAATGATCCGTTTTGGATTTGTTTGTTTGTTTGTGATTTAATGCCATGCTTATTTAAAAAAAAAATTATTGCAAAGATGAAGCATAAATTAAATTATTTAGGACAATTATATTTATTTATTTATTTTTGCATTTAGATTATTTATTTATTTATTGCATTTGTTATACTATTAAGTTTTACGTTTTAAATGGGTCATGAATTGAGAAATAAAATTTTCCTTGATGTTTGACAGCTTTTATTGAAATCAGAAAATGACTTGTTCCATAAACTGTAAAAAAAAAAAAAAGAAAAAAGATGGACAACATGTCTACACTTCCTTCCACTATTGAAAATTACAGCCGCCGTATCAACGTCCCGTCCAAGCTGTCGCAGATCCAATCGCAAGCACACAATCATGACACCGCATCCCGTTTTTATAGCATCAAATAAATAACTAAAAGCAAACTTATTAGAAAAATGAACACTTGAACATATAAGCGTGACAAGAACTACCTAAAACAACGAAACCGTCTTTGGGATAAAAATATCTGAAGTGTAATTTGGTTATTTAGTTTGGCTCACTTCCCATTCGTTTACATGGAGAGGGTAGGGTTTATGACCTAAACTGCAGCCAGCCACTAGATGGCGATTAAAGTATTTTGGCTTCACTTTTGAGGTTGTGTGTAGCATACTTGCTTGTTTCAGAATTTGTCACATTATGATGTAATAGTGCAACGAAAGCCCGCCTCTTGCAGAATCAGATCAATGCCTACTTCTACATCATCACATCTTTGGCCCCGCCCACTGGAGAGTTAGTGAAATGGAAGGGGAGAAAAGAGCAATAGGATCACTGGACTAAAAATAATATTACCTTCCAAAGGATCTTACTCGTAGGAAAGTGATTATTTATTTTTAACTAGTGTGGATGTCTAAGTAGAGCATCATTTGTTAGTTCAGTACATTTCACTGTGGATTCTTTGGTAAATCAGTCGGCGTTTTGGCGTAGGCTTTGCAAACAGACTTTTACTGTACGATATGGATCTGACAGCAATGCCACAACATGTAAGTAACCGTGTTCATTCTAATGCCTAATCTTAAATTGTAGCTATACAGAAAGCAATCAAGGAACGCTCTCATTATAATCGCTGCAGCTGTCAATCACACAGCACTAGTTTATATTCAATGACGCTGCACTCCACACTGCACAATGAATCTCTTATTTACATTAGCTAAGTTTCCATTCAAAGTTACGAATTAGCCTAAACTTTGGAATATCGCATAAAACATTTGCGAATAAAGCACCGTTTCTATCCAGTGAGTTAATGAGATCAAAATCGTCATTTCTGGAATATCGCATAAAACATTTGCGAATTAAGCACAGTTTCTATCCAGTTAGTTGAAGAGAACAAAATCGTCATTTCTAGAATATCGCATAAAACATTTGCGAATAAAGCACCGTTTCTATCCAGCTAGTTGAAGAGAACAAAATCGTCATTTCTGGAATATCGCATAAAACATTTGCGAATAAAGCACCGTTTCTATCCAGTGAGTTAATGAGATCAAAATCGTCATTTCTGGAATATCGCATAAAACATTTGCGAATTAAGCACAGTTTCTATCCAGTTAGTTGAAGAGAACAAAATCGTCATTTCTAGAATATCGCATAAAACATTTGCGAATAAAGCACCGTTTCTATCCAGCTAGTTGAAGAGAACAAAATCGTCATTTCTGGAATATCGCATAAAACATTTGCGAATAAGCACCATTTCTATCCAGTGAGTTGAAGAGAACAAAATCGTCATTTCTGGAATATCGCATAAAACATTTGCGAATAAAGCACAGTTTCTATCCAGTGAGTTGAAGAGAACAAAATCGTCATTTCTGGAATATCGCATAAAACATTTGCGAATAAAGCACAGTTTCTATCCAGTGAGTTGAAGAGAACAAAATCGTCATTTCTGGAATATCGCATAAAACATTTGCGAATAAAGCACAGTTTCTATCCAGTGAGTTGAAGAGAACAAAATCGTCATTTCTGGAATATCGCATAAAACATTTGC
>NW_015505626.1:230229-244553 GCF_001515645.1 Sinocyclocheilus grahami
TGAAGAGAACAAAATCGTCATTTCTGGAATATCGCATAAAACATTTGCCAATAAAGCACCGTTTCTATCCAGTGAGATGAAGAGAACAAAATCGTCATTTCTGGAATATCGCATAAAACATTTGCCAATAAAGCACCGTTTCTATCCAGTGAGATGAAGAGAACAAAATCGTCATTTCTGGAATATCGCATAAAACATTTGCCAATAAAGCACCGTTTCTATCCAGTGAGATGAAGAGAACAAAATCGTCATTTCTGGAATATCGCATAAAACATTTGCCAATAAAGCACCGTTTCTATCCAGTGAGTTGAAGAGAACAAAATCATCATTTCTGGAATATCGCATAAAACATTTGCCAATAAAGCACCGTTTCTATCCAGTGAGATGAAGAGAACAAAATCGTCACTACCTGATTAACTTGTGCTAAATATCACAAAGAAAAATCTAATTTGCTGCAGTAGGGGAAGGCACTGTATAATTTTTGTATACAATAAATTATGAGCTTCAGAGTGCGCAGACGAAACACGGTCATGTTATCTTATTTTCTGAGCCTGCTGTTTGGGAAATCCGTTGATTATAATGAAGCACTTTGACGAGACTTTGCTCAAGTATTTTAGAATGACAAAACTAGCATTTCAGATGCTGTGCAATGAGATCAGTACGTTGGTTGGTCCAGTTATGTTGTCCCATCACAAAGTCACATGTCTTTTTTTATGTGGATTAAGGAATTTATTCTGTAAAATTGTTTCCATCATAGTTTATGTACATGCTTTTTAACGAATAAGAAATTTATCCGACTTAGTTGAGCGCATACGTTTTTTTATGCAAATTTTTTTGAATTTATGAGCATCTTAGCATTTCCATCCAGTGTTTTTTTATGCAATATCCCAAAATGCATAAAAATAGGTGGATGGAAACAGCTATTGTGTTTGCACTGTTAGTTATGATGAAAGCATTTGTGAAAGTGCAAAACTGGAGTTGCAATGACGAGCAATGACGATTCATGCACTCAACCTTTCATGCGACAGAGTAGCTCAAAATATAATGCTATAATCAACACTCTCCATGATTAGTTCATCTCAACAACTGTAATAGCAAAAACATAGTAAAAGTTTTTGAGAGAGCTCCACATGTTATACTTATTTCACATGCAAAGATGTTAGCCAATTATAGCAGTGGGCGTTTACAGTGAAGTCTCACAGCAGACACGCCCCTTCCAAAAGAGCGTTCAAATCAGAGCAGTAAAATTAGGGTAGAAGATGTTCTTTTATTTCTAAATTATGACAATTTCTGATGTAAAAATCATACTAACATTATGTGCATCTCAGGAAACGTTATCAAATAATAAAAAAATGCAGTTAATGACACCTTTAAAGGGTCAGTTCACCCAAAAATGAAAATTAGCCTGTGTTTTGCTCACCCTCAAAGCATCGGTTTATGTGACTTTCTTCTTTCAGACGAATCCAATCGGAGTTATATTGAAAATTGTCCTGGCCCCTACAAGCCTTTCAATGGGGGTAAGCGGGTGTTGGTTGTCAACAGTTGAGAAGATGTGAAATAAAGTGTGCGCATCCGTTATAAAACGTGCCTCACATGGATCTGAGGGGTGAATAAAGGCCTCCTATAGCAAATCCATGCATTTTTGTAAGATAAATATCTATATTTCAAACGTAATAAACACTTTTTTCTCACATCCGCTGACTGTCATACGCGGAAGCCGTTCCGGCGGATGGCGTAGTACGTAGGCGTTGCGTGATTAGTGACGAACGCGGAGACAAGACAAAACAAAACAAAACAAAACGCTGTTCACGAATTAGAAGCACAAAATGTGGGTTTGTAAAGAAAAATGTCGGAGGATTTCAATACAAGCCAAGAGGAGACAAGGTTTCCTTTGCTAAAGTAGGTGAAACCTATAAACAAACTCGCGAGACTAGCATATCTCAGAGGCGCGCACGCTGCGTCATCCGCCTGAACGGCTTCAGCGTACCACAGTCAGCGGAAGTGAGAAAGAAGTGTTTATTACGTTGGAAATATGGATATTTATCTTACAAAAATGCATGGATTCAATACAGGAGGCCTTTATTCACCCCTCAGAGCCATGTGAGGCACGTTTTATTACGGATACACACATTTTATTTCACGTCTTCTGAACTGTTGACACCAATCTCCATTGTAAGGCTTGTAGGGCCCAGGACCATTTTTAATATAACTCTGATTGGATTCGTCTGAAAGAAGAAAGTCACATAAACCTAGGATGCTTTGAGGGTGAGTAAAGCATGGGCTTTACAACTCTCCAGGACATCCTTAAGTATGTGCCAGGCTTCGGCCTTGACTTTTCCATTCATCAAGATTCTCTGACGCAAACTGGTTCTTTTTCATCAACCAACTTCAGCAAAGATCAATTTGAACCGTTGGACTGCATCAAGCCTTTCTTTCAGACAGACAAGACGTGCAAGTATTCAAACTTAGTCTTATTAATTGATACATTAGGTATCATTTGCACCTTTTTACAAAGGTGTGTTTGAACTAAGAATCTGATGTTCCCTTCAGGCTTAAATCTGCTGAATATCAAATGGTTCCATAACTTCATATTCTTATTTTCTCTTCTCTCTACTTTATAACTAGTTATGATTAATTATTCATATTTCCCCATGAGCTGATTCGCTACAGACATGACAGATTCTATAGTTTCATGGAGAAAGCTATAATTATTAAAAAGTTTAAAAATGTATTATTAAAATAGAAATTAACAATTTTAAATTAAAATAAAATGCAACCTAAATAAGAAAAAAATTCAGAGACTAAATTGAAAAAATCAAGAGAAAAAAAATTCACCCAAAAAAATCTGAGACTAATTGTGGATTAACATTATTTAAAACCTTTTCAAGGGTAGCAACATGAAACAATTTTCTAACAATTTTCTTCTTTACTGCTCACTACAGATCACTGAGTGAGTGAGTGTGTGTGTGTGTGTGTGTGTGTGTGTGCCCCATGAGCTGATTCGCTACAGACATGACAGATTCTATAGTTTCATGGAGAAAGCTATAATTATTAAAAAGTTTAAAAATGTATTATTAAAATAGAAATTAACAATTTTAAATTAAAATAAAATGCAACCTAAATAAGAAAAAAAATTCAGAGACTAAATTGAAAAAATCAAGAGAAATTTTTTTTTAACTAATTGTGGATTAACATTATTTAAAACCTTTTCAAGGGTAGCAACATGAAACAATTTTCTAACAATTTTCTTCTTTACTGCTCACTACAGATCACTGAGTGAGTGTGTGTGTGTGTGTGTGTGTGTGTGTGTGTGTGAGAGAAGGATGAGAAGACAACCAAATCAACAGGTGCTGATGTCTCTCGCTGTGTCTAATCTGTCTCTCAGCTTTTCGGACATGAGCGATGGGTCGGGACCCTTTAAACGTGCACATGAAAACACTCCAAACTGCCATCGCCACGTTACCATGACAACAGCGCTTCCAAGGTAACAGGCGGGAACGGAGTGCGTGTGTGAGTAGAGTGATAAATAACAAGAGCATGTTTCAAACACATATGCATGCATGACCTGACTACAAACACACACACACCAGACACACTCTCTTTGCTTCTGCAACCTGTTAACTCACTTCTATAATAAAATAATCCTCTTAAAGCCTCATGAGACACATAATGCATGTGTTTGTGTGTGGTGACTTTATTACAGAGTGGAAACACACAGCTGTGACGCTGGCGTCAGTCAAACGCCACTTGTTGCACAGTTTAGTGAGGACGTGTGGGAGTCATCTAATTCCTGAAAACACTCACACACATGCAAGCATTCATGCAACTCAAGAATGCACATGCAAACACACACATTTGTGCATGCTATTCAAGCATGCATTCAGTTTGAGTGATATAGCTCAAGTTCTCAGTCCAGACAGACAGACAGAGTTGATGTCTTACCACTTGATGGTCGGTGCTGTCTCGTCTGCATGGTCAATGTGCCAACAACCGCCCCCATGTTGTCACCGTGGAAACAAGCGTGTGTGTGTGTGTGTCTGTCACATGTGTTTTCCACTCACTTGCTCACTCTCTTTCTCTGTCCAACCTTCATTCTGTCTTCTGTGATTCTAACACTCCTGCCTCCAACTGCTCGCTTTCTACCTCATTTTACCCCTCTCTCCAAAACCCCTTTCTCTTTCTCTCTCTCTCAAACACACACACACCTGTTCATCTTTACTCACTCCGTCTGTACAGCACATGTGAGAGTCTCATAGAAACATGTCTGGGTCATATTTCACCCGACAATCTTTTATTTGCTGAGGCAACTTAAATTCTCTGAGGCAAAGAATTATACACATTTTTATTTCATGCCGTCTTGACTACTGTAATGCACTTTATGTAGGCATTAGTCAGGCCTCCCTCACCAGACTGCAGGTGGTTCAGAATGCTGCAGCTCGTTTGTTAGCGGGAACATATTACTCCCATTTTGGCCTCTCTTCATTGGCTTCCTGTCCGTTTGCAGTGGCGGGCCCTAGACTTTGGAATAATTTGCCTTCACATGTTAGAAAGGCCCAAACACTTACTGTTTTTAAGTTTCTAGCTTAAAAACCTATTTTTATAACACTGCGTGAGAGCTGCTATTTTATTTTGTTTTACATTATTCTATAATGTTTCATAATATTTTCAACTTTGTTATTCTATTTGTCATATTGCCTTATTCATGCTTGTACAGCACTTTGGTAAACACATTAAACAAGTGCTAAAGTGGTAAACAAGTGCTTTATAAATAAACTTTGACATTGATTCTATTTTATTTTATTTACTTATTTTAACTAAAAGCAGGGTGTGAATTACGGAGGGGGTTTGGGGTGGTCTGACCCCCCTAAAGAAGGCTTGATCCCCCCCTGATGGACGTCAAAACTAGATGTAGGGGGAGTCAGATAGAAAGACGGCTAGCCTACGCATAATATGGAGATTTACTTGTAAATATTAATATGCATTTCTATAACCCTGGCTGATTTTAAAATATCATTTTGGCAGCCCCTGAAATGGGTCGTATTGACATTGCCTGAGCGGTTGAAGAATACGCTACAGCGCTCATTCAAAGACGTGCATTTATTGCTTGGACGGAGCAAGAACACCTAAAATACATGTGTATATCCAGTCGAGTGATAACATTTACCCTCTTCAAATGAATGCTGTTGAACTGAATTTACGGACCAAACTATTTGCTAAAATAACCATTAACAGCAATACAGCGGTTCTGTCAGATGTGCGTGAAAGCTGCATGTGTTAGGCTACTATAACATATGTGCGTGTTTTCTTTCAGAATCATCATTGACTGGTAGAAATACAAAAATAGGTTACATAACGATCGGTTTGTGGCAGAAACCGAACCGTATTTATATAATTTTTTACCTCTAATACACCACTATGTCCAACTGTCTTTGGGCGCGCGCACGGCATCCGGTGCGTGAGGTGTGTACGCGCTCTGGCGTAGTTTATGTTAATGGGTGTGTTGATATCCAGCCGAAGAGCAATCAACCATAACTTCAGGCGAGCAGGCTCAGAAATTGGGAATACGTGGAAAGTCACCACTCCCGAAATGAGTTCGCGCGAGAGAACGTAATCTTTTAGTTTTAAGTTGGTTTGAACAATCCGGATAAGCGCAAGTAAGTACCATTTTGATTAGCCGTCGTACCTACAATGACTGTGCACTGTGTAAACAATGAGTGACGTATACGCGCGAGAGATCACTTCCGGCGCTTACAGACCTCACGCACCGGATGCCGTGCGCGCGCCCAAAGACAGTTGGACATAGTAGTGTATTAGAGGTAAAAAATTATATAAAACTACCTACTGGCGCAATAGAGTATCTTTTTTTATATAATTTAATATTTCACTATTTATTTGTATTTTTGTATGTTGAATTAAAATATTTCTATCTAAAGCTACTTATTTTTCAGCTACTTTTCTGTAATGTCTATTCAGTGTTTTTTTTCTAAATGAACACAATGATAACTATTATCTTTAATATTTTAATCGGCATATGATGTGCATGTTAATTAATTAATCTCATTAATTTGAGATTAATTTGATTAATTGGTACATTACGTAATTAATTAGATTTTTCTTAAATAATCAATTGACAGCCCTGTTTAAAACATAAAAAACACACTGTGTAATTTGCACCCTGACTAAAAGGTAAGATGTAATATTTTGTAAAAGGAAAATTAAGCATATAAACTCTTTGGGACAAATAATTATTACGATTTTTAAAGATTTTTGTCTATTTTAATGACAACCAAGCACATTGCCCCAAAATTCTTATTACAATAAATAAATAAATAAACATTTATTTCTATATTTTAATGACAATTAAGAATATTTATCCTAAAATTCCTAATACAATAAATTGATAGATTTTATTATTTTCAAATATTTTTTGACATCAATGACAATTAACCACCCCCCAAAAAATCCTTTTAAAATAAAAACTTATTCGAAAAGATATGTTTGACATTTTAATGACAAATTCATTCTTCTTAAAATTCCTATTACAATAAATAAATATAATTATATTAATTCATTAGCAAAGATTTGACACAATGATCATTTAGATAATTTATTACAATAAATATTATTTAACTAATAAATAACTTTTAAATATATTTGACATTAATGATAATTAAGCCCATTCCCCTAAAATTACTATTACAATAAATAAAATTGTATATTTATATTGTATTTTAACTAAAAAAATTTCATTTCAAAATATTCATAAAGCATTGTAGAAGTTTAAACTCAAACTCAAATGACAATAATGTGAATAGCATTGTGAATTATAAAAGAAAAAAATTAACATTTTACAATATAAAAGTAAATTCATAATCAAAAATATATTTCATATTTCAAATATAATTCTTCAACAGGTTTTTTTTTACACTTTTCTCACACTTTGAAAGCTGCTTCAACGGGTCCACAGCATTAAACAAATAGTTCACCCAAAAGTGTACATTTGCTGAAAATGCAAATGAGTTTGTTTCTTCATAGAAAAAGATTTGGAGATATTTACCATTACATCACTTTCTCACCAATGAATCCTCTGCAGTGAATGGGTGCCGTCAGAATGAGAGTCCAAACAGCTGATTAAAACATCACAGTAACATCATTCTGACGGCACCCATTCACTGCAGAAGATCCATTGGTGAGCAAGCGATGTAACGCTAAATTTCTCCAAATCTGTTGCCATGAAGAAACAAACTCATCTACATCTTGGATTACCTAATAGTAAATACTCAGAAAGTGTTCATTTTTGGGTGAACTGTTCCTTTAACATGCTGCTTTGATTCATTCTTTAGGCCAAATATCAAATGCAGCATAGCATAATCATTCATGGACCATTAAAACTCAACATTACCGAAAAGATTCCACCAAGATGTTGAATGACCTGAGAGAAATATTGATTACAAATACACATTTGGTCGAAAAAAGTACTCAAAAATGTCATCTGTTGATGCTCATGTGTTCTAGATCAGTTACCTAATATGCAGACAGTTAAAGGGTAAGGAGATATCAGATGTGTTTTCTTATGATTGATAATTTGTTGAGGAAACGTCTGACATGAACGTCAATGTAAATGTCAGGAGCGGCACCTTCCTGCTGATTCATCAGCATTCCAAGGACTTGAAATGACACCATCATTAATTATTAACGAACGGTCATAATTACCCAAAGCTGCTCCTGAATCATCACGAGGTCAAAGCACAGGACTAATAAAGATTATTATACATCTGCTTAATATAACAAGTCTGAACCGAAGCAGAGGGTGATGAAGAATTTTATTGGGATGTGTTCAAATACCACTGTCAATCAATGCCTACCATTTCATACACTATTATTAAATATTATATAGTGCACAGTATGCAGTGAGCAGCACACAAGCAAGTTTTCTGCAGCTCACGGCGGTCAGATTATACCCACAGGAGACGAGATATCATTCAAGAAACATACACACTTCTGAGATATCAGAGGATCAATTACATAAAGGATAATGCAGTCAGACAGTCTTTAAAATAAACCCTGATAAGGTGATCCACTAAGCATCCCTCAGCGCTAACGACCTGCTCATTACACAGACATGGATCACGAAACAGAGGCGAGCGGGACATTTTGACCGTTTCTGACCACACGAGCAGCAGGAATCTGGCAATTACCACATTTCTTAGCAACATCTCACACCTCTTTTCTTCACTCCCATACACTCTCATAACGCAGTAACAGCAAAGACTGCTAATGTTGCTCAATATACTGTGTGACCCAACAATTAGCTACTTTTCTGGATCAATGGTCTACTAGTGAAGAACCTGTATTTGTGCACGCTTTGCTATTTACTTAAAAATAAATAAATGAATTAAATAAAATAACTGCATAAAATTTATTAAAATTATCATAATTTTAATTAATTCAATTTATTAATAATAATTAACATAAATATTAAATTAACATTCATTAAAAATATTTTAAATTAAATTAAAACTAATTAAAATAAAAATAAAAGTTAAAATGAACATTACATTGGAATTAAATAAAATATATTCATTTATTAAAATTATTTTAATTATTCATTTATTAAAAGTTTTCTTAGGAATAAAAATCTACCTCAGCTTCTGCTCTAAACTATAAGAGTCCTTTTACATTACTGTAAGGTTACAAATAACAACAGAGCCCAAACTTAAATTAAATTACTATTTTTTTACTTTAATAATCAACACTCAAATAAAACATTTTTAATTGCTTTTAAATTAACTTCTAAATTATACACTTTCTATTTGTTGTTGAACTATAATAATTTAGAGTCATACTATAAAAAACTGTATTTGTGCAAGCTTTACTATTTACTAATAAATAATTTAAATAAAATTAGGGATAAAAATCTACCTCAGCTTCTGCTCTAAACTATAAGAGTCCTTTTACATTACTGTAAGGTTACAATTAACAACAGAGCCCAAACTTAAATTAAATTACTATTTTTTTACTTTAATAATCAACACTCAAATAAAACATTTTTAATTGCTTTTAAATTAACTTCTAAATTATACACTTTCTATTTGTTGTTGAACTATAATAATTTAGAGTCATACTATAAAAAACTGTATTTGTGCAAGCTTTACTATTTACTAATAAATAATTTAAATAAAATAATTACATAAAATTAATTAAAATGAAAATAAAGTTAAAATTATCATTCATTAAAAATATTTTAAATTAACTTCAAACTAATTAAAATAAAAGTTAAAATGAGCATTCACGTAATCTGAATTAATGTAAATAAAATATATTCGTTTATTAAAATTCGAAATATTGAGTCTAAATTATTTTATGAGGAAAAAAATCTGGGATGATACAAGAAACATGAAACTAGCACAGCTACAAAGAAAATCTGTTGCCTGGAAAAACAAATATTAAACCACAGAATCGACCAATGAGAATCAAGTATTCCCAGAGAGGCATATAATAAGCTTATTTAATAATTTAAAAAGTCATAAGCTCTAGTTAATGTGGAGTGTTAATAAACGAGATGGCTTTATGCAACATGATCCATCAACTGAGAGGTGAAGCTACATGAAAAGGTGGCTCGTTTTCAAAAGGATTGAAAACTTCAAATGAATAAATCTGAATGAAACACTTCCACTGCAGAAAGAAATAATGATTTAGATTTTAATAAATCATGCATTGCAGTAATCAGGACTCAGATATGATGACGGCTGTGAGACGCTGCATCTCCCCCGTCTGTCTGTCTGCGGTTTCTCTCCTCCTCTTACACTCAACAGAAACAGAAAGAAATATGTTTGTCTCCAGACATGCTATGAGTGTTTGATGTTTTACACCCAGCAGCGGTTTAATAAAGACTGAAACGGAGATGGAAATGAAAGATGAGGCATGAAAGAGAGAGAGAGGAATGGCCCCAATAACGTCCCCCCGTCCCGGTGGAAGGGGAATTGGCTATAGAGTGATATTACAAGGTCGCTGACAGAAGGGATGAGAAAAGGCAGGATGTGTTTTGATGTCAGTCAAACAGATTGAAGGAAACAATGCGTGTCGGAGAACATGAATATAAATGTTGCTCGTTCACATATGTCTGTGTATAGCAGGTGAGGTACTTGCTCTGACATGCCTTAAAGAAACAGTTCACTCAAAACTGAAAATGTAATCGCCCTCATGTTGTTCCATATTGTATATTTCTTCTGTGAAACAAAAGATACTGTATTTTGAAAAACGCTGGTGTTCAAACAATACTGGACTCCACTGACTGTCATTACTTGGATGAAAAAGATAATTCAGCAGAAAGCAAGTAATACAGGTTTGGAACAAAATTAAATAATTTCATTTTGGTGGACTATCCCTATATGGTGATTATTTTTCCCAATCAGAGAAGCAACTATTATTTCAACCAAACAGTTATTAAATACTCAAAATAAGAATAGATTTAGTAAATAAAATATATAGTTAAAAAAATACATAATCATGTATATTTAAAGATAATTCAATATATATATATATATATATATATATATATATAAATTAGTGCTGGCAAACGATTAATCGTTTGACAGCACTAATTATATTACATTTCATTCACAGGTCATTTTTTTAAATAATACATTATAATATAATATGCTCTGAAATAATTTCAATAATATAAAAATAGTATAATAATTTTGTTAAAAGCCAAAGTAATGAAGGCATGTTTTCCACAACTATAAATAATAAACAATAAATAATCAATTCAATGAAGAAGTATGGTATATCACCTTCTTTCATATGCACTATATAGTAACAAACAAAAATATTTACCTACAGCACAAAATATTTAACTTCAGCACAAATCACTTCACATCTGTTATTCTGACAGAATGTGGAGGAACACAAAACTGTGGAACTTAAATAAATAAATACATACATACATACATATTTGTCTCTTTCACCCACACACAAACTTATCCCAATGACCCCCTTTACCATAGCCTTCTATAGTTTTATTTAAAGCTAACCCTAAAAATGATTATGAACTCACAACCAAAAAAATTATAATAATATTTTATGAGCTCATTTCAGGGTAGGTAACAAGCAACACACACGAGCAAAAACAATGATAAAGTATATCTGAGGGAATTATGCAGCAGTAATTACAATGCACATAACAGCATAAATCAAATGTCATTTTCAGAACTCGCAATTCAACAAATGATCACACACAAAAACCAAATATGCACACGTCAGCTCAAATTATAAGTCTGTTAGTCTGGTTAAAATATGATTAAATGAACATTATGGATGCTATTTGTACATAACGTATAACGTATTAGCTTAATTCTACCATGCAACCTGATTATTAAAACTAAGTGACACTACCAGAAATCTCTGACCAATATTAAGTCAAATTTGTTTATTAATGTTTTCTGTAAAAAGTTATTTACATTGTCAAATACATTGTGAAACTTTCATTGTACTGTCATACAATCTTTAAAAACATTTTTACCATTGTAACTATTTTCTGCAAAAATTACTGTAATTTTTGCAAAGGTATTGTTTTAACTGAATAATTGACAAGATATGGTCTGTCAGAGCTGTGGTTGAGAGGTAGAGTGCACATATGTGGATGAAGGGTATATACGGTAAGGAATAATTGACGAAGCACTGCTGAATTATTGAAAATTAAAGGGGTGGTTGACTTTTTTTTCTAGGCTTGATTGTGTTTATGGTGTGCAGTCTAACATGTGTTAATGCTTCGTTTAAAAAAATGCATTATTTTTCACATAATTTACCTTTATTCCACACCACTCTGTCCCTTCTCCCATAAACACGCTGATCATTTACTGCTTTTATGAAGCCCCTCCCTCAGAAATACGTGATGGGCTTAGATTGGTTAGCTAGCCCAGTGTGTTGTGATTGGCTAAACCGCCTCTAGTGCGCGCCTGAACGTCCCGCCCCTCACCTCAGCGGCGTGTGCTCCGTTTGTATTGTAAACAATGGCGTCGTTAATATCGCTTATCAGTTTGAGCCCGATTGAGACGCAGAGGATATTATTGAAGAGGATCGTGGAGAACCTGTGCAAGCACGGCTTTTAATGGTATGTTTTTTGATTATTGTTGTCTCATACTTTAAGATACGCTTGAAATCGCAATCAACCACACCTTTAAGGTACACCTATAGTGGTCCTGCTCTTTCAGCACACACAAAGTATTCACCAACAGCCCAGTTACCACATGTATAGGGTCATATAATGTGTTGATCAAAGCATTTTTAGGATTTTGTTCATAAAATGCTTGTGCAGAAATACTTAATTACACTACCGACTGTAAATAATCACAGATTCAAAAGTAATCTTATTGCCAGCTTTGAAGGGTATTTAATGTAATCATGAGTTATAATATATATAATAATAAAATCAATTAAAAATAAAATTATTTTTTTCATTAATGAACAACAACAGCAACAATTACTTATAATAATAAATAATTATATATAATAATTACTATTGAATTTAAATGTATTGATTTTTATTATTAACATCAATTTTATTCATTTAAACTTAATATAATAATAATACACTCTAAAAAATGCTGGGTTGTTTCAATCCAACTTTGGGTCAATTATGGACTGACCCAACCGTTGGGTTAAATTTTTACATTAAATGTTTAACCCAAAAGTTGGGTTAGTCCATATTTGACCCAAAGTTGGGTTGAAACAACCCAGCATTTTTTAGAGTGTACAATTAATAATAATAACACATTTAATAATATTAGTACTACTATTAACAGCATTCATTAATTCACTCATTCAATTAATCATTCATTCACCACAAAACAGAGTTCAAGAAAATGTTTCCTGTAAAAAAAATTATAAATTTTTGTCATTAAACTCAGGTGATTTGAGTTTTAATCTGGTTCGAGACATTAATCACTTCTTTCCCTCTCTCTGCTCCCACTGCTAATAAAAGTGCCAAATGGCTGACATTAAAATTTAATAAAAAGCAGAACGTCTGAATTTTTTTCACGACTCTACTGATAAAGAACTCACTAAGGGCAGTCTAACTACTCTGATCTGCTTGGCGTCTCGCTCTGCTGATACTGACATATTACAAATAACAATTAGCCCGTGATATTCATTTTCCACAGCTGAAGTCACACAGCGCTGGCGGCTGGCCACATCAGCCTGATGCCAACATCTCACATCTCCTCCTGCTTCACTGCTCCTCTGCTATGGCCATTTCCTCCAGTGGGAATAACGCAGATTCCAAAATCTGCATTTGCATACAAAAAAGTAACATATACCGTGGTATTACCATAAACATGCAGCATGGAGATTTTGGCCATGTACAATGGTAGTACCATGGTGTTTTTTGCATGCAAATACCAGAGTAAATTAACATGGTAATCATTCCGTATTAGGTTTGGGCCGATAGACGATGCCATCGTCCATCGCCGATGGCTGACAGACATCACGATGTTAAGCTGACATCCCAGTTGCATATACCGTGGTATTACCATAAACATGCAGCATGGAGATTTTGGCCATGTACAATGGTAGTACCATGGTGTTTTTTGCATGCAAATACCAGAGTAAATTAACATGGTAATCATTCCGTATTAGGGTTGGGCCGATAGACGATGCCATCGTCCATCGCCGATGGCTGACAGACATCACGATGTTAAGCTGACATCCCAGTTCCGTGTTCGGAAATGAAATTAGGTGTACTACGGAAACCCTAGCAGGGTTCCTCAAATCTTACCCTGGAGGTCCAATGCGCTGCAGAGTTTAGCTCCAACCCTGATCAAACTCAGCTACCTGTGATTTTCTAATGATCCTGAAGACATTGATTAGCATGCTCAGGTGTGTTTGATTAGGGTTAGAGCTAAACTCTGCAGGAAAGTGGATCTCGTGGGCCATATTTGAGGATCCCTGCCCTAAAGGGAATAAATAGCCTACGAGATGGGAGGATAAAAAAAATATTTCAATACTTTTTATCGCAAATATATTGTTGGGTAAGCATAGGAGATTGTATATAAATTGCGGGCATCAGGGAGCCGCTATTGAAACCGCTTTCGATTGCGTGCTCTCATTTTACTTTCACTTTCGAGACTCTTTAGGATACTATGGAGCGGCAGAATTTACCTCACATTTGACAAGATTAGATGTTTGTCATTGGTGCTCAGGATCTGCAAATCATTCGCCATCGTCCTATCAGACATTTCTCCTTACTCTGTGTATGTGGTAAGTGAACTTTCATGTACTGTAATGCAACAGGCTACCGCTAGCAAGCGGCTAACCTTTTAGTG
>NW_015505626.1:244769-247570 GCF_001515645.1 Sinocyclocheilus grahami
GAGATGGGAGGATAAAAAAAATATTTCAATACTTTTTATCGCAAATATATTGTTGGGTAAGCATAGGAGATTGTATATAAATTGCGGGCATCAGGGAGCCGCTATTGAAACCGCTTTCGATTGCGTGCTCTCATTTTACTTTCACTTTCGAGACTCTTTAGGATACTATGGAGTGGCAGAATTTACCTCACATTTGACAAGATTAGATGTTTGTCATTGGTGCTCAGGATCTGCAAATCATTCGCCATCGTCCTATCAGACATTTCTCCTTACTCTGTGTATGTGGTAAGTGAACTTTCATGTACTGTAATGCAACAGGCTACCGCTAGCAAGCGGCTAACCTTTTAGTGGCTCCATAGAACTCCTTATTTGTTTCACGCTTCGGGCACCCCTAACCCCGCCCCGCCCCCCGATGTTATCGTCCATCACGATGTTTCACTGTAGACATCGTCCGATGCCAATTTGGTAGACATCGCCCAGTCAACCCTATTCTGTATAGTACACTGTATAAAAAATGTTTTAAGTTGTAAATAAAACATTAAAAGATAATTTCAGTACGTTTCACAAGAAAATACAAATTTCAGTTTATATGCTTCAAAATGTCATGTTTAATTCAATACGTTACTTGCTGTTTATTTGTAATTACTTATGAATTTTTCTAGCAATTACAAGAAATTTTTCTCAAGTTAATACACCAAATGGAAAATTAAATAGTACCAGACTTTTGCGATTTAAAGCAGGTTTATAGATGTATAATAATATATCATATAAAATAATAATAATAATACAATTAATACAAAATATAAAAAAGAATAAATATTCTATTATTTTAATGTATTTTTCTGTTGTTTTTATTTTATTATCATTATTACATTTGGAATATTATTACGACTACTACTAATAAAATACATTTTACACTTAAAATTATCAGAATTATTATTATTATTGATAATACAATATCATTGATAAACATTCCCTGTAAAAGGACAAATAACAGTATAAAGTATATTATAGATATATATATATATAATACCATTTCAGTCTTTCCACTTCAATGTGTTATTTGCCATTTCTTTGAAATTATTTGTGAACTTAGAAACAATTTTCTTATAGAAATTGCTGGTAAAGTAAATCCTACATCTACTTTTTTCAGTGTACATATCAAAATGTCATATTACCACAGTACTTTTATGTTGTGAAGCTGATTTATAGGTTTAAAGCCCCGTAAGCGCTGATATTAATGTGGTACGAGGTGACATTTGTATTGTTGCGAGGCAGAGAAATGGAAACGCAGAAAAGCATGACAAAGAAAGCGGATGTGTAGTTCTGTCTCTGTCTCATCACCCACTGTTTTCATTCACTGCCTTTCATTTTTTCTTGGTAACCTGACCTGATTTTCCTCCCTCTCTCTGTGGAGGTCTCAGTGAAGAGCCGCACGTCTTTATGTAATGAATGAATCATCTGTAATGTCTGCCATTTCAGGGCTATTTAAACTCATACAGCTGGAAGACTGAGCGAGAGAGAGACATTGAGAGAATTCAAAGACATTTAATCTGCCCACAACCTGTTTGTTCAACAGCCCATAAAAAAGCAGTGTAATAAGCACACCTCCTGTGTATGTTTTTCAGATGTTCACCGTGTACTCGCTCTCTCTCTCTGGACAGAAACATCTAGAACAGAAACACAGGCTGTTTTCCACAACATCAGGTTTTGCCCATGACGAGGCCTGGATGTTCCACCCTGGACCCAAAACCCCTTTACTTGCAAAGGTTCTGCACGATCCTCTTGTTCATAAACATTCTCAGGGTCTCAATCAGGCTCAAACTGATACGGCAAAATTGGTCATCATTTGGGTGATTCACAACAGATGTTTTCTTTAGGAGGCTGTTTAATTCTAATTAGCGAAGGTCAAACAATCATAATTCAGTTGAAAACACATAATGTTGCATTTTGTAATAAAGTTCTCAGCCAACTGTTGTTTTACTTGCCAAAACTAATTTTTACTTTCATTTAGCATTTGGCAGGTGTTCATTTTGGCCTTTGGGCATCTATTTCAGACACCGATCTGCTGATACACCGAGATGAGATTTTCAGAGCTGGTGTTTAGCTCCAGTGGGAGTGAAAATACAGAGAAAATATTTAAAAAGTCAAGACAAAAATCATATTAAAAATCATGTGTTACAGTGTTAATATCTGATGCTTCTCCACTACAGCCATTTTTAACCATTCACATTCAATTACATCAACACCGCCACAGACAGAGCTGGCTAGTAACTGATTCAGTACTTGTAATTACAAAATACTTGTAATTAGATCATATCACATTTTAAAATTCTTGTAAATCAGACTAGTTACCTTTATATGTTTTTACTGATTATGTGATTATATATTATTCATACAATAGCAATAAATTATTCATCATTTTAATTTTAACATGCGTTTTCTCAATAAATCAACATTCCATCAACTACAGATGAACACATTTATTTTCATTTGAATTACTTTTTAATTTTATTTTGTATTTTTTATTTATGACAACATACATTGAACATGCCTATCCAATCTCTGAAATATTTTATATTATTTTCTATTGCTATGGACAGAGGTATAAATCAAAAGTCATCACTTTGCAATGTTGCCAAGTATTACATTCTTGTTATTCTAGTAAAATGAAATATTAGGAAATATTCTATTCCTTTGTGGTTTCATTATAGACGCATCAGAGGGTTAAAGCAAACGCAGCTATGTGGCTTTGTCTGTGTGAATTGAAGATAAGAAGTAGCCCCCCCCCCCCCCCCCCC
>NW_015505626.1:247651-255255 GCF_001515645.1 Sinocyclocheilus grahami
CACACACACACAAACACACACATACACACACAGCAGCTCAGTGAAATACTTCAACTTTATTTAAAGGAATGTGAACAAACAGAGCCAATCTCCCATGAAGCCCTGGGCCAAAAGTGCTTCATTAGTATGACTTACACAGACAGATAGTAATCTAGATATTATTTATTCATGAAAGCTAATTTAGCCATTAGTTATTAGTAGAGGAGACCTGTAATCCCACAGCACAGACCTCTGTGTGTCTGGATACCAATACAAAAGCACAGCAGCTAGTGATCTGAATGCTAATGCGGCCCTGGACGTGGCTCTTTTACTCGCCGCTTGTTAACGCACTCAGTGACCAACAAATCACATTATATAAGCAAAGAGATTATACCTGAAACGTTCAGGACATATAGATATGATATGGTCAAAGGGTGGGGGTGAGGACTGACTTCAGTTAACTGTTCATACAGACGTTATTCAATCTGATTCAGTCTGCTATTGTATGTACAGGACAATTTAAAAGGTCACAACTGGCAATTATGGTTTTCAATCCCAAACTCTGAGATGAGTGCAGCAGACTAGAAACTATTATATCAGAATATAACAATGTTCAACACAAACATTACATTTAACCTTTCAATGATTTTTTTACTCTTTTAGTTCCATTATTTGCTGTGTGTTCAAGTTCTTATGAATTTGTATGGTTTTCCATCATGAGAGGGTGTTTTTTCATTCAACAGTGGATAGAAACACAAGGACATATAATGTTTAAAATGATGTCTCACATTGTAAGCTTGACCTGTAATAACATGCGGACAGAATCTTTTTGGATGTATTTTCATACTTTTAATGTCTGCATTCAAAGCCATTAAATTTTAAAATTTGAGGTAATATAATCAGACTACTTTTGACCTAACTCGTGTATCACATTGATTTAAATAGGATAATTTTGTACCATATTGATATAAAAATACAAAGAGAAAGAAAATATATTCCATTCGTTGTAATTAACAGCATAAAGTGCATTAAACATTATATTACGTCAAGGTTTACCAAACTGGGGTTCATAAAATTAACTGCAGGGGTTTCGTGAGTTTAATGAAAAGCTAATAATTAATGAAATCATAAAAATGTTAAATTAAAATAAGTCATTTTAAAATGGCATCAATCAAATAAAACAC
Organism: Sinocyclocheilus grahami; assembly: GCF_001515645.1. Lineage (NCBI taxonomy): Eukaryota > Metazoa > Chordata > Actinopteri > Cypriniformes > Cyprinidae > Sinocyclocheilus > Sinocyclocheilus grahami. The sequence goes on from NW_015505626.1 coordinate 248,815, forward strand.
TTACTAAAAAAATTTAATTATTTTATTTGTTTACCTGCATGTCATGTGACCATTACCCAACGTCAGAGAACCGTGAACATGCAAATATGATAATTATTAAAATATTTATTTTAAAATCTTCATACAAAAATATATAAGGTGAAAGAGGTTCAGATGACAAAAAAGTTTGGGGATCCCAACATTACATGCAAATAAGAAATAACGTTAATTTGTGTATTTTACAAAAGCCTTTCAAATAACCTATGATAATTCAAATAAAATTAAATGTGTTGTTCATCGATAGTTGATGCAATGTTGAAACACTTCTTAAACCTTAAATGATTTTTGTAAATGCAGTGTAGCCACCTGACTAATGACTGATCTCTGTGTGAATGTCCACGAAACTGGAAGACTTTCTATGAACAGTAGGCTATTTTAGAAAGGAACATTTAAAAGAGGAAAAAGAGGAATTGGGGAGAATCGATAAATTATGAATAATGTATTGCTATTGTGTGAATTATATGTAGGCTAATCATGTAAATCAACAAAAAAGTAATTTTAGTCTGATTAGGAGTATTTTAAAATGTAATTTAATCTAACTAGAAGTACTTAATTTTTGGAATCTGATTACGCAATCCAGATTCTATGTAATCAGTTACTACCCAGCTCTGTGTACCACTGTGAATCCCACTGGCCTGCCCCTAAATCCAGCCGTCACACAAACCTAACAGGTTTTCAGATTTTCACAAAGCCACACACAGAGAAGCTGATTTAATGCTAGAGTGAATACCATAACCTTTTATAGACCGCCAGCTCATTGTGTATTTACACAACGTCTCGTCCGGGAACATTGAGAGAAAGCGTGAAGAGAGAGAGAGAGAGAGAGAGAGATCTATGAGTGAACGCCGCTCGCACACATACGATAGGATTTGCCATTGTTTTACCTGAAGAAACACAAAGCCAAACACTCCTACAAGCCAAACACATAAAAGCATTTCTGGCTCATGCTAATTTGTTTATAAAGGTTTATGCACTTAGTGTAGTAAGAAAACTTCATATTCTAGAGCATATCATTAAGCCAGTGACATTCAAACAGCATATGACAAATGCTTATTATTGCAGTTTGCCTAGTTGAGCATCACTCTCATCCTTAGTGATCTGATCAAATCTCTACAACACTATAAAAAAATTCTTCCTTCTTCAAAATAACATTTATTTCAACGAGTACCTTGCTGTTTCTTTTTGATTAAATGTGAAGTTAACTAGCCATTTGTGAGTGCAAAATGTTTAGACACCATATTTTTCTTCAATCTGAGTGCTCAAGCACACCATTTTCATAAAACAGGCGAAGGAAAAATCCACATGGAAAGCAAAACCTGAGTCATATCTACAGACCAGAAGATCACAGAGACGCTTTTCACTGCAGGCAATAAACAACCACCTAGCAACCACCCAGAAAACCCTAGCAACCGCATAGGAACATGCTAAAAAACATTGAAAACACTTAGGAACCCCTTAATAATGCAAGATTTCCCTGTGCAAAAAAAGCCAAATTATCTCCAGAAAACAAACAAACAAACAAAAATCTAGCTGTTTCGGTCATAAAATGCACAGAAATGCTCTTACCTGTGTGATAGTTCACCTGTTTGCTCTGCATGGAGAACGCTCCCATGACGAGACCCATAACTGCTGTCCGCCGCTACACACCTGTAGCATGAGACAGCGCCGCGCTCAGATGAGAGCGAAACGTGTGTTTGTTGATGTCTAGTTCAGCGTGTGCGTGTCTGCACTTAAATTGTAGATCCTTCCTCTCTCTATCCTCCTTCATCAATGCATATTAATCTTTCTCTCTTTCTGTCCGTCCAAATCTCTCTCTCTCTCTCTGTCTCTCGTCCTCCCACCCTGGAGACAGATATAAAGAGAGCGAGAGAGAGTTAATGCCAAAGAGGAAGAGGACGTCAACCAGGGAATGAGAAAAACCTCAGGAGACAGAAACACTCTGGCAGAGGAATAAAGAACAGAGGAAGTGAGCGAGCGATCCTGGTGTGTGTGTGTGTGTCGTCATCTGAAAGCAGAAATGGCAGCCCAACCTTCTAGACAAAAGTGAAAACACTTCAGAAAATCCATCTCTCATTATCCGCTCATTTCACAGGGCTCAACACGAAGCTTTTCCAGCTACTAGCACAGGTGAAAAGGGTCAAAATGACAACCAGTATTTGATTGATTAATCACAGTGCATTAAGATAATTGGATTGCATTACAGGTTTTATGAAATGGTATGTTAAAATATGCAGATTGTCTAATTAAATATGCGCACATTTGCATACATTTCCAAAACAGAAATTTGATTTGATTGGTTTTGTTGACATATATGTACAAAGGGGATTTAGAATTTCTTTTTATCACTATTGTTTTGGAATAAAATGTTCTATAAATCAGATAAATGATATATGAACAAGCACTTCTGTAAAAACTAGAATATAGATAGGAATATGTACAGTATGCTTAATTAAATGAGAAAAAAACTAATTTTGTGAAAACAGATGTACATTAAAAGATGTATTATAATTTAAAAAGTACAGATGCAAATACTGTAGATAGTGTAATAAAATAAAGACTGAAATTTGCAGGCTGTTGGAGATGTTTACTTTCCACTAGCATGAAAGACAACGTGTAACGAAAAGCCAAATATCCCAAAATCTCAGAATTGACTAGTGTATGAAATTTTTTTTTTGCCTGCAGTATCTTGCCTTAGTTGTCCAAAAGATGCACAAAAAATTAGTTTGACATATGATTACAAAATACCCAGTAGAATTTATTGATTTCTCTGTACACTGCTTGAAACCATTTAAATTGTAGTTGATTGATTTTTTTAATTAAAAAACTTTGATACTCATTTCAGTATTTATATGCTATTATAGTATTTAATATTTTTATTTAGCTCATTTGTTTCAGTTCACAAAACGAAAACAGTTTCATTGTCATTTTTATTAGTTTTTTATATTTCTATTTAGCTTATTTGTTATACTTTATTTCAGTTATACCAAATATATATTTTTTTAAGTTTAACTTTTTCATTTAATATTTATATTTAAATAAACAAATTGACTTGTTACTGTAAAGGTACTTTTAAAGCACATTGCACAGAGCACTATATAAATAATCATAACTTGACAAACATACCAAAGGACTCATAAGTAGGAGTAATGTTAAAGGTGACATATCATGTAAATCTGACTTGTTCTGTGTTTAAGTGCTATAATCAGGTCCCTGGTGTATCTACCAACCCACAAAACATGAAAAAGAACAACCCAGTAATTTTTTTGGTAAGCTTTTCTCTGCAGGCTTGTGAAAAAACGAGCCGCCCCGTGACGTAGATTATAATATTACCACCCCTTAATCTGCAAGTTTCCACCCACGGTGTCGCCATTGTGTTTTCGCAAGCAACAATGGTATACTAATTCTAATGCCATGGTGAAAGCTTGAGCAAAGCATGCTAACTGTTCTGTCTTTGGTTGCACTGATCAAAGAACACTATTCAGAGTCCCAGCCTCAGAGGAGACAAGAGAGCAGTGCATTTATTGATTTATTTACTGTATATTACGCTGCTGCCACACAGATCTAATATAAACATGCAATTTCTTTCCCAGCTGTTTACCTTCACAGACATAAACGGCTGTTTTTGTAACTTGTGTGTTTTTAACATAAACTTGTGTGTATTTGACAGTTTATGCGCAATAAGACATGAAAGAGAACTTAGTTTAGTACTCACATGCTGTGACAGCCGCTTTCTGTGCGTTAGCTTCGGATGTGTGCACTCAGAAAACCGTATATCAGAAGTTTAAACTAGTATGGTTTAAAACACATGATTTCAGTGCAATAGACATGGTAATCAAAACCAAACACATGTTTTTTAACAGAGTATTTGAGGAATGAGCTGTAAAGGCACAGCACTATTCTGGAAAAGGGGGCGGGGAGCAGCAGCTCATTTGCATTTAAAGAGCCATGCACGAAAACAGCGTGTTTCTGCTTCCACTCAAAATAGGCAAATTTAAAATGATATAATAAATTATCTGTGGGGTATTTTGAGCTGAAACTTCACAGACACATTCTGGGGACACCTGAGACCTACATTTTCATATTGTAAAAAGGGGCATAATAGGCCTCCTTTAAAAAAATGTGTAGATGTTGTAATAAGTAATAAGACTTCTACGTGTCACAAACAAAACCAATCAAATGTTGTAAAATCTAGTGACTGGTTCTTGTTCCTCAAAAATGCTGTTTGTACAGTAGCTGTCTTGACTGGAACCTTGTAAATTGAGACTGACATCTCTGACATTGAGACTGAGGCCATTTTGTGCAATGTGCATCAAGCGATACATGAATGATCTGTCTAAGGCTGAGACACAACAATACGAACAAAGCATGAAAAAGATTGATTGTTTGTCTGACTGAAGAAAACTGAGCTCAACTTAAAAAGATGACAACAAACTCAGAGCAGAAACTAACACTACTGTCTACAGATCATCAACACACAGACTGTGGATAGAATAGTTTAAAATTAAAGAAAATAAAATTATACACTTTAGAGCAGCTTGTCTGCTTTGCACAGCTCTACATATCCTTTAAATAGAGCATAATTAGTGGTGTTTAAGAACATCAAACATCACTATAACTATTGCTTCCACTCAAGGTTTAGACCAACAACAACACTAAATATTAAACTTTATCATGTATCTCAACCTCATGTGCCTTGAGATGAGGTGTGTTATTACTTTTCTAAAGGATATAATATTTTCCCCTTGCATGCAATGGTCATTTGAAGAATCATATTCATGACAATACAATACAGTTTCTTATGAGTAGAGAAGAGGCTCTGTGACTCTACGATCATCTGTCAGACACATGCTATGAACATCTTCTGGACTGAGGCAGATATGAGCTTTATTCTATGCCTATTAAAATATATTTAATTCAAAATGAATCATTGATATTTTGGAAATTAATGTTTCAGAGGGACACAGTCTGTCCTGAGGGCTGCTGGTGTGTGTGTGTGTGTGTGTGTGTGTGTGTGTCTAGTCAAACTAGAATGTACCACACAACTTCACAAAACAACACATTCTCACACAAAATGCACCTACAAATGACACTACAGAGAATTTGTGAAAACACAAATACACATACAATCTCCTGATTCATCACCATATACAACAAGTGCAGCTAAATTCGAATCCAGTTCTAATCACACCCAGTTCAATTATTTAGAAGTGGCATGATATATGAACAAATATATGATTCACAAACAAATGACTCTTATGAGCAGTTTCTTTTAGTGAATGAAACCCATGAAGAGCGATCAGCGCAATTCGGTTCAGGAACGGATGTGTCTAAGCTGGTTATTTTTAGTGAATAAAAACCATTTCCCAAAAGCATCGTTAGATAACTATGGTCGTTAGTTCCATTGAACTTTATTGGTAATGGCGGAACTTGCGACCATAGTTGCTTTTGGGAATCGCACCCCAGAGCAATCACTGCAGTGCGATTCACAAACAAATGACTCGATCATACTAGACGGTTATTAGTGAATGAAAACAATGCAGAGCGATCACCGAAGTCCACTTCACTAAAAAATATTTACAAACCTATTCAGTACAAATTACATTTTTAGTGGATGAAAATGAAGCACAGCGATTAGAGCAGATGGATTCATGAATACAGAACACATACAGGTACATCTCAAAAAATGTTAATATCATGAAAAAGGTCAATATTTTTTGTCACTCATTTCAGAAAGTGAAACCTATATATTACATTGATTCATTACACATAGAGTGAAATATTCAAGCCTTTATTTCTTGAAATGTTGATGATTATGGCTTACATATAATGAAAACCCAAAATTCAGTGTCTCAGAAAGTTTGAATATTGTGAAAAAGTTCAATATTGGAAAGTCATGGTGTCATGGTGTCTCAAAACACCTGCAAAGGTTTCCTGAGCCTTTAAATGGTCTCTCAGTCTGGTTCAGTAGGCTACACAACCATGGGGAAGACTGCTGACTTGACAGATGTCCAGAAGACAGTCATTGACACCCTCCACAAGGAGGGTACACTCTTAAAAATAAAGGTGCTTCAAAAGGTTCTTGAAGCGATGCCATAGAAGAACCATTTTTGGTTCTGCAAAGAACCATTTAGTCAAAGGTTCTTTAAAGAACCATCTCTTTCTTACGTTTTTATAATCTGAAGAACCTTCTTTCGCCACAAAGAACCTTTTGTGAAACAGAAAGGTTCTTCAGATGTTAAAGGTTCTTTATGGAACCATTTAGACAAAAAGGTTCTTCTATGGCATCGTGAAGCACCTTTATTTTTAAGAGTGTAAGCCACAAAAGTTAATTGCTAAAGAAGCTGGTTGTTCACAGAGTGCTGTATCCAAGCATATTCATAGAAAGTTGAGTGGAAGGAAAAA
>NW_015505626.1:258111-284748 GCF_001515645.1 Sinocyclocheilus grahami
CAAGAATTTGGGGGAGCTTCACAAGGAGTGGACTGAGGCTGGCGTCAGCGCATCAAGAGCCACTATGCACAGACGAATCCTAGACATGGGCTACAAATGTCGCATTCCTCGTGTGTCAAGCCACTCCTGAACCAGAGACAACGTCAGAAGTGTCTTACCTGGGCTGTGGAGAAAAAGAACTGGACTGTTGCTCAGTGATCTAAAGTCCTCTTTTCAGATGAAAGTAAATTTTGCATTTCATTTGGAAATCAAGATCCCAGAGTCTGGAGGAAGAGTGGAGAGGCACAGAAACCATGTTGCTTGAAGTCCAGTGTGAAGTTTCCACAGTCAGTGATGATTTGGGCTGCCATGTCATCTGCTGGTGTTGGTCCACTGTGTTTTCTGAAGTCCACAGTCAACGCAGCCATCTACCAGGAAATCAGCGCAATTCAGTTCAGGAACGGATGTGTCTAAGCTGGTTATTTTTAGTGAATAAAAACCATTTCCCAAAAGCATCGTTAGATAACTATGGTCGTTAGTTCCATTGAACTTTATTGGTAATGGCGGAACTTGCGACCATAGTTGCTTTTGGGAATCGCACCCCAGAGCAATCACTGCAGTGCGATTCACAAACAAATGACAAAAAGTGACAAAAAATGTTGACCTTTTTTTAGATGTACAGTGGGGCAAAAAAGTATTTAGTCAGCCACCAATTGTGCAAGTTCTCCCACTTAAAAAGATGAGAGAGGCCTGTAATTTTCATCATAGGTATACCTCAACTATGAGAGACAAAATGAGAAAAAAAATCCAGAAAATCACATTGTAGGATTTTTAAAGAATTAATTGGTAAATTCCTCGGTAAAATAAGTATTTGGTCACCTACAAACAAGCAAGATTTCTGGCCCTCACAGACCTGTAACTTCTTCTTTAAGAGGCTCCTCTGTCCTCCACTCGTTACCTGTATTAATGGCATCTGTTTGAACTCGTTATCAGTATAAAAGACACCAGTCCACAACCTCAAACAGTCACACTCCAAACTCCACCATGGCCAAGACCAAAGAGCTGTCAAAGGACACCAAAAACAAAATTGTAGACCTGCACCAGGCTGGGAAGACTGAATCTGCAATAGGTAAACAGCTTGGTGTGAAGAAATCAACTGGGGGAGCAATTATTAGAAAATGGAAGACACACAAGACCACTGATAATCTCCCTCGATCTGGGGCTCCACGCAAGATCTCACCCCGTGGGGTCAAAATGATCAAATGATCAGTGAGCAAAAATCCCAGAACCACACAGGGGGACCTAGTGAATGATCTGCAGTGAGCTGGGACCAAAGTAACAAAGTAACACATCAGTAACACACTGCACCGCCAGGGACTCAAATCCTGCAGTGCCAGACGTGTCCCCCTGCTTAAGCCAGTACATGTCCAGGCCCATCTGAAGTTTGCTAGAGAGCATTTGGATGATCCAGAAGAGGATTGGGAGAATGTCATATGGTCAGATGAAACCAAAATAGAACTTTTTGGTAAAAACTCAACTTGAGGAGAAAGAATGCTGAGTTGCATCCAAAGAACACCATACCTACTGTGAAGCATGGGGGTGGAAACATCATGCTTTGGGGCTGTTTTTCTGCAAAGGGACCAGGACGACTGATCCGTGTAAACGAAAGAATGAATGGGGCCATGTATCGTGAGATTTTGAGTGAAAACCTCCTTCCATCAGCAAGGGCATTGAAGATGAAACATGGCTGGGTCTTTCAGCATGACAATGATCCCAAACACACCACCCGGGAAACGAAGGAGTGGCTTCGTAAGAAGCATTTCAAGGTCCTGGAGTGGCCTAGCCAGTCTCCAGATCTCAACCCCATAGAAAATCTTTGGAGGGAGTTGAAAATCCATGTTGCCCAGCGACAGCCCCAAAACATTACTGCTCTAGAGGAGATCTGCATGGAGGAATGGGCCAAAATACCAGCAACAGTGTGTGAAAACCTTGTGAAGACTTACAGAAAACATTTGACCTCTGTCATTGCCAACAAAAGGTGTATATAACAAAGTATTGAGATGAAATTGTGTTATTGACCAAATACTTATTTTCCACCATAATTTGCAAATAAATTCTTAAAAAATCCTACAATGTGATTTTCTGAATTTTTTTAGCACAGAAACGTAGTAAGGAAATCGTTAAAATAGTCCATGTGGCATCAGGGGTTCAACCGTAACTTTATAAAGCTACAAGAATACTTTTTGTGCGCAAAGAAAACAAAAACGATTTTATTCAACAATTCTATAGTTTAAAAAAAATAAAATAAAAAATTTCTTGGGTCTGAGGGTACACTGAATTTTTGAGAGAAAATGTGAAAAGGGAAAAAATTGCTTTAAACGTAGTTTTATGAAAAATGTGAATTCTTTTTTTTTTACTTTTTTCCTTGAACGATCTATATAACACGGTTCACGTTTCTTTCAAACTTAGGGTGCACTTTTTAATTTTTTTTTAATTTTTTAAATATAGCTTTGTTCAATTTATGATGTTAATAACTGGAAACATCAATTGGGCTCCTTACAATTATAATGTTCTAATGTAGGTAACTTCCAATACATATGTAACTGTTAAAAACGACTCTCTTCGTCTACTTCTGTAGACCACTGTGGGACTTCCCTCATTTACTTTAACGGATGAGGACCTACGGATGGGTGACCCGGCAGAGAGCATTCGCCGTGCAGCTGTACACTTGCATGAATCCCAGCATTCACACACACCACAGACTCTCAGACAGCCTGGATCCCTGCTGCATGACCTGAACATACCTGAGGTACAACACAACGAGAACAACAACCCTGATCAATCAAATATGATTCAACAAAAAACATGCAGACATCTCAATACGTGTTCTGTCTAATGATTCAATAAACGGTTCCTTTTTAAGAAATGGATATTTAATCTATTTTGAGTTGTGTAATTGTGCAATCCTTTAGCAGAAGTACATTGGCACAGGTGAGGCAAAGAAGTTGGTGAGCTGCATCTCTCGGACCGTGATGCTTAAGAGCAGGCATGCTAACAGACTTTCAAATGCTGAGGTAAGGTAGTTTATATACGTTTTATGTCGGTCTATATACAGTGGGGCAAAAAAGTATTTAGTCAGCCACCAATTGTGCAAGTTCTCCCACTTAAAAAGGTCTGTAATTTTCATCATAGGTATACCTCAGCTATGAGAGACAAAATGAGAAAAAAAGTCTAGAAAATCACATTGTAGGATTTTTAAAGAATTTATTGGTAAATTCCTCGGTAAAATAAGTATTATTTATATCTATTATATTATATCTACAAACAAGCAAGCTTTCTGGCTCTCACAGACCTGTAACTTCTTCTTTAAGAGGCTCCTCTGTCCTCCACTGGTTACCTGTATTAATGGCATCTGTTTGAACTCGTTATCAGTATAAAAGTCATCTGTCCACAACCTCAAACAGTCACACTCCAAACTCCACCATGGCCAAGACCAAAGAGCTGTCAAAGGACACCAGAAACAAAATTGTAGGCCTGCACCAGGCTGGGAAGACTGAATCTGCAATAGGTTAGCAGCTTGGTGTGAAGAAATCAACTGTGGGAGCAATTATTAGAAAATGGAAGACATACAAGACCACTGATAATCTCCCTCGATCTGGGGCTTTACGCAAGATCTCACCCCGTGGGGTCAAAATGATCACAAGAATTGTGAGCAAAAATCCCAGAACCACACGGGGGGACCTAGTGAATGACCTGCAGAGAGCTGGGACCAAAGTAACAAAGGCTACCATCAGTAACACACTGCGCTGCCAGGGACTCAAATCCTGCAGTGCCAGACGTGTCCCCCTGCTTAAGCCAGTACATGTCCAGGCCCGTCTGAAGTTTGCTAGAGAGCATTTGGATGATCCAGAAGAGGATTGGGAGAATGTCATATGGTCAGATGAAACCAAAATATAACTTTTTGGTAAAAACTCAACTTGAGGAGAAAGAATGCTGAGTTGCATCCAAAGAGCACCATACCTACTGTGAAGCATGGGGGTGGAAACATCATGCTTTGGGGCTGTTTTTCTGCAAAGGGACCAGGACGACTGATCCGTGTAAACGAACGAATGAATGGGGCCATGTATCGTGAGATTTTGAGTGAAAACCTCCTTCCATCAGCAAGGGCATTGAAGATGAAACGTGACTGGGTCTTTCAGCATGACAATGATCCCAAACACACCGCCTGGGCAACGAAGGAGTGGCTTCGTAAGAAGCATTTCAAGGTCCTGGAGTGGCCTAGCCAGTCTCCAGATCTCAACCCCATAGAAAATCTTTGGAGAGAGTTGAAAATCCGTGTTGCCCAGCGACAGCCCCAAAACATTACTGCTCTAGAGGAGATCTGCATGGAGGAATGGGCCAAAATACCAGCAACAGTGTGTGAAAACCTTGTGAAGACTTACAGAAAACGTTTGACCTCTGTCATTGCCAACAAAGGGTATATAACAAAGTATTGAGATGAAATTTTGTTATTGACCAAATACTTATTTTCCACCATAATTTGCAAATAAATTCTTTAAAAATCCTACAATGTGATTTTCTGGATTTTTTTTCTAATTTTGTCTCTCATAGTTGAGGTATACCTATGATGAAAATTACAGGCCTCTCTCATCTTTTTAAGTGGGAGAACTTCCACAATTGGTGGCTGACTAAATACTTTTTTTCCCCACTGTACCTGTATATCTGTAAGATGTCTGTTAAAGATCACTTCATCTGGAATGCATCTGCTGTGTACAAACATCTGACAGACATCTGTAAGATGACAGTTTTACATACATTCTAAATCATAAACATCTTAAAGACATCTAATAGATGTCTATTTGACATCTGATAGGAAATGTCCTATAGATGTATTTCAGATGAGCAAGCAGTCTAAAATATGTCTTGCAGATGTAAATGCAGACGTCAAATAGACATGATTCCGTGAAAGTACGTGTGTTATCGAATCTTACGAGTTATATGTAGTGTATCAAATATTGGCCTAGGCTACACACTGTGATCACAGTAGTCTGACTTGCAAACAAATAACTCCTACTAGTCGTTATTTTAGGTGAATCAAAATCATTAGCACAAGCAGTGTTGTCTGATTCCAGAACAAAGGACTTTTATGAACTCGCTATTTTAACGAATACTTCAAAAGAAATAGCGGTTTGAATCAACCTGACGAATCACTTGCTGAATTGAATCCATCAGACATCAGACTCAATCAACATCCGAATCACTTTTATTTTGGGAAGCACTGATAACTTCAGCGACCCTAATGTAAATATGTATGTCAATACATTTTTCAAAACAGAATTAAAAACATACAGAAACTATGTGAGTGAAGTGTTTTGATGGCTCACAGACTGAAAAAAAGTATTGCCAGATACCCACACTTGTGAGAGGAAGTAAGTGTGCAAGGTATCTCGAAAACCACTTTGGAGCCCTATTCGAGGCTTAGTGTATCCCATCATGCATCATGTTTTGGAATAAATCGTGAGACTTTATGCCAAGATCTCGTGAGAGGTCACGGAAATCTTTCCAATGCAAGTTAAATATTAATAATAATTAGATTTTACATTTAATTCGGTAGAAAAACAAAGTGTTGCACATTTTATTGGTGCAAAGATGACTAGTGGTGATATTTATTTTGTACAACATTTGCAGCTGCTTTTTATCACTTAATGAAAAGCACCACAAATTGTGTCATGTTATAGGGACTACTGAACAGATATTTAGAAGTTGATTTTGAAATGCAAAATAGCTATTTAAAATAAAAATAAAGCTATGTAAACACTTGCATTTTTACAACACTAGAAGTGTATCCCATCAGGTAAAGAAAAGTTGTACACACACTTGTGGTCTTCATCCTCACTTGAACACTTGGGCCAAATACAGGAAATACATAATTTAAGTAGTCAAGTGGTCAAGTGGTCAAGTGTAAAGAACGCAAGTGTGGGTTTTTGGACAAGGCATCTATCTAGATCCCCTGAGAGGAAACCGTAACCCCTCCCCAACAGCAAATTTTAATTAATCACATTAATGATGACAAATTACCGTTTCAATTTCAAAGACAAGCACTTCCTGCAGGCCAGAGATAAAACGATGTACAACAGCCTTTTAAATCTGACTCGGTGAATACAAATATCCTCCTGTCTCATCAGAAAAATGCTTTTGAACTATAATTTTAAAAAGTAATATTTAATTTGGCATCTCAGCAGCAGTGCAGTTGGCAGAATCTGCATCCTAACAAAAGAAAGAAAGAAAGAAATAGCAATTCCGTGACCAATGATAAAAAATAAATGATTTTTTAAAAATTAAGCCGATGAAATACAATATTTGAGAGTTCAGCATCATCTCAAATGTCAAGGAAAAAACAAGAGAAACAGCAAAAAAAAAAGAAAAAAAAGAGGAACGTCAAAAAGCTCTTGTTAACATTTCTTGTCAAGCACATGTCATTGAAAATAAAGAGGTACTTTTTCGCCCTCTAGTGTTTAAAAACGAGCATCACAGTCAGTCTCACGGAGAGCTGAACAAAAGCGCACTGCTGCCACCCAGCGGCAGACTCACGAATTACAGTCTGCGATTTCAACGCCAACAAACACACAAGACTACATATCACCAACACGCAATTAACACGTAGTTTACATGCAAATCTCAATAACAGACGCCTTTTTAAACAATTAAACAAGACTTTTCATTTGCAAAAACTGCATACATAGCCTATTCCTCAAACCCATGCAATGCACTTACAGCGTTCTCTTGTGCGTGCTTATCATCAGACAGTTCTGGCAGTTAATTTAGGGAATTAAATAAACATGTACTTACAGAATTCATTATGGATTCAGCACACAGATGTGAATTCATATTGTAATCCAGTGTGAATTCGTTATTTTGGCCTTTGTCTCACAGATTTATACTGAAATGTAGAAGTAGAATGCGGCCTGTATGTAGCTGTGGCAGGCGGTCTGAAAGTTGTTTCTAATTGGACAGGAAGAAATTGGGTCTAAATAATTATTCTCATATTTTAATTCTTTCTTTGGGCCAGGGTTAAAAATCTATTAACATTTCTCAGTGTCATTATTCCGCTATAAATTATTGTCTCAAGGGGACATTCTAAAACGCTTAACGTGGCTTAATGCATTAAAACAGTGTTTTACAAAGAAAAAACTCAGTAAACACATTGTTAATAAAGTATACTATTTACAGACAAGCAGATGAGCATAGAATAAGAACTCAACGCGTTTAATTATTTGTGTTACCACGTTGTATTTGCTTCTTGGTGCTCATAGGGAACAGCTGTTGATGGATTTCTTGTACACTCAAAGCAAAGGCATGTTGAGTTGCATTCCCATTACAAAAGTTTGTCTTTACACAGATAGCTATATAATGTGCATCTGAATCGTTTGCTGCTAACGTAGATAACTGATGAATACAATTAATTAGTCGTGCAGAACTTTATAATGCTAAACTAATGACTTGGTTTATTATTCTGAATTTGAGAATTGCACGTTTTCTTAACTTCTATTCTGTGTACAGGTCATATAACAATTATTTTTAACATATTGGCTAGCATATAAGTATTTATTTCATATTTGTGAATTTAACATTTATGTCCACTATATTGTTATGGCGTTCTGCCACGTAATTTGACTCCTATATATATATATATATAAGGATTAAGCTATATATTATAGTTTAATGTACACATATGAATGTCATATAGGCTACTTCAAATTTAAAGTAACTGCTTTCGATAGATAGATATATACACTGAACAAAATTATAAATGCAACACTTTTGTTTTTGCCCCCATTTTTCATGAGCTAAACTCAAAGATCTAAGACTTTTTCTATGTACTCAAAAGACCTATGTCTCTCAAATATTGTCCACAAATCTGTCTAAATCTGTGTTAGTGAGCACTTCTCCTTTGCCGAGATAATCCATCCACCACACAGGTGTGGCATATCAAGATGCTGATTAGACAGCATGATTATTGCACAGGTGTGCCTTAGGCTGGCCACAATAAAAGCAGCATGGAGACTAGTCGTCACATGATAACTGTTACTTTTTTCAGCGTTGGTCAATCACCGCATCAATCAATGAATCAATCGCTTGTGATTACAGATGAATGCATGGCTGAATTCGGAACAGCATACTAGTATATAGTCACACTTTTCCAATTTTTTCATTTTTTTTTTTTTTTTTTACCATATCATTCTATGAAATGAAAATAATTGGGTCTGATTTCTAAATGACACAACGCCAAAAATCAAAGAATGTTAATGAATTAAGAATGCATGGACTGTAAAAGCTGTATGGACCCAAAGCAAAACATATTTTGAATTTACAGTAATACAGTATAAGATTGCTGTATGTATCCAGTAGACGGCGGTATAACCTAGAAATATTATTGCATTTGAGTGCAATCAGCCTCCTGCTGCGTTTACAGACAGCCAAAATGAGTTCAAGCTGTGAGTTTAAAGGTAAGATAATAGAGTGTAAGTAATGCGTGATTACAGGCTTTCCCGCTGACTGCTTCAACACACACTTTAAAACCAGATCTGTGCAAGCAAACCTGTTCATGACAGAGGCCAGAGCACTTTATCAAACATAAAATACATGCATAACCGTGGAGAATGAATTTCATGCATCAGAGAGGCTGAAATTGAAAAGTGAAATTGTTAGAAGTGAACAGTTTCCGCAGCGAGTTTTACAAAGCGGTGGTGAGGGAACGTTCACCTGCAGCAGGTGAAGATGATGAGAGTTTCTAAAACCAGCAGGAGAACTGAATTCAACCACAGAGATGGGAAAGATATCGGAACAGGTTCGAGTGTCTACATCTTTCAGTCATAATGAGTTCAGTAAAACGCGTTTTCAAAGAATTCAAGACATTGACACTCACAAAAAAATTGTCATTAATATTACTAACATGTATCATGGTATTTTTTAAAGGACCCTACCATATAGGCCTACCTATTATATGTAGTCAGCCGATCATTATTGGAAAACAAACCAATAATGACCAGCTGACTATCTATTTTACCACTTTCTGCATACCTACTTACCCATTACATAGATAGATAGATAGATAGATAGATAGATAGATAGATAGATAGATAGATAGATAGATAGATAGATAGATAGATAGATAGATAGATAGATAGACAGATAGATAGATAGACAGATGGATGTAGAATGATATTTATCTATCTATCTATACACACACACACGCACACACATTGTGGCTGTGACCTATACACACACACACACAAACACAAACGTTGCTGTGACCTTTGTCATGGTAAATTTATTTCAGTATGTTTTTGCTTTCTATAAATATAGAACACACACAAACACAGAGAGAGAGAGAGAGCTGTCAGTTTTACTGTTAGCTGGGTCTGGATGATATCTGCCATTGCCAGAATATCTCCTGAGGTTAGTGCACTAAAAAGGCAACAATGCAAATACAACTTCACACACTTTCAATGCCAGGAAGTGAAATCACACCACAAACACACACAGACGCATATGCTGTAAAAGTCAGAGGCGTGATGTGTTTGCGTCCCTGCGGGGATGGACATAAAACACACACACACACACACACACATACTGGATGGACTGTGTCTGCTTCGGCTCAGGGTTCCACAGGGAGATCTGTGTACCATCTGAATCTGAGGAAATCACATTACTCCAGAGTCATCCAGTGTGTGTGTGTGTGTGTGTGTGTGTGTGTGTTTTCAATGCAGCACTTATGGCCTGAAGTCACACAAACAAATACATTCTACATAAGAATGGAAATTGCTTAGTGAATGTATGTACAGTATGTGTACAGTACATGGTCACATGTCTCTTTAGATGCCGAAGACTTTGCCTGCAGGTTTACAGCAAAACACAGCGATTGTGTGTGTATGTACATGTGCAAAGAAACAGCTTTAGGTTTAAAGAGAATGTTTAGATTTTCAGATTTGCACATGCATATCATATGTTTGCATGAATTTCCACAGGAAAGAAGAATTACAAATGAGATCTCCTTCATCTCATCAATGAAGAGCATCTGAAGTCTCCTGATGTTTCTCCTGAGAAAAAGACCGCGGTAATCCCTCCTGTAGGGTTTCAAAGGAGATCTTAACATCTCAAACTCGATCAGATTTGCCTGTTGCAATCAGGTCAGAGATCACACTATGAACTCAAACATTTCTCATCAAATGATCTGAGCTGATCTCCACATTCGTTTTATAGCTCTATACTCTCACTGCATGACAAATATTGACTAATTTGTCTGTTTTCCGAAGGAATTATAGGAGAAACGTGAAGCTGATGCTTCAGTGAATCTTAAAGGGTTAATAAGGTATTAGTACATTTTAAAAATGACAGATTAATAAAGGCTTTAGAAGTATTTTTCTTTGCTAGTTCATGTTAACTAATTTTAAGAAAATGGAACTTTATTGTAAATTGTTACCATTTGATGCCTTTGGGTTCTTTTTTCCAAAGTTTTTTAACCCATGGTGTGTGTGTGTGTGTGTGTGTGTACTGTATTTTGTGTTTTCTTTTAGTTCTGTTTGGCAATTGGCAGTAAAATCAGATGGTAAATCAAAGTAGTAAAGCGTTCACACTATAACACACTACAACACACACACACCCACTCACACACATACACAAGACCACTTTCAAGAACACACTGAATGTGTGATCGCTCCCCATAGGTCTTTGCTCACACATAAAACACACAGTCTGCTTTTGTAAACAACACCATTACCTCTATTTCTCCCTCATGACACTCTGTGAGTGTCATGGCTCAGAAACACATAAATAGTCACAGTTTTTTTCACCAAACAGCCAATATAACTACACTGTAAATATGAATGTAAATGACACACATGAGTTCATCAGATGTCCTGCAGGATCTCTAGACACCTCAAATATCCATATTGAGACTCAAAGAACTTATAAATCAATAGTCTCAAGGCCTTTCTTTATGATGGGCTTCTTACTGGAGGAACCACTTATGGTCTTTGGAGTTCTTGCAGAAAGTAATAGTTCATCAGGTTGTCTGATCTTTATTAAAGGTGCTTATAGAGGTTCTACAGAAGGATCCATCTGTGCAATGATCTGAGGAACAAATAGTGCCACTATAATCTTTTCATTTTAACACTGAAAATGTTTAGAATCAGATGTTTCTGTACTGTTATTGCCATACTCTTAATATTACTAAACTAATCTTTGATTTTAAAGAACATGCTAAAACATCTGGTGTAAGATTTACTTAGAAACTGTTTACAAACAGAAATTGCTAGTAAATTTCACTAATAATTACAAATAAGGTAAGCAAAGCATTGAATTAAACATGACATTTTTTAAATAGAAGGACTGAAATAGTATTTTCTTGTTTTTTACACTGTAGTTCACCCATCATTTCACCCATATTTGAGTTATGTGTGAATTATGTACACATTTTCATACCTTTATTGAGAGTTCCCGTCACCAGTTTGCTCACAGACAGAGCAAACTTCACTAACCCATGTTTGCAGCGCCTGGCACAGCCGGACATCCTCACAATTTCACTTGGTGCGAGCTGCTAAGTCCAAACCAGTTCAACCAATATTCAGCTCAACAACAGATCGGACAGTCAAGGAACAGAGTAAAATGGGACCATCAGCAAGGAGAACCAAAATCCAGGACCTTAGAGAATCAACTGCAAGTGAGCAAAAGTTACATCCACAAACTCAACTGAAAGGAAGCTACAGATGAGACAAGTGTTTGATTGCTTTCTACAGGGTAAAATCCTGTTCTTTCTCCAGAGAGCTCAGTTTCCGCTCAGATAAAGGATGCACAGAAATCAATGAAGGAGCCAGTCAATGAAACACCATGAAAAGACTCCATAAAAGTTCAACTTTGGACAAAAAAACCCCAGGAACTTTGTGTCCTCGCTTCTCCAAAGAAAAAGTGCAAGAAGGACAGGAAAGAAGAGAATGATTAATTAAAAAATGTCAGAGTCCCTGATGATGAAGAGTGATGATCAGCTGCAAACTGACGCACAGCCTGATTTCATCCGCTTTTATTCCCACCCTCTCTCTCTCTCTCTTTGTGCTGCAGAGCACCGTTTCACTTCCAGCACTGCTGTGTGTGGACGGTTTCCTCCGAGGCAAGACGGCTCTGTATTACTGTATGTGTTTTCTCTACCGTATCTCCTCCCTCTCTCTTACATGCTCGGCCCCTCTGCTCTTCTCTACACTCTGCCCTTCTAAACCAAGGTATTGCATGGATGAAGAATATTACTGCAGTTACACCACTAAAATGATACATATTGTATACTGCACTGTAAAAATAAATGAATAAACAAACACAGACCTGTCAATGGACTCTGTTAGTAGCCTATGCAAATCGGATCAGATTTACAGCAGGAATGTCAAAGCATAATTCTTATCTGTATCAAAACTGTATGAATGAGTGAGTGAGTGATGATTAGGAACAAGAAAATGCCTGTGACAGTGCAACATATCTGTTGTTCAAATTACTGAATACAATTTTAAGTCATCCCTCAAAATCAGTAAAATTACTAAAAAGGCTTGTTTTGTTTGTTTTATAGAGAGCTTGGTTAATCAGGCCAATAAAAAACTCTTCATTTTTATTATAGAAATGTGTAATTTTATTACAAATACATAAAACTGATTCAAAATCAGTTAAAAACCATCGCCATTTAGCGGCAAACCATTGTTTTGAAATGGTTCAAATGTAACAAAGCCTCATTTGCTAAAACCACATGATTTTAGCTGTTTGTTACGTGCTCCAAATCACCTGTTCAAAACAACTGATTCGTAAAGGTTTCGAAGCTTCATGAAGCAGCGTTTCAAAAGCACCAATAATTAGTCACCACTTTCTGTCACGTCAACAAACAAAACAAATAATATTATAATGATCTGTGAAGCTGTTTGTCTAAATTCCAGAGTACGGTGGCCCAGTAGTGCACAACACAACGCATAGGACAAATTTGGTTGTGTTGTGCTAATTTCGTTGTGTTGCGACTTGTTTCCGTTATCTTGTGCTAATGTCATTGTGTTGTGGCTTGTTTCCATCGTGATGTGCTAATTTTGTTGTGTTGTGGCTTGTTTCCGTTGTGTTGTGCTAATGTCATTGTGTTGTGGCTTGTTTCCATCGTGATGTGCTAATTTCATTGTGTTGTAGCTTGTTTCCATCGTGATGTACTAATTTTGTTGTGTTGTGGCTTGTTTCTGTTGTGTTGTGGCTTGTTTCCATTGTGTTGTGCTAATGTCATTGTGTTGTGGCTTGTTTCCGTTGTGTTGTGCTAATGTCATTGTGCTGTGGCTTGTTTCCATCGTGATGTGCTAATTTCATTGTGTTGTAGCTTGTTTCCATCGTGATGTACTAATTTTGTTGTGTTGTGGCTTGTTTCTGTTGTGTTGTGCTAATTTTGTTGTGTTGTGGCTTGTTTCTGTTGTGTTGTGCTAATTTTGTTGTGTTGTGGCTTGTTTCTGTTGTGTTGTGCTAATTTTGTTGTGTTGTGGCTTGTTTCTGTTGTGTTGTGCTAATTTTGTTGTGTTGTGGCTTGTTTCTGTTGTGTTGTGCTAATTTTGTTGTGTTGTGGCTTGTTTCTGTTGTGTTGTGCTAATTTTGTTGTGTTGTGGCTTGTTTCTGTTGTGTTGTGCTAATTTTGTTGTGTTGTGGCTTGTTTCTGTTGTGTTGTGCTAATTTTGTTGTGTTGTGGCTTGTTTCTGTTGTGTTGTGCTAATTTTGTTGTGTTGTGGCTTGTTTCTGTTGTGTTGTGCTAATTTTGTTGTGTTGTGGCTTGTTTCTGTTGTGTTGTGCTAATTTTGTTGTGTTGTGGCTTGTTTCTGTTGTGTTGTGCTAATTTTGTTGTGTTGTGGCTTGTTTCTGTTGTGTTGTGCTAATTTTGTTGTGTTGTGGCTTGTTTCCATCGTGATGTGCTAATTTTGTTGTGTTGTGGCTTGTTTTCGTTGTGTTGTGCCAATGTCATTTTGTTGTGGCTTGTTTCCGTTGTGTTGTGCTAATGTCATTGTGCTGTGGCTTGTTTCCATCGTGATGTGCTAATATCATTGTGTTGCGGCTTGTTTCCCTTGTGTTGTGCTAATGTCATTGTGCTGTGGCTTGTTTCCATCGTGATGTGCTAATATCATTGTGTTGCGGCTTGTTTCCCTTGTGTTGTGCTAATGTCATTGTGCTGTGGCTTGTTTCCATCGTGATGTGCTAATATCATTGTGTTGCGGCTTGTTTCCCTTGTGTTGTGCTAATGTCATTGTGCTGTGGCTTGTTTCCATCGTGATGTGCTAATATCATTGTGTTGCGGCTTGTTTCCCTTGTGTTGTGCTAATGTCATTGTGCTGTGGCTTGTTTCCATCGTGATGTGCTAATATCATTGTGTTGCGGCTTGTTTCCCTTGTGTTGTGCTAATGTCATTGTGTTGTGGCTTGTTTCTGTTGTGTTGTGGCTTGTTTCCATTGTGTTGTGTTAATTTTGTTGTGTTGTGGCTTGTTTCCATTGCGTTGTGCTAATTTTGTTGTGTTGTGGCTTGTTTCGGTTGTTGCGACTTGTTTCCGTTCAACAAGCCATAATACAACGAAACTAGCACAACACAACGGAAACAAGCCGTACCCTGAGACCATTATGGCACATTTATCATTACTTATGGAGCCTTTGAGGACTATGGTGATTCGAAGATAAGGTGATTAAAAAGAATAGCTGATCATCAGTTCTCAAATAAAATCTGAAATACACTGTTGCTGCATTTTTATAGTTATTAAAGGGGTCCTATTATGCTCTTTTACAAAGTCTTGATTTTGTTTTGGGGGTGTATCTAGAACAGGCTCTCATACTAGGTTGTTCGAAAAACACATTCTTTTTCACATATTTTACATTATTACAACACCTCTCTCTCCCCAGTCTGGCATGAACGGCTCGAATAGTTCCTGTATCAAATGAAGGCCCGCCTTCTGAAATACGAAATGTGCTGTGATTGGTTAACTGGGCCAGTGTGTGTTGTGATTGGCAGCACTCGGCGCCTGGTCGGGAAATGTCATGCCCCTTACCATAGCCGCCTGCGAGCTTCAGTGTAAATATTGCGTCAAAATCAAATCAATTTGAGCGCGATTTAAACCTGGATGATTGTAACCACTCTAAGTTCCTCTGCCTTGGGAAAGCTAGCGTGTCTCCGACATAGTGATAACACTCGTTGCCTTCTCTAGTGCAGCTCAACCAGGTCTCGTCCCATTCGTCGATATTTGTGATATCACAAATCCTGGAAATTATGCGTTGTAGCCCAAACAAGTCGTTCGTTGTAGTTTTTGAAAAGTGATTTCTGTTAAATAAAATATCTCCTTTTGAAGTGGACTTTGAGCTTTGTAACTTTGCAGATATTTTTCATGCTCAAACAGCAACATTACAGACTAACTAAAAAGTGAATAAGCATAATAGGACCCCTTTAAGAATGAATAAATGTTTTTAAAAAATGCTGAAAACACTATGTTGATAAGATTTATGTTTGATTTTAATAAATAGAATGTTAATATAGACATAGAAAATAGCAGACCTATTGAAATTGGTTATTTGTAAATAGTCTACGTTGTTATTTGTGTATTTATGTATTTATTTAACCTAAAAAGCATTAGGTCAAACTGGAACATTAAAAAAAGACAGATACAGTATGTTTGTTTTACTGGATTCACAAAGGGTACATGTGATTTTAGGCTGTCATATTCCTCATTTGTAAGTCGCTTTGGATAAAAGCATTTGTTAAATGAATAAATGGAAATGTAATGCACTACACTCATGCTGAGTATCTGTTGATTTGGCTGGGTCTAGTTTGTGTAATCTTTAGTACTTTCTGTACAGCAGCACAGCAAGAACCACTGAGATTCCCAGGACAACCACAGACTTTCCAGCCACTGGACTCTGTTAGTATGCAGATCAGATCAGAATTACGGCAGGAATCTCAAAGGATGAGTCTTATCTGTACTAACCCAAAGCTCACAGCTTTACACCTGCAGTGTGACGCAGACCTGCAGCTCAGTGTCGCTCATATTGTGAAATCTTTATGCTCCCAGAAGAACACCAGATCTCTGGCTGCATCCAAATCCACATTCAATCCATCCTAAATAAAATACAAGGGTAAGATTAGTGTGTCCCAAATCATAGGAAATATATGCCAAAGGCGCCCGGGTGGTGTAATATTTACAGTGGATTTTCGAAGTATGCATCTGTGTACAGTATGCTTTTGGGCTCCAAAAATCCCCTCATGTTCAAGAAGAAGAGTTTATGATAGTTATCCATCAACTTTTTACATAGAAAATTAGCAAACAACATGAGACCGAAACTGTCACCACAGTTTTTAAGTGTATGAACCTTCAATTCAATTCAATTCAATTCAAGTTTAGAGGGGTTGGCATCATCTCTTCTCAGGTGTTCTGGATCCAGACTGAAGCTTGTGTAAATCTTTTTTAAAAGTTAAAAAACAGAGAAACAAATAGAGATATAATTCGCGTAGCTGTTGCTACAACCAAGCAAAATTGATTTGTTTAACCCAAGCTAACGAATAATAATGTGCATTTGATCAGATATAACTGCAGTACAAGATTATGAGATGCATTATTTGAATGCTTGGCCAAAGATATGTGTCTTTAATCTAGATTTAAACAGAGAGAGTGTGTCCTTAGAAGTAACTGTTAGTGCTCAAAGGTTGCTCAAGGAATAGTTCACCCAAAAAAAAAAATTTGCTGAAAATGTACTTGTCCTCAGGCATTCCAAGATGTAGATGAGTTTGATTCTTCATGGGAACAGATTTGGAGAAATGTAGCATTACATCACTGGCTCACCAATGGATCCTCTGCAGTGAATGGGTGCCGTCAGAATGAGAGTCAGCTGATAGCTGACAGCTGATAAAAACATGATAATAATCCACAAATAATCCATATGACTCCAGTCCATCAGTTAATGTCTTGTGACATGAAAAGCTGTGTGTTTGTAAGAAACAAATTCATCATTAAGACGTTTTTAACTTCTGGCTAAAATATGATTCCTCTATCCATAATATTGCTTTCTCTTATGAAAAAGTCCTCTCATCTGAATCAGGAGAGAAATATGCACAGATCAAGCACCGTTTACAAGCCAAAATCAATTCTAAATATGTGGCTGGATTTTGATGCGAGAGAACATTTGGATGGACTTTTTAACTGAAAGAAGTGTTATTATGGATTATGGCTCATATTTTGGCCAGAAGTGATGGTTTGCAGTTAAAACGTCTTAATGATGGATTTGTTTCTTACAAACACACAGATTTTAACGTCACACAGTGTTGGCAAGGTTACATTGGAAATGTAATACAGATTACAAGTCAAAAACCAAATGTGGGTCAATTTGCAAAAATATGATACTTTTTTTCTTTTAAAGAGGAATGTCTGAAGAACAAATAATGTTGAAACTAGAGATGTATCTTGTTTACTTCTGTCAAAACAACTGTCTGAGTGCCATAAATAATCATTTTACAAAATGTGCATGCCTATAACTCAAGAAATTTTAGATTTTAGCTCTTAATAAACGTTTCTTTTGGAATCTTAATTTTCAAGACCCTACATTGTTCAATCCCAGAGATATGGGGACCTCAATGAGGCTCCATTTTCAGATAGTCGAATATTACATTTCAGCGCTTAAAAAAAGCAAATGTACAGTTGATACTTGTATTTAAAGCAGAATGTCTGAAGAATAAGTAATGTTGAAGCTAGGAATGCATCTTTTTTCCCGCTATCAAAACAGTTGACCTATCGGTAAGCCCCTCCCCTCGGACGCAGATGAGCCAATGGCAGTTGAGTATCAGTTGCACGGGGAGCGGAACTCGGACATCTTTAGGTTTTAGCGCCATAGAGAAACATTGGAAGATCCAAAGCTCACACCAGTTTAATGGTGTTTATGCTACAAAAATGGAAAACCGATGTGACTAGGGTAGTTGTAACACTAATTGCAGGTATCCTGAGCGGATAGGCAATGTAATTTATTTTATTAAATTTTCTAAATCCAACCAAAACAGAGCAAAATGCCCCTAAGCATTCAACCCAATCACAATGAAGATGAAAACGTTCATTTTCTGGCTGTCATATTCTCATTAAATTACACTTTTCATCTTCTCAAGCAGAACGTTAATGTTATCTTGTGCTTCAGCAAGGTATCTCTGGCTAAAACTAGCTAACGTTAGAGTTAAAGTTAGTGAGTTCATGCTAACGTACAAACCTTAAAGGGGTCATATGATACGATTTCAATTTTTCCTTTCTCTTTGGAGTGTTACAAGCTCTTGGTGCATAAAGAAGATCTGTAAAGTTGCAAAGACTAAAGTCTCAAATCCAAAGAGATATTCTTTATAAAAGTTAGTGCACAGCCGACGATCGCGAAAGGGAAACCCCTCTTCAAACTCATCGGCCAGATCAACCTGCAATCCCCACGGATGCACACATCTTTAAACGCTTTGCTAGTGCTCGCCATAATGAGATGAATAGAGATGCTCTTACCACAGAAATGCACGCGTGAGAATGATGTGTGCTCCCGGCGCCTATTTATACTATAGTCGCACCGGTAGTGACGTCATGGCTGTCGCCGGCCAACGAGTTGGTGTTTTTTCAATGTATGCTTCAGACACGGGTCACGACGAGGCGTTCCCCATAACAACCCCTAGAGGACGCAGTTTGAAGTTCCCATGAAAGGGAACTAAAGTTGAAAAAGTGAAAAAGCATAATAGGACCCCTTTAAAGCAGGCAGTGTTAACCTTATTGTCAGACTTTCAAAATCCTTCATCACTTGAATTAAGATTATAATAATTTAATTTTAAAGCACAGCCACCACAAAATCAGACTTTAGCACCTCTTTTTACTTTGAGATCATTCTGAGGTTAAATACAGATTTAAAATCATAACAAGAAATAGTTTAAATAGCTATGATACTGTTTTTGAAATCAGATCTTTGCATAGCTACGACAGGAAAAACTGGCATCTAACAGTGCCTTTGAAATAAACAGTTAATAGTTAAACAGTTAAAAAATAAACCATATACATAAAACAGTTATTGAATAAGCATGTGTCCTATTCTGCGTCCTGAACTCCTGAAACATTGGTGTCTTATAATTTAGAGCAGTTTGTGCATTTTGGGAAAGAAATCAATTAAATCTGTATGTGTGTGAAAAAAATTCAGATGTAACCCCCTTTGTAACCGTCAACATTTTCAGAAGTAATTGTAATTTAATTACACTTTTTTTCTCAGTAACTGTAACTGATTACAATTACATTTATTTTGTAATTAAATTACGTAATTCCATTACATGTAACTAGTTACTCCCCAACACTGACGTCACAAGACATTAACTGATGGTCATGTGGATTACTTGTGGATTATTGTGATGTTTTTATCAGCTGTTTGGACTCTTATTCTGACGGCACCCATTCACTGCAGAGGATCCATTGGTGAGCAAGTGATGTAATTTCGCCAAATCTGTTCCCATGAAGAAACAAACTCATCTACATCTTGGATGGCCTGAGGGTGAGTGCATTTTCAGCACCTTGAGCAACCTTTAAGCACTAACAGTTATATAATGTAATAAAAATAACCAGATAGCTACGACAGTATGTAAACTGTCCAGATGCAGTTTTATTCTGATAAAATTACTCATAATTCAAGTTAAAGGGGTCTTATTATGCTCTTTTACAAAGTCTTGATTTTGTTTTGGGGGTCTACTAGAACAGGCTCTCATACTAGGTTGTTCGAAAAACACATTATTTTTCACATATTTTACATTATTACAACACCTCTCTCCCCAGTCTGGCATGAACGGCTCGAATAGTTCCTGTATCAAATGAAGGCCTCCCTTCTGAAATACGAAATGTGCTGTGATTGGTTAGCTGGGCCAGTGTGTGTTGTGATTGGCAGCACGCGGCCCCTTACCATAGCCACCTGCGAGCTTCAGTGTAAATATTGTGTCAAAGAAAAAGTGAAAAAGCATAATAGGACCCCTTTAAATATTTTGACAGATTTCGAGAATGGCCTTATTTACAGAAATGTACTCTAGAGAGATATTTTTGTGGACTTTCATGCACACCGATAATTTATTTTCCAGTGTATTCTCAGTGGTGGAAAGCAGCATTTTCTCTCTCTCGTGACCCAACACATAATCTCGCTGAGCCCACATTTATTCAGGACTGTTCATCTATGAGTCCTGTAATGGAAAAATGAAGCCCTCTGTTCCCACAAGCAAAGTGCCTCATCACTGAAGGAAGTGCAGAGACGGAGAGGAAGTTATTAAACGTAGATGAAAGGCAGAAAGAAAGCGAGTGGATAAAGAAGAAGGGCAAGCTATATGTCTGACTGAAGGAAACTTGGCCCGTTCAGATACGCTGCTTTCTGCTTTATGGTTGTTCAAATGTTTGGTGCTTGGAACAGTTTATGTTATCAGTCAGTCCTCTGAGCGGCGCCACAGAAACAAACCCGGCCCATCGCTATAGAAACATCCCCTCACGACAACCTAAAACCTTCAGTTGTCACAATTTATCTGAAAATGTGTTTACTTTTTGTGTGATGAGAGGAATGGATGAGGAAGAAAGAATGAAAGCTTACTTTTTCTTCAGAAAAAGTGCAACATTCACTGCCATAATGCTAAAGTGTTCTGATTGGATTTTAATGCATTGTTATATGTGGATGCTTAAGTATTCTGGTTAGTTGCGAAGTGGCTTCTTAAAGGGATAGTTCACCCAAAAATGAATATTTAGGCAATTTTGAGTAAACTATCACTTTAATGGCTTTTTAAAGAAGTCTCTCATGCTCACAAAGTCTGTATTTGGTTGATCACAAATAGTAAAAACAGTAATAATGTGATACATTTTTACAATTTAAAAGAAGTTTCCTATTTGAATATTTTTAAAACTGTTATTGTATTCACCATTTCAACTATTTTCAATATTGTTAATAATCAAATGTTTGTTGAGCAACAAATCATCATATTAGAATGATTTCTGAAGGATCATGTGACTCTGAAGACAGGAGTAATGATGCTGAAAATTCAGCTTTGCATCACAGGAATAAATTACATTTTAAAATATATTCAGATAGAAAACTGTTATTTTAAATTGTAATAATATTTCACAATAGTCTTACATTTACTGTATTTTTGATCAAATAAATGCAGCCTTGGTGAGCAGAAGAGACTTCTTTCAAAATGACACCAACCCCGAAGAAGTAGTCTATATATAATCTCAAATGAACTGTTAATTATTTTAATTATATTTCACAATATTACTGTTTTTACTGTATTTTTAATCAAATAAATGCAGCTTTGGTGAGCAGAAGAGACTGGTATTAGTGTAACACTTTAGGTTAGGAATTCATCAAGTCACTAACTCTTCATATTTTATGCCATTAATAATGATTTGAGGAAAAGCCAGAAAAAAGACAAGCTGTTTTCATATAATCCTTCCTGTTTGGATTGAAGTAACAACAGCGAGATTAAGGAGCATTATGAGATTTGCATAAGGACGCTGATATCTGTGAGTCTGGGCTGGAATGAGTTTGTTTACGCTGTAATGGATATAAAGGGAAATGATTCTCTGTGTGAAGAATGAACCTGCTTATCGCCCGTGTGATTAAAAGCAAGATTAAACATGAAAAATTAGAACGATTCAACAGAAAAACAGGAATGTGTATGTAAGAAAGAGCATGTAGGAAGTGTGAGACAGATTTTAACAAGTCTCTAAATTTACCATCAGTCCCTGAGACAGACAGATAGACAGAAGACAAAATGCCTGCAGGGGGAAGAGGAGAGAAACACAGAACAAAAGAAAACAATCAGATCACTCACAGAAAGAAGAGGAGAGATGAAATGATACAAGAAAGAGAATGAGCAATAACGTGATTCATTCATAGCTCCAGTGGATCAGGTCTGATCAATGGCTCACAGACATCAGCGACAAACCATATTAAGTGCAAATAATAAAGTGCAACTAACCATGTAATCAAATATAGTTAGGACAGCAAAATAAATGGGTAAAAGTGAAGAAACACTTCTAATACAGCATTTTATATGTCTATTGCATGTTTTATCCAGCTACATATCCTATGCATTTACAAAAATGTCAGTTTCATATTCAGAACATTTAGAAATAAAGTTTTTAACGTAATAGAGCAATAAGCATTTTGTAGTGAACCTGAACCACAGTTTTGATTTAATCCTGAGGGCCTAGAAACTTTCGCCACTGGAATTATTATAGATGTTTTCCATAAGGCAGGGACGATACCAGAATAATAAGATGTTCTAAAAATATCAGTAACAACTGGCGCTAATTGAACAGCACAATATTTTAAGACATTTCCACATATCTTATCTGGACCTGGACTTTTATGGGGATTACATGTTCTAAAAAAAAAAAAAAAACCTTAAAGAAGACTTAATTTCTGTCGAGTTTGATGTACATTGTTGAATATTATGTGCTTTACCCCATGTACATTTTAAAAAACGTGTCTCACAAAAGCTTAACGCGTGGATATAACAAAATACATTCATAAAAGACAAGAAAATGCCACACAAACCTCAACACATACTGTACTGTGCATGAAAAACATCAAGGGAATAATCAACTAGTTAATTATTAGAGGAACAAACTCAAGCTGAAGTCACAAAACAAGTTACTATCTATGTCAAAATCAACAACAAAACTGCAGATAAAACTCGCAAATTGTCAAACAATGTAACCATATCAAGCATTCAATAAGCCTGAACTTCAATCCTAACCCAACTAATAATCCACTATGCTTTTTGGTTTCATTTTTACCCGAGTAGTTTGTAATAGAAAAAAAACTGCTTTGAGATGCGTAATTTGTTTTCCTGTTGAACTCCAGCCAACAGAATCAACAGTCAACCAACAGAAAACTACAATAATACAGTGAAATGCATACATTCTTTGTTGTTGCATGAGAGGATTTGTTAGTTTACGTCAATGCTTAATGCATAAATCAAACTTGAATATTTTTAAGAGTTAAGCTGCGAATATGCATTAATACTCTCTTAAAAAGTCTCTTGAAACTGTGGATCAGAGCAGTGGTTGGATGAGGATGCTTTCGTTTTTAAAACTTAAAACACTTTGAGCGGTTCATTAATTGAGATCAATATATCATTGCAGGGATCAAAGAGATTTTGATTTAGTTCTCCACTGCTTTAATAGGATGGAGGATTGTTGGTGTGAATATCAATATAAACACATTGCAATCATTATAGAGCTTAATGACCCTTCAATATTCTGATGATTGCTTTGCATAACTAAAGGAATATTTACTTTAAATTGTTTAATTTTTAACCCTGGGTTAATGTAGCACACAAATCTTTTACGATACTTTTGTGCTTTTATATCTGTTTATATCTGGAGCTCAACTGCCCAGCTAACAAAAATATGTTCTAAGAATATTTTGCTAACATTACCGTTAAGTTACCGCACAGTCACCACACTGGTGTGGATACTGTACTTTGGAATCACAGATTCTAGCCTACGTCTTGGAAATATGACCCAAATAAGAATTTTCACCAGATATTGTCATCTAAACAAGTAGCCTAACTAGTCTGCCACTTTTGTTCTGACCAACTGAGAAAAAAGCATTACAATAAGTCATGCTACCAATGGTGATTAAATCTAACGATCTGTTAGCTCATATCGCATCAAACCATGCAAATTATTATTATTGTTATACTTTGTTCTCAAATTGGTAATGTTAACAACATCAGCATTACGTGACTACATGTAGTGTGTAGTAGTGTGTAATTTAAATTTCTGTACATTCTAATCTATAATTGCCATACCATTTGAATTTCATATAAAAAAATCTTTTAACTCAAAAAGCAAATTATTCTTCCGTAAAACTGTTTCCCTTTTAAAATACAAAACTTGAGTAATCCCATGTAATCAGATGCACATTTAAAACTGAAATATAATCTAATTTCAGTCACTTACATGTGTTTCATAAACACATAATCCCTTCTGGATTACAATCCGCCATCAAAATGATACATTTTATTATTCCAGCTGCTGTGAGGAAAGGCTATAAATGATCCGCCACCTGCAGCATCCTCACAAGCGATATAGTCTACTAGCCGGGACAACTTCTTCATGTTTACAGATGTTACGTAATGATGCAGTGGCATGCTCGAACTTCCCCAGCTCAAATTATTGCTTTTGCTAAGATTTTTTCTGAAGAAAGATAAACATGTATAGTGATAAAGCCAAAATATGAAATGCCATGGATACATATTTACTGAGTAATCCACGATTTTATAGGTCTATTAGTACAATCTGTTGACTTTAGCAATCTTTGTTGCATTATGTGCCAATGGTGACCTTTTAAAAATTGTGAAAGAGCACTTTTTCTATTAGTTGTTCTCCAAAGTTTGCAAGCCTGTAACTCAAAGAAGTATTAAAGATATCTTAATGCCCTTTTAGATATTGGGTCTTGACAAACTTTCCTTTTGGCATCTTCATTTTTAAGGCCCTATATTGTTCAGTTATAGAGATATTGGAATTTCAAAACATTTCTAAATTTATTTCTAATTTCTAAATTGTTAAATTGTACACATTTTCAGTGGTCAAAAACCAAATGTGGGTCACTTTGCATAAATATGATGATGAAGGTCTAAAGAATAAATAATGTTGAAACTAGAATATCTCGTTTCCTTCTGTCAAAACAACTGCATTGAACATAAGCCTACCTGTCTGTGAATAATTTCATTGTATGGACAGAAGAAATTAAATCAGAGTCAGTAAAAGATTACAGAATTTGTATTTTTGGCCGAACTTTTCCTTTAAAGACACTTTATTAGCACAATATGTTACTCTAACAGTACATTTTCTCTGTTACGTTATATGTGTGAACAGATTTCTATTCTGAGACACGAGGAGAGAAAACAGACTCATAATAAAGCATGTGTAAATAGACTGAGAAAAGAGAGAGAAAAAGAGACTCTACCCACTCATCTGTGATTCTCAAAGGACCAGTAAGCAACATTTGGCGCTGTCGTTTAAAGCTGTATACCTAATGCCAATACAACCTCACGCACACACACAGACACAAGGTGTGCATCAGCAGTGGTGTGCACAGAGCTCTGCTTTGCATAAACAGCCGATCAAAGAAGCTGAAAAACTGTCACAGACTCTGAAAGGGAATGAGGTGATTCTTCAGAGAAACAGACTGCAGTAAAACCACCTGCTTTAAAAGCGGTCCCAGCAGACACGTGTGCTCGGCGCTATAACAGTGTCTTTTACTCAACAGCTGTGGTGCAAACAAAATGAGACTAATTAAACACACGGTAGGATGCTGGACTTTGTCAGTACCATGCCAAATGAAATACTGAAGGAAACCTCACAGGTTTGGCTCTCCAGCTGCGATAATCACACCAAACACAAGTGCGGTCAAATTAGTGGCAATTGGGCGAATTTTCGCGGGCAAAAAAAGAACCATTTTCTATCCACCTTATTTTTCAATGCGGAAGTAAGCCGTTTTCTGTCAATGTGCGAGACTTCCGGTTCATTGCCGCTGTAGGGAAATAACGATCAGAATAACAAAGTGCAGTAAACAGCAAAACTGTTTGCACTACAAACCAGTGTGTTCATAATTAAGATAATACATTAAAATAATATGGTAAGACACACCAGTTTGTAATATCAAGCCGCAAAACAAGGATGTTTTGTACAGCTAAAAATAGCTGGAAGAGGATGACACCGGACCCCAGACACATTAAATTTACAAATGGCCACGGCCGCTCTTACGGGAAAAATAAGGTGGATAGTCAATATGTAGTGACGTTAAAGTGCAGAACTCACTTTCAAACCAAGCAGTTTTCTGTTGTTTGGCATGGTCAACCTGTTTTCACGTGACGAACATGTGCGTGCCGAAACTTTTTGGGCTTACTCGAAACTCCCAACTGTGCGGATTCCTATTGAAATTACTAGAACGCGTTCAGAGAAATTTCACAGAGCAATGTTAAATATCTTTATAAGGCATAAAGGGACGTAAACACAAAAGCATTTTTTCCTATTCAAGCTATTCAATGGGCTGGCATGTCACAATGCTGCTCCTGAAACTCAAACAGTATATGGCGCTAGCAACCATCAAAGTCAAGGGTTCGAATCCCAGGAATGCATAATTTGCTTGGATTCATGGTAATATGAATTGTCTACAAAATGTTACACTATTACAAGCATGTAAAATGGTCTATTGGTCATAGTTTAAAGGGATAATGAAACATGGAAATTCTACCAAATATCATTGATTTATTAGTTTTTCTTAATATTTTGAATTAGATTTTATACTTTCTGATTTCACTTGAATTTGAGTTAAAGTTTTAGTGATGCTGTTGTTCGCTTTTGTCAGTTTCATAATTTTTTTTTTTGGAGGGCCTTTTTTATTTGCATTTATTAGTTTAGTTTATTTCGTTTTAGTTATTTCAGTACTAAGCTAAATGAAAATGAGAAATGTTACCATGGCAACTTTATACATTTTATTTTATTTCAGTTAATGTTCATTTTGTTTAAAATAATGAACAGTTTTAGATTTAGTTAACCATAATAACCCTGAGAGTTCATGATTACAGATTTT
>NW_015505626.1:287620-289045 GCF_001515645.1 Sinocyclocheilus grahami
AAATCGATATAATTTTATTCATTTTATTTTAGTTTTTTTTTACTATTTATTTTAGTATTTAGTTTATCAAATGTCATTTTATTTCAGTTTTGTTGATTTTATTTTAAGTAACACAATTTTTATGGTTTTACTTTCAGTTAATGATAATAACCCTGCGAATGGATTAATTCAATACACATGAGCATACAAAATCATACGGTTTATTTTTCAAGATATTTACTGTATACAATCAAGAATATAATGAGGCTGGTTAAACCATTTGACAACCTCAACTAACATTAACGTGTCATTAAACATTAAAATAATTTGACATTTTGCCAATAATGTCACTTTAATTGTCTTGCAATCATTCCTGGTTTACAATAAAATAATCTGCATCCAAATTATTCCAGAAAATAAAATCACATGGGTGTTAAAAAGCACTTTGACAAAAGAAGGAACTTCAATTATTTCACACGTAAAAGCACAAATATCTGTCGGCCTGAAACTGGGTCTTGAAATCATTTTCCGTGTGAATCATTAGCTTATGCAACTGTTTGTTTAACGCGTGCAGTGGTTTAAATAGCACAGGGATGTGACAATTGAATAATCTGTTCAAATCCGAGAGGAAAAAACTAAAGACTATGATCAACATCAGGTCATATAGTCCAGCGCTGAGAGTCCAGATCAGGCCAGCCTGATCACTGAACTATGATCTAATGTTTACACTACTCAGGTGCGTGTTTGGACCAATGACAAATGGGAACTAGACTAGTAATATAATACTAGTAGTTTACTGCCATATGAGAAAGTACAGTGGAATTCTTACACATAAAAACAGAGCAACCCTGCAGCGTAACAATAATAGCACAATAAAACATATGCAAAACCTCACAGCACAACACAGTAGTATAAAACATATAAAAGTACAATTATGATGCATGAATGTCTATGTGCGTGTCTGTATTTTTCTTATGTAATACATTACCAATGTATTTTTGTATTTTAATTTTGGTTGGTTTTGTAATGTATTTTGGACTTTAATGAAAAACTGGGGCATTCTGTGAGTTTGTGCCCTGCGGTGGGTTAATAAACAGCATGTCTTGCTCTTACATCATCTGTCCTTTGCTGAACTCTGTTTTATCTCCAGTATCTCGATAAAAAGTGCTAGATGATATATGTAGACATGAGTAGCACTATTATATTATTTCACTGGTGTCATAATGACATATTATTTTAAGCCCGTGAGCAGAGTCACAATGTCAAGCTATTTTTTAAACATCATATAGCCACGTGATCTAAATTATTGTTAAGTAGGCCAAGTGGATTTATAGTATTGTACTTAAAATCACAGACTTACACTATTGTTCAATATATTGGGATCCGTTTTGAAAGAAGTCTGTTCTGCTCAACAAAGCTGCATTTATTTAATCAGTACATACAGTA
>NW_015505626.1:289055-311486 GCF_001515645.1 Sinocyclocheilus grahami
TGTTGTTTGGCATGGTCAACCTGTTTTCACGTGACGAACATGTGCATGCCGAAACTTTTTGGGCTTACTCGAAACTCCCAACTGTGCGGATTCCTATTGAAATGACTAGAACGCGTTCAGAGAAATTTCACAGAACAATGTTAAATGTCTTTATAAGGCATAAAGGGACGTAAACACAAAAGCATTTTTTCCTATTCAAGCTATTCAATGGGCTGGCATGTCACAATGCTGCTCCTGAAACTCAAACAGTATATGGCGCTAGCAACCATCAAAGTCAAGGGTTCGAATCCCAGGAATGCATAATTTGCTTGGATTCATGGTAATATGAATTGTCTACAAAATGTTACACTATTACAAGCATGTAAAATGGTCTATTGGTCATAGTTTAAAGGGATAATGAAACATGGAAATTCTACCAACTATCATTGATTTATTAGTTTTTCTTAATATTTTGAATTAGATTTTATACTTTCTGATTTCACTTGAATTTGAGTTAAAGTTTTAGTGATGCTGTTGTTCGCTTTTGTCAGTTTCATAAATTTTTTTTTTGGAGGGCCTTTTTTATTTGCATTTATTAGTTTAGTTTATTTCGTTTTAGTTATTTCAGTACTAAGCTAAATGAAAATGAGAAATGTTACCGTGGCAACTTTATACATTTTATTTTATTTCAGTTAATGTTCATTTTGTTTAAAATAATGAACAGTTTTAGTTTTAGTTAACCATAATAACCCTGAGAGTTCATGATTACAGATTTTTCATTTTACTATTCCTTTAAGTGCAATCGTACACAAACTTTAGTACTCAACAAAGTTCTCCTTATGGCATTCAAACCTCTGTGCTATTAAACTAGACATGTTCAGGTCAAGGGGATTGGATGTAAAGCTGGATGATACAAACCGTTTGCATTCCCATTAAATTCAGTGTCAGTTGCTTGAAAAGCATTCATATATTTCCAGTGCAGTAAATACACATAACGGCTGAATGCTTGAGATGTTTTCTAACAGACATGAGTTTTTTTACGGGTTATACGTGTCGTGTGTTACTAATATGACATGTCTGTGTTTGTTTCTCTGTCAGCATTCATCTCAGCTGGCTGTCCTTGGACTGGTATATGCTATGATGTGTAAACTCTGTCATGTGCATCTATCCAGGAAATATGTCTTTCCTCTTTCCCCTCGTTAGTTTAAATGTTAAACATGATGTTATATGGAAAGTCACACTCTCTCCTTAAATAATGTCTCTTATGTTGAAATTTGAGGTGCTACCTGAACTGAATCACAATGAAATGACATATGCAGCATATTTAAAGCTGTTTTCTAAGGCCAGCATCATTATTTCAACTGATAATACTGAGGGTTATTGATATAGCCTAAACAAACTCCTAACTGTAAGACTCTTGCACAATGAGACCAAAATTTTTGTATGTTTTTTTTTTCTTTTTCATCATCCTTTCCTATCAAAATTCTTGCTACGGATGCGAAAACAGAAAATCGAACCTGATCCGAATTTTTTTTATGATGTACAATAGTTTCAGAGGCAGTGTGTAAACGTGACTGACACAACGTAAGGCCATATTTATTTTTTAACGTGTGAAAATTTAGTGTGAAAAGACCTTAAAGGTCATATTTCATGATAACTGAGGTCTAGGTGCCATATAAGTTTCAAAACCGTCAGTCCACAGTAAAATTCACACAGCCTGCTTAAAGTAGCTGTGATTTTTCACTAACCGTTGTGACTTCCGTAAAAAGTTGACGTCAGAACTACACAGTCACCGCCTTCAGTCACCACCCCGAGCACCGCCCACCGTCCCAATCTCCTTTTGCCAAACCCCCAGACAACATTGCGTTCATGCTATTGCAGAGCAACAACATTGCGGAAACATGTCGAAAATTTTAACTTTAACCATGAAACCAGATCGGCATTTGACCCAAAGTTGGGTTGAAACAACCCAGCATTTTTTAGAGTGTACTTAGTAATATTTTAGCTTCAGTTCATTATAATAACCCTGGGTGTTACTTTTCATTTAAATGTATTTACTTACTTATTCATTCATTCGTTTATTCTTTTTTTTATGTAGCTAGTAATACATCTTTCAAAAACGTTAAAAAAACACCTTCAAAAAACGTACATTAATTATATTATTAATATATTCATTGGCATGCCAACTAGACCTCTGGTTTTCAGCTATGTGGAATCTTTTTCTGCTACATGGAATATAAAACGATTGCTTTCATCATTAAACACATAAAATATAATGCAAAACAACACAAATACAGCCCAACATGAGCACAATACCAAACAGCAAAATAAGGGATTGAATTACACGTTAATTATCATATTAACTGGTGGCTGTTCATTTAAATGTTTCTCTCTTCAGTTTAGCAGCTATTGGCTCCAGAATGCATGAGGCAATATTGCGCAACGAGCACGCATTCCTGTCTAGAGCGCGTACGAGGTGCGTCAGCACTTTTCCAGCAGAAGCCGGTGCGCGTGGAGAGCTTTAATTACACGTTACGTTTTTCGTTTGTTTCATAATTCCGCATCACCATTAATAAGCCCGAGGAGGGACATACCGGCGTCTCTCTCGTATCCATTTCTCCAATCCGAAAGCGTAAGGATATGGTCTCATTCAGCTTTGACGCATCCCTTTCCAAACGTATGTGAACGAAGCCTGACGCAACGCGCATCCAGTCCGGGCTTAAGGTAAGGGGATCCCGTTCCATCACTGCCTTTCGTAACCCCCTGGATTTTAGTAGCATTATTATTCATGCGTAAAGCGCAGCTCTCCTCCCTTCGCCCTAGTGGTCAGCGGGGTTTATTAGTCCTCCTGAGTAATATAGACCCGGACAGGACAGCGCGCATGAGTGCTTAAAGAGACTCACAAGCGGACTGAACAAACTGTTCCGGTGGAAAAGAGTTGGATTTATATCTGTATATTCCGTTTTGTTATTTTATTTTATTCTATTTCACTGATATGGAAAAAGGTAAGACAAAAACACATGGCATTTTTTCCCATGTCAATATTGCTTGAATGAGATGATGAAATTCAACTTAAATTATTTCATTAAATATAACTCACTTTGGAGTTATGTAAT
The DNA here is from genome assembly GCF_001515645.1 of Sinocyclocheilus grahami. Taxonomy (NCBI): domain Eukaryota; kingdom Metazoa; phylum Chordata; class Actinopteri; order Cypriniformes; family Cyprinidae; genus Sinocyclocheilus; species Sinocyclocheilus grahami. Next base: position 292,151 of record NW_015505626.1, read on the forward strand.
TTGGAATGATATAATTAGGATTTAATTAGCAAATTGGTATTTAGGGATTGACCCCATTGGGTTTTTAAATGGCCAATACAGATGTCAGGATGAGAAATTTTTTTTCCCCAATGCCAGTATTTTGTCAAATGTTGCTTGTATGAGATGATCAAATTAAACTTACTTGAACACCATCTCTGTATTGAGACATCTATCAGTTTAGTCTTACAGAGTAAAACTTTAAAATAATGTTTGGATCATCTTTTGGACTTTTAATTATTATTGTAGATACATTTTGCAATATGGTATATAGGAGATTGACCCTTTTTTTAAATGGCCTGATGTCTGGAGAACATATAATTAAAAGAAGATATAATTCTGAAAAACAATATAATAATATAATATAAGTAATATAAGCAAATGAGATTTGTTACTTTTAAATTAACACTTATTTTACATAATAATTATGCAATATAAACTAAAGAAATACACTTAATCTACAAAACTACACTCTTAAAAATAAAGGTGCTTCAAGATGCCATAGAATAACCTTTTTGTCTAAATGGTTCCATAAAGAACCTTTAACATCTGAAGAACCTTTCTGTTTCACAAAATGTTCTTTGTGGTGAAAGAAGGTTCTTCAGATTATAAAAAGGTAAGAAAGAGATGGTTCTTTAAAGAACCTTTGACTGAATGGTTCTTTGTGGAACCAAAAATGGTTCTTCTATGGCATCGCTTGAAGAACCTTTTGAAGCACCTTTATTTTTAAGAGTGTATTTCAGAATTTCATATTTTATTCAATGTGTTGCTTAACATTTTTTTACAAACATGGACTGAAGATGTGCAGAATTCATATACACTTTTAAAAAAATGTATTGACATCTCTGGTTCCATGAAGAATCTTTAACATCCATTGAATCTTTCCGTTCCACAAAAGATTATTTATAGTGGGAAAATGTTCTTTTAAAATGTTCTTCGCACTTCTTTTACAATGTTCATTGAAAGGTTCTTTGGGGAACCCAAAATTGATCTTATATGCGGCATTGTGGCAAAAAAAAAAAACCTTTTGAAACCTTTTTTTTTTTTTAAAGACTTTAGTCAATTTTTGTAAAGGTAACCATGAACAGAAAATCTAGAGAAACAGAAATATCCTCAGTGTCCTTACCTGATGGGGTTGTCTCCATAGAAACCGAGCGAAACATGATGACGGAGTTCTGGAAGGAACATTCCAAGTTTGCAACAGTAGAGGAGATGATGCTGGATTCAAACGCTCAGGAACTGACCCAACACGAGCTGCCAGAGATCCTCTCCCTGCTCCCTTCTCTGGCTGCTTCTGATGTGCTGGAACTTGGTGCTGGAATCGGGTCAGTGATCACATTGTCTTTGACTTTGGATTCTGAAGAGACCTGCAGATCTCTGATGTTTGGGTGAACCATACGTACAAGTCCAAGTCCTATTTCACCAAAATAGCAGTTCATGTTTTGCATAAAGAAAATAAGACTAATAAAAAGAAATTAATAAAATAGGTTTTGTGTTAGAAATAAAATCATCATAAACTGAAGGCATTGCAACAAAAACTACCATGATGTATGAACACTTTACAAATTATACTTATTATTTACAAGATATTACAGATATATACAAACAACACTATAAAAAATTACGAGATCAATTCATGGCAACATATGTTTTAACATATGCTGTCAAACGATTAATCGCGATTAATCGCATAAAAAATAAAAGATTGTTTGCATAATATATGTGTGTTCTGTGTATATATATATATATATTTATGTATATATAAATACACGCACATACAGTATATATGTTGAAAATATTTACATGTATTTACATGTTTATATTCATAAATTTATATTATACATTTATATTATAAATAAATATATTTAATATATAAACAACATATTTTTCTGAAATATATACATGCATGTGTGTGTATTTATATATACATAATAAATATAAACAGCATTCATACATATATTATGTAAACAAAAACTTTTATTTTGGATGCGATTAATCGCGATTAATCGTTTGACAGCATTAGTTTTTATATTACTTGAACTCATTAAAATAATTGAACCAATTCATTTTGAAGTTATATGAGATTCAACAAGAAAGGAGTTTTAAAAATGAATTGAAATGACAAACAAGGAACATTAATTCAACAATACTCATTGTATACAAGTATACAATGCTATGTAGCAATACAATTATATGTCCCAGTGAAACTGTCAAATCAAAATGATGAAAATCTGGTGGAAATCTAATCAAAAGGTCAAATGGTTAGGTAATCTGTTTCTTGGCCAGTACTAAGCTTTTAAGCATGGTTTATTTGCTGCATTGTTATCATGACCTTTGCTCTTTTCAGTCGGTTCACACGTCACCTCATTGGCAAGGCCCGTCATGTGACCGCTGTGGACTTCATGGAGAAGTTTGTGGAAAAGAACAAAAAGGACAACAGTCACCTGGGCAACGCTGAATTCATCCAAGCTGATGTCACAAAGCTGGATTTCCCTAAACACAGGTATATATTCAGCCCTATAAACACAGCTACAGTGCATGCAGAATTATTAGGCCAGCCAATATTCTAATCGTATTTTTTTCCAAGCACATTTTACCAATACCAAACCACATCAATCTCAATACTACTATTAATTTTGTATATAATCATTTATATGATTATATACAAAGATAAAAAGATATCAATGGCAAAAGACTTGAAGAATTAAGATGAATAATTAGGTGTTAGACCAAGAATGAAAGGCTAAGAGTGCCATTGCTATGATTTCGAAAAGCACTGATTGGCCAAACTTTGGATACACCCCTAAGGAGTCATCAGTATTTTTGGTCCATTTTCCTAGAAAAGAAAGACAGTAAATAGTAAATGAGTAATGTCAGCTGTTAGAGTACAAGAGTGCACAGCTTCGCATTGATGGTTCCATGAAGAACATTTAACATCTATGGAATTTTTCCATTCCACAAAAGGTTCTTTGTAGCATAAAAAGGTTCTTTAGATCAGTGGTTCCCAACCCTGGTCCTGGAGGCACCCCAACACTGCACATTTTCCATATCTCTTTTCTCTGACACACCAATTTCAGATTTTGGAGTCTCTACTAATGAGCCGATGACCTGAATCAGGTGTGTTTGATTAAGGATACATGCAAAACGTGCAGTGTTGGGGTGCCTCCAGGACCAGGGTTGGGAACCACTGCTTTAGATCATTATTATTCCATTTTAATTTCATTGGGTATAAAAAGATCTGAGAAGATGCATCCCATCTCATTTGATGTCTTTCTCCAGCTTCCACTTCATCTCTCTGACACTTTCTCTTTCAGTTTGGATGTGGTCTTCTCTAATTGGCTGTTGATGTATCTGAGTGATCAGGAGCTGAAGTCATTGGCTGAGAAGTTCATCATGTGGCTCCGCCCAGGCGGCTACCTGTTCTTCAGGGAGTCCTGCTTTCACCAGTCAGGTTAGAGAAACAAGACCTTGTAATTTGACACTTAATGGCAGTGATTTCTTTTTGTTCTATTTCAGGGATGGGCAACTTTGATAGTGACGAGGGCCAGCATTTTTTCTCCTTTATACCAAGGGGCCAGATTACTAATCCACGTCCACACACCTTTTACACCGTCTTACTCAATTTCCTTTTTATTGAAGGAAATTAAAGTGTAACTAATGTCATTTGTTTTTAAAAAATTGCTTAATTGTTTAGATTTTTATAATGCATTAGCTTTTTGTCGATCCACTGGTTCACATTTAAAAATATGTAGCAAAAATAGCAGATGGGCTTATTGAAAAAGCAAATTCGTTCGTGCATATAGTGGTTTCCCCGGTAACTGCAGTACACAAAGCTGACGTGCAGTGCTCAAGTTTATTCAGTGAAATCATAGCCTTTTGAAGTTGAATCGTCATATTAATCCATATAGCAATTCTTGTCTTTCCGTCCCAAAAGACCTCTTATAATTTAGACTTTGTACCATTTAAGAGTTTGCATGGCCTTAAATGGAAACAATTTAACTGAAGACCCTTTAAGGACCCCCGGAAACCCTAATAAGAACAAAGTCCAGTGCAAACATTTCTGTCATGCATTTGGCAAAAAGCTTTTGTTGACTATGAATTTGACCTTTGAAATTTGAGGCAAGTGCAACTCTGGCGTCCCCGTTGTTTGTGAGCAGTGGTGTGATGGCGATTTAAAGGGGTCATATGATGCTGCTAAAAAGAACATTATTTTGTGTATTTGGTGTAATGAAATGTGTTTATGTGGTTTAAAGTAAAAAAAAACACATTATTTTCCACATACTGTACATTATTGTTTCTCCTCTATGCCCCGCCTTTTTGAAACGTGTCGATTTTTACAAAGCTCATCGGTCTGAAAAAGCGAGGTGTGTTGTGATTGGCCGAATACCTCAAGCATGAAATGTTACGCCCCTCACATACTGTTGATGCCGTGTCCGGCCGGAGCGACGAGACAAAATCATTAATACTGTGAGACTAAAAGTTACGCCTTCTTTCTTTGCGTGAACATTTGGGCAGTGTTTTGCAAATCTTCCCACATAGTGAGGTAGGTATGTGGGGTGTGTTAGAACGAGCCGTTTTAGGTAGGCATGGCTGACTCTTAACTTTTATAAAGAATATCTCTTTGGATTTGAGACTTTAGTCTTTGCGACTTTACAGATCATCTTTATGCACCAAGAGCTTGTAACACTCCAAAGAGAAAGGAAAAATTTAAATCGCATCCTATATGACCCCTTTAAATAAAATACAGATTTCCAAACATATGGGTATCCCCTTGAACTTGGTAAAAAGATCATCTGTTTACCATCTTGACTTGAAAATACTGTTTTCATGGTCAGTTTTTCATTTATAACTTTTATAAAGAATATCTCTTTGGATTTGAGACTTTAGTCTTTGCGACTTTACAGATCATCTTTATGCACCAAGAGCTTGTAACACTCCAAAGAGAAAGGAAAAATTTAAATCGCATCCTATATGACCCCTTTAAATAAAATACAGATTTCCAAACATATGGGTATCCCCTTGAACTTGGTAAAAAGATCATCTGTTTACCATCTTGACTTGAAAATACTGTTTTCATGGTCAGTTTTTCATTTATTATTTGCTAATGTTAATGAATGTTTACATTAGTGCACGTCCTACGCTGAAATTAATAGGGGAGCGGCTGGAAACTAGTGACCTCTCCTGGTTGGAGATGGTATTAACATCATAAACTGAAAGCAATCTTTACTTGACTTGCTTTTCAAATGTTTTAAAATTGATCATCCGAGTCTAATATGATCCAGCGGGCCGTACTAAAAGACACTAATAAATAAGTACTTAGTGTGACAAACCTGTATTTCTAGAATCTATAGTTATGCAAATAAATGATAAACACTTTAACCATAGTTTATTACAATTATTATTATTATTGGAGCCTAAAACGTTATTAAACACAAAAATGTAGGGCTTTATCATTCAAAAATAAAAGGGAGACACAATGAGTTACTGCATTTTGTTAACAATTACTAGAACAAATATATTTATACAGGTGCATCTCAATAAATTAGAATGTTGTGGAAAAGTTCATTTATTTCAGTAATTCAACTCAAATTGTGAAACTTGTGTATTAAATAAATTCAATGCACACAGACTGAAGTAGTTTAAGTCTTTGGTTCTTTTAATTGTGATGATTTTGGCTCACATTTAACACAAACCCACCAATTCACTATCTCAGCAAATTAGAATACTTCATAAGACCAATAAAAAAAACATTTTTAGTGAATTGTTGGCCTTCTGGAAAGTATGTTCATTTACTGTACATGTACTCAATACTTGGTAGGGGCTCCTTTTGCTTTAATTACTGCCTCAATTCGGCGTGGCATGGAGGTGATCCGTTTGTGGCACTGCTGAGGTGGTATGGAAGCCCAGGTTTCTTTGACAGTGGCCTTCAGCTCATCTGCATTTTTTGGTCTGTTTCTCATTTTCCTCTTGACAATACCCCATAGATTCTCTATGGGGTTCAGGTCTGGTGAGTTTGCTGGCCAGTCAAGCACACCAACACCATGGTCATTTAACCAACTTTTGGTGCTTTTGGCAGTGTGGGCAGGTGCCAAATCCTGCTGGAAAATGAAATCAGCATCTTCAAAAAGCTGGTCAGCAGAAGGAAGCATGAAGTGCTCCAAAATTTCTGTATATTCTTCCATGTAGTGTAGTGTTTAGCATAATTAAGATACTATTATATTTTTTTATTAACATTTTGAATTAGTTTCATATTTTGTACATATGTTTAGATTTTCAGTTTTTGTTTTACTTTTAAAGTTATTTTGTTGTGTTTTTTATTTTTATTAATTTTGTTTAAAATATGTCTGTACAGTTTTCAGTTTTAGTTTCAGTTATTTTAGTACATCAAGTTAAACTATATGAACATGAGAAATGTTGCCTTGGCAGTTAGCTGTAATACAATATGTTTAAAATTGTTTTATTTGTATATTTTATTTGTATATTTTATTTGAGTTATTTGCATATTTTATTTGAGTTCAAGTTTATTTTATTTCAAGTAACAAAAGTTTTAGTTAACTATAATTACCCTCATATAGCACGCAATGATCCTCATGCTTTATTACTTTTATTACAGCTTTAGAGTAGCATAATGAAGATTATTTAATATTGTAAAAGTTTAAGTTTTTCTATAAATTTTTATGTCTTTTTTACGTCCACAGGTGACTGCAAGCGAGATTTTAACCCCACGCACTACAGAAGCCCTGCTTACTACAACCACCTGATGTCGTCACTCCTGCTGGACGAATCAGATCAGACAGAGAAGAAATGCTACGGGTTTGACATGGTGCTCAATAAGACTGTTCAGACCTATGTGAAGGTAAACCAGTCAGTCAGCAAATTATTTTAAGGACATGAACTCTGTATAATAAACTGAAATGGAAATTATTTCTTTGTCTTAGATGAAGAACAACCAGAACCAGTTGTGTTGGCTCATGCAGAAAGTTTGTCGTGATGCTGTACAGCAGCATCAGGGCGGCTTTTCCACATTCCAGGAGTTTCTAGATAACCAGCAGTACACCAGAAGAGGAATCTTACGTTACGAGAAGATGTTCGGATCAGGATACGTCAGCACAGGCGGATTCAGCACAACAAAGGTCAGGAATGCAGAATATGTCGGGTCATACGTCCCCTAAGAAAGAAAGAAGAATTATTATTATTAATTACAATCTACAATCTACCTTTTCGAAAGGTACTTTTACCTTTAATACACCTAAAAGATGCATATTAGTACCATAAAGGTACACAATAATACATAAAGTGTACATATTAGTACCAAAATGGTACATATAAGTATTTTTTAAAAGGTACTGCCTCAGTGATAGCTTTTGTAGGCTACCTTTTTTCTGAGTGTATGAATATAAGTTAAGCTACATAATAATAACAGTCCAGCAGTTCAGTGAACAACGTGTTCATTTTGAGTAAAGTATATTTAGATACAATATTTCCACTTACCAAACCAAGGCACAGCAGAACCGCTGCAAAATTTGAAATTGTTCAATGAGTTGTTTTAAGATGAATTGTTGAATGAATGATTCCACCCTGAAAGAATAGGCGTTTTTTTAATGAATAATACGTTTTTAATGAATGAATAAGTCGAATGATTTATGCAAAAAATTTGTTCATAAAAACGAAAATTCGTTTCCGAGTGAGTATGTTTTTGAATGAATCTGTTGACTGAATGATTCAATCAATGACTCGTTTATTAAGACAGCAGCTTGTTTTGTTTCTAAATGATTCTAAAGCAACGTTTTGAATCGCTGTTGAATGAATGATTCAAGGATTCATTCGTAAAGACAGCTGCTTGTTTCGTTCGCAAATAAATATATTTTTGAATGAATCAGTTAAATAAATAATTTAATGACTCATTAATAAAGATTATTAATTTCGTTCCTCCCGTCCTGAATGAATAGGGTTTTTGAAACGATCATTTAAATGAATCATCATTGACTCAATTATAATATGGTCACTTGTCGCCACCTATTGGAGCAACTATGTAACTTTCAGAAACAAAGTACCAAAAGTGTTTACCAGACTAAAGTATTTGTAATAAAATTATTAACAATTTAAGCAATTAATGTATTAATATTTCTGTCATATACTTTAATTTTGGTTTTGAGGATTCCTAATTTTTGGCTCATGGCTCTGATCTCTTCATTCTCAGTGTTATCTCATCATTTTAGTGAATAATTAATGGTTTGTTTTCTCTCAATCTCTTTGATATATTAATCTGTAACCTATTAGGAGTTTGTTGATATGCTGAACTTGACCGCCGGACAGAAGGTTCTTGATGTTGGCTGTGGGATTGGAGGTGGAGATTTCTACATGGCCAAGGTGAGCCAAAATTTTTTACGTGTGATGGGTTTATGTGTTGCTTCAGAACGTGTTTCACTCTCCTCAAGTCTGTATTTCTCAGGACTTTTAAACAAGCAAACCGTAATTAAATATTATTAGACAGAAATTCTGTTTTGTCTATATTTTAGTGTGGCGATTCGATTAATTACTAACTTGCTGAATTATCTTTTTTAATGACAGACCTTTGGGGTTGAGGTTCTGGGCATGGACCTGTCATCAAACATGGTGGAGATTGCCATGGAGAGAGCCGTGAAGGAGAAACTGCCATTAGTAAACTGAGTTTTTCAGCAAATACCTAGCAACACCCTGACAACCACTCACAACACCCTGGCAACCACATAAAAAATGCAACAAACACAGAACAGCTTTGCAACTGCATTAAAACACTAGCAACCAACCATAACAAACTTGTAACTCCATAGCAAAAGCAACAACTCAGAACAGCTTTGCAACTGCATAGCAACACCCTGGCAACCACCCAGATCACTGTAGAAACCCCAAAGCAAATCACACACTACTCAGAACAGCATGTCAACTGTATAGCAACACCCTGGCAGCCACATAGCAAAACCCACCAAACTGCTCTAAACAGCTCAGGAACCACATAGCAACACCCTAGAAACCACCTATAACAACCTAGCAATTGCATAGCAACACCCTGGTAAGCAGCCATAGCATAATAGCAACAACTTTATCAACTTTACAATATTAATCTAGCATCTACATAGCAACACCCTGACAACCACCCAGAAAACCCTAGCAACTACATAGCAAAATACAACAACTAGTAGTTTCACAACTGTATAGCAACACCCTGGTAACCACACACAACGCCCTGGCAACCTATTACGACTAGGTTGTTACTATGTAGCAACACCTGGTAACCACCCATAACACCATAGCAGCCACCTTTAACAACCTACTGTAGCAACTGCATGGCAACACCCTGGTAACCACCCATAACACCATAGCAGCCACCTTCAAACACTTAGCAACTGCATGGCAACACCCTAGGAACCACCTATCACAACCAGGTTGTTACAACACAGCAACACCCTGGTAACCACCCATAACACCATAGCAGCCACCTATAATAATCTATCAACTGCATAGCAACACCCTGTTAACCACACACAACACCCTGGCAACCATCTATTACAACTAGGTTGTTACTACATAGCAACAACCTGGTAACCACCCATAGCACCATAGCAGCCACCTATAACAATCTAGCAACTACATAGCAACATCCTGACAACCACACACAACACCCTAGCAACCACCTATAACAACTGCATAGCAACACCCTAACAGCCTAGTACTAAGTTTTTCCACAGGAATTTAGAAATCTCTTTTAAAATGTTAAATAATGACACTTTCAACTCGCATAGCTTTGAGAATGAACAGAGCTGCATTCTGGGAAAGCTCTGAGAGTCGCTCAGCACTTCCTGATGGTAGAGTAACTGTCTGTCCTTCCTCTACAGGTGCAGTTTGAGGTGTCAGATGCCACAAAAAGAAGGTTTCCTGATGCTGCGTTTGATGTGGTTTACAGCAGAGACACGATTCTGCATATCAGGGACAAACTTGACCTCTTCGGAAAGTTTTATGTGAGTGTTCTCACAAGTAAAATCCTGCATGTGTGCATTAATTTCATGTCTGTCACGTCATATGTCACAGAAATAGCTTACTCTATGTGTGCGCATAAGGGTTGTGTGTGTGTATGAGGATATACAAATGATTATCTGTGTGCTGTAGGTCTAAATATACTGTCACTGGGTAGCAGGTGTTCCAGTGAATATATGTGTGTAGGTTTTTGTGTATGTGGTTTTAACAGTTATCTTCCCCTTGAGCCTTCTTTATTTATTTTTTACTAAGACTCAAATGAGTGACACATTATGTATGGCTTATAAAAACAAGCCTTTGCATTTGTATTGAACTATGGAGGATTCATCCAAATAGGCAAATGCAGTGAAGCACAGTAAGCAAATGCTGATGTGGAAAATAATTCTCAGGAAATAAAGAGAAAAGAATGTGCGTTTTTTTCCTCTACTGGACAAATGAGGCATTGTCTTAGAAGTGATGAAAGAATGTGTATTTTGAGTTAACTCTTCTTTTAATGTGTGTTTCAGTCATGGCTGAAGCCGGGCGGTAAACTTCTGATCAGTGACTACTGCTGTGGAGAGAAGCCTTGGTCTCCAGCGTTTCAGGATTACGTTAACCAGCGGGGATATATCCTCTACACACCTCAGAGATACGGACAAGTACAGACCTCATAAAATCATAGTGTACTATTAAAGCTTGTTTGGACTGAGATTTAGTATTGATCTGTTATGTAATGCTGATATCGGTCACTACGATGCTGAATATGCCACACACAAAAAAGCTGGAGCAGGAACAAAGGGCTTGTTTATGCTCTTGCTGAGTGTGTTTGTGTGTGTTTTTCAGTTCCTGAGCGAGGTGGGATTCAGTAATGTTCGCGCTGAGGACAGAACAGAGCAATTTATTCAGGTTATAAAGGCTGAACTGCAGAGAGCCGAGGAGATGAAGGAGGAGTTTATACAGGTAAACACACACTCCTGCTCATGTAACGTCTGCATTACATTTACAACCACACATTTGCATACTGTTGAAGGAAATATTTCCCCTTTTCCCCTCCCTTTTCATTTAAGCTACATTTGCAGGCATTGAAGACATGTTTCACTTTCATTTAAGAGGTATTCGCCCAAAAATGCAAATGCACTCAACCTTCCAATGCAAGCCATTCTAGATGTAGATGAGTTTGTTTGTTCATGGGAACATATTTGGAGAAATCACCTGCTCACCGGTGGATCCTCTGCAGTGAATGGGTGCCGTCAGAATGAGAGTCCAAACAGCTGATAAAAACATCACAATAATCCACAATTAATATTATGTTGAGAGGACACATATTTTATCCAGAAGCAACAGTTTAAAGTTAAAAATGTCTTAAAGGGATAGTTCACCCAAAAATGAAAATTCTGTCATCATTTACTCACACTCATGTCGTTCCAAACCTGTATGAGTTGCTTTCTTATGTTGAACACAAAAGAAGATATTTTGAAGATTGCTGGTAATCAAACAGTTGGTGGTTGCCATTGACTTCCATAGTATTTTTTTTCCTACTATGGAAGTCAATGGCAACCACCAACTGTGGTTGGTGTTTTTTGGGGGGATTTTTGGGTGAACTATCCCTTTAAGGATTTGTTTTTTATGTATCTTTCACTTCACAAGAACTTAATTGAGGGACTGGAGTTGTGTGGATTACTTGTGGATTATTGTGATGTTTTTATCAGCTGTTTGAACTCTCATTCTGACGGCACCCATTCACTGCAGAGGATCCATTGGTGAGCAAGTGATATAATGCTATATTTCTCCAAATCTGTTCCCATGAAGAAACAAACTCATCTACATCTTAAATTTGTGATTTTTGGGTGAACTATTCCTTTAAAGTTTGCATGCATATTGTTGGAAAGCAAGCAGCTTACCATGTACTCTTGTAACCTCTGTCTCCTCCACAGGAGTTCTCTCAGGAAGACTATGATGCTGTTGTAAACGGATGGACAGAAAAACTGCAGCGCTGTGAGACTGGAGACCAACGCTGGGGGCTTTTCTATGCCACCAAAGAATGAGAGAGAGAGGAACAATCCAACTAATGATCAAATTCAAATCAATATATTTCAGATGCTATATTAAACTCACTGTTCTATCTAATTCTGTGAATTGCACAACAGTGCGCAAGCTTTGAGTATCAGAGCTGTAAGACCGACATACTGTTATGCAGCATAAATTAATAAAATTCTACTTTTCTATATTATTTTATTAGTTTATTGTTTTGATTGTATATGCTAGGGCTTTTAATGTGTTTGATCAAATCCTCAAAGTCAAAATCTATGATGTAAACAGCTGTTAATACACAGTGAACCTTAATTCTAATACCTATTATCTATTGCACACTATACCTTAATAGTAACTACAGATAAACACAGAAATAAATACAATAAATAAATAAATAAAACAATAATATCTGCAGTTATCTTCCAAGACACATTTTTGTCAATTTTTGTATTAGCTAAGCTTAATATCTCAGCGAAACCTTACAGAGAAAATCATGTCTGTCTGTCATGATTTGGTCAGTGTAATCATATATGATATTTTTATATTACCCAAAACGTAAAATACACAGACACAACAAATTGTATTTTTGTGTGTGTGTGTGTGTGTGTGTGTGTGTGTGCAGGGCCGCATTAACCATTGGGCTAAGCGGGGCTGAAGCCCCGGGGCCCGAGCAAGGAGGGGGCCCGTGATTGGCTGTGGAGTAGATTGACGGACATCGGTAGCGCCCATGGGCGTCGCTAGGCCATTTTTAGGGGGGCTATAGCCCGTACAGCGCCTGACTAAACTAAGAGTTATTTTTTTTAACGTTTTAATTGCGCCTTGTGTTTAAACGTTCGAATATACATAGTTATGTGTCAAAATGCCTGTCTCCTCGTCAACACAGTTATTTGTGTCTTAAATGAACGTTAATAGTTAAAGATAAAGCATGTGCACTAGTTGGCTATTATGCGATCCTGGCATTATATGATGAGATTTTAAAGGGATATTCACCCAGAAATTAAAATACTGTCATTGTTTACTCAGTTTCAAGTTGTTCTGAACCTGTATGAATTTCTTTGTTCTCCTCAACATAAAAGAAGATATTTTGAAGAATATTCGTAACCACCAGAAAGCTTCTGTCCCTGTTGACTCCAATAGTGATTTTTCTTCTCTATACTATGGAAGTCATGGGGCACAGACACTGTTTGGTTACCAGTATTGTTCCAAATATATACACTCTAAGAAATGCTGGGTTAAATATAACCCAGTGCTGGGTAAAATAGGGACTAACCCAGCGGTTGGGTTACTACCCAGAAGGTGTATTGTTCCAAATATATACACTCTAAGAAATGCTGGGTTAAATATAACCCAGTGCTGGGTAAAATAGGGACAAACCCAGCAATTGGGTTGTTTTGACCCAGCGGTTACCTTCTGGGTAGTAACCCAACCGCTGGGTTAGTCCCTATTTTACCCAGCACTGGGTTGTATTTAACCCAGCATTTTTTAGAGTGTAAGTTTGCATTCAACAGCAGAATGAAACTCATTCAGGTTTAGAACAACAACAATATAACTTTAATTTTTGGGTGAACTATTCCTCCAAAGCAGCCTAATATAGCTGCTGTTGCCATTTGTGTCAGTAATGTAAATTAAACATTAGAAAGAAAATCACTCACTGTCCTTGACCGATCGCTTTTGTAAAATAATGTATCTTGAATTTATACAGTGAAGACTATTCAGTCTATTTCTAGTCTATTTATTTATACAATATATTTCTTATTCAGTGCTTTAAGTGTTTGTAGGTCAATTTCTTTGTTCTATTGTAATTCATGACTGTTTACTTGTCTTCAGCATGTTTGTTTTTACATAGCCTAGTATTTCTTTAGTAGTATTTTTTTTTATTTTGAGATATTGGAATTGGTAACAAGAATTACGGCTTACGGCTCTGCAGTAAGTCATAGGCCCATTGAGGTCTTAATGCAGCCCTGTTTGTGTGTGTGTGTGTGTGTGTGTGCATGTTTATGTAGTTTATGAGGACACAAATTTGTATAATAACATGGGTATGACAGGTAGTACAACGAGAAGGTGATTTATGAGGACATTTTCAGTGTCCCCGTAATTCAAAAGGCTTATAAATAATTCAGAATGAGTTTTTTTGAAAATCTAAAAATGCAGAAAGTCTCCTGTAAGGGGTAGGTTTAGGGGTAGGGTTGGTGTAGAGCAATAGAATATACGGTCTGTACCGTATAAAACCCATTACGCCTATGGAGAGTCCCCATAAACCATAAAAACAAACCTGTGTGTGTGTACAATGCAGCATAAATTAATTTTAAAAGTAAAATGTATTTGCTATCATTTAATATACAATATAATGCTAAAATATGAAATAAAGTATTTAAATAAATACATTTGATTTTGTTTTATTTTTGTAGTAACCTGTATTAAAGAAGATGATATTAGTATATAAATGAAAGGTCATTCATAAAAGTGTTTCATATAAAATATAGCCTATAATAAAACGAAATGTGATAACGTGTAAAAAATACTTAAAATCATATAATATTAAAACAAAATTATATACATATATATGAAAGTTATGATGAAAAAAATATGACATAGGGAACTAACTCTCTAAAAGAAAAAAGTGTGCAGATGAGATGTGCTCTGTGGAGCTCTGGGTGGGAGTGTCACGTAAAATCATATAATATTAAAACAAAATTATATACATATATATGAAAGTTATGATGAAAAAAAATATGACATAGGGAACTAACTCTCAAAAAGAAAAAAGTGTGCAGATGAGATGTGCTCTGTGGAGCTCTGGGTGGGAGTGTCACGCCACACACACACACACACAGAGAGAGAGAGAGAGAGAGAGAGAGAGAGAGAGAGAGAGAGAGAGAGAGACGCTGAAGGAGGAAGAATGAACCATCTGCATCTCTTTTCATCTGACGTGTGTTTTAACCCTCATGATGGCGAGACTGAGCGAACACGGGATCCGGCTGAGCTCTGTGTGTAGTGTACTCTTTCTTAACTTCTCTAAACTCTTTTCTCACGCTCTACGATGTACTTTACGATGATTGTATTGCGTAATGTTGTTTTTATAGATGAGCCCGTCGTACCTGGAGAGCAACTCCACCAGTCACACATGGCCCTTCAGTGCGGTCGCGGAACTCATCGGTGAGCAAAACACAAATGCATTCATCTATTCAGAGGAAAAACTCAGGTTTTGTCAGGAACTGGCGATACTTTCGGTTTAAACTTCCGCGAATCTCATAGACAATAAATGCGCACATCACTTGCGCACCTGTTGCAGCTCTTTTAAGGCAATCTACAGTACCTTACGGATAATGCTTAAATGATCATTAATGGCGCAATGTTAAAACTCAACGCGCATAATGCATTTTGCGTGGTAAAGTTGCGTTTTGGATTAAATGCATAGTGGATCCGAACACTTACAATGTCCGAATCTCATTGCATTTAATAATAAAATACAACATAGAGCAACACTATGGTTGGTTTGGTGCCCCAGTGAATGCATAAACTGATTTAGTTCGGATAAACGCATCTACAAATGCATAAATGCAAATAAAAAAATAAAAATGAATGTAAATAAAGCCAATTACGAACACTTTACAAGCAAAGCATTTATCAAAAATAGGTTTGTTGGGTTTAACGTTACTACAACTATAGATGTAGTGTTCAAAGGAAGACTAATGAATGTGTCGCCTGTGTTTGTGAAACGTGATGAACTACACGTGCGGTTTCTCTGCTAGGATAGATGGTTTATGGTAAAGGCTGATGGAAATATGTAAAGCTTTCAGGGTCGGATCTCAGTACCGTTAGAGACAGGTGTCAGGAAACTGCGTTCCTGTCGTGCTTGCCTTTGATTACTTAATGATCAAGATTTGAGGTTTAACAAAATCCTCTTAATATTTCTGCAGTTTCCTCTTGACTTCCTGTTAAACGGCTTGTGTGTCTTTTTAGGTTGTAGGTTATATTAAGAGATCTGCCTTTTTGCAATGGCTTGCAGTTTAAGAGAAAACAGAAAGTGCTGCAAAAAGCATTCATGTTGTGCATGTACAATAAATAATGCAGTTGTACTCAAATTATATACACTTTTCTGCATGTGTTGTAGATAACGCATCTGACCCAGGAGTCACAGCCAAGAACATATGGATTGATGTTGTGACGGTCAGAGAACAGCTGTGCCTCAGTTTTATGGACAACGGGAGCGGTATGACGCCCAACAAACTGCACAAAATGCTCAGGTGTGTGAAAACCGACACGAATGATGCCTCAAGTCTTGTTGAGGTGAGACATTTTGTGAAAAGAATTCTCTTTTTTTCACAGCTTTGGATTCACTGAGAAAGGCTCCAGTAAAAGCAGTCATCAGCCCATCGGCGTATACGGAAATGGGTTTAAGTCAGGTTCAATGCGTCTTGGCCGCGATGCTCTGATCTTCACAAAAAATGGTGGCTGTCAGAGCGTGGGCATGTTGTCTCAAAGCTTCTTACAGGCCATTAAAGCTCAGGCTGTGATCGTACCCATCGCCCCGTTCAACCAACAGACCAATATCCTTCTGTTCAGTAGAAATACGGGTCTTTCAACTCAAGACTTGGAACATTTTTCTGTTTGATTAACCCTCCTGTTGTGTTCAAAAGCTTTTGTGTTTGGGGTAAACTAATTCACATTGGTTTGCATACAATTTGCCAAAATCCCTTTGAAAAACACTAAATATTCATATAAAAACAGAAAATGACTATTCTATACAAAATATAAAATATGTGAGAAATATAATAAGTTCTCATGAACTTCGTATCTGAGTGTTGGACAAGATACAGTAAAGTTTATTTCACTTCACTCTATAGTGTTCTTTAAAGTGTTAATTGCATGGAAACCAATGGGGATCGATAGGGGAGTCAATGAGTCCCCAACACAAAAGTCCTAACAATTTTTGTATAGCCTTTTCAAAACACATCTATGTGTCGAAACTTTGCGTGCACATTCTTGACCATAAATGAGAAATTTTCACCCCATTCCAAGAAGAAATAAATAGTTTAACCAGTATTTTGAACAGTTTGAAAACTAGTTGGAGTCAAATACACAACAGGAGGATTAAAGAAAAAATAAGATGCATGTATTTGTTTTGCGTGCATGTGCATGTAGTCTTTGCATACAGATTGTAGACAAGTAGACTATATGCATAGACTATATACATACAGAAAAAATAAGATGCATGTATTTGTTTTGCATGCATGTGCATGCACTCTGTGCATATAGACTGTAAACGGATGTCTCAGTGGGACAAAACATTGCCTTTAACTCCTGCCTCACAGGCGCTGGTGGTAACAGAGGATTCAGAGGCGAGTCTGAGAGCCATCCTGAAATATTCTCTCTTCCAGAGTGTCTCTGAGTTACAAGAGCAGTTGGACTCCATTCAGGGCAAAAAAGGAACCAAGATACTCATCTGGAACATCCGCAGGTCTGTCATCTGGTAGTTTTCAAACTACTTTGCCAGAGTTGCATGTTGTAGTGAAAGATGACGTTACAGAGCAAATGCAGACAGGAGAACCATTATGTTCAGTGTCATAATTCATTTGCATGTGATTTACATGTTGCATGCAGGTGAGTGTACTGACTCTGTCATAACAACACACTCCTGATTTGTGTTTGTTTTGAATATAATATACCCTGAACTGCTTCAGTTCAATGAATCAAGTCATTTGAATCACCCTAAAGCATGTGATTCTCTCAACTCTTAACGAATAGTATATTTAAGCAATCAGATATGCAACTGGCTACTTTCTAATCATATTTCTGTGTTTACTTGCATTTTTGAGTACATTTACAAGCTTTTATCTCAGATACCTATGGAAGCCAATTCCCACTATGGAATAAAAAATCAATAAAGGTAACTTTTTATTTCACAGTTTGGACTTTTCCTTACAACTTTATATCTGAATTGTGAGTTTATATCTCACAATTCAGACTTCTGTCTCACAATTCAAGACAGAACACAAGATAACTCGCAATTACAAAAAAACAACAACTGTGATATGTACATTTCATATATCTTGCTATTATAAGTTTACATTTCACAATTATAAAATTTTCTTTGAATTCTAAGTTTATACCTCAAAATTCTGAGTTTATATCTCACAATTCTGATTTGTTTAAGGTCCGAATTGTCAGATAAAAAGTTGCATTCTTTTTATCTCGTGCTTCCATAGATATCTGGACTTTTACAGTGTTTCACTTTATTTGATGGACATTTTTTTTGGTTTGAATGGTAGATTTTGTGATATGTGTTTATTAGCCACTTCCTTGATAGATTAAATGCAATATGCAAGTATGTTTTATCTGAAACTGATAAAGTGTTTTCCTTAAATGCAAGTCGCTTAGGATAAAAAAAAGTGTCGGACAAATGCTAAAAGTGCAAATGTAATCAGCATAACTCTTTTACATTTGGACCGTTTGATAAATAAAAATAAACAGATAAGCATTGAAAAATAAAGCTAAAATATTGAGTGTTTTTCTAATTTAAAAAAAAAAAAAATTTATCCAAAGATATTTCTCTTTCTAACTTGAATGCAAAAATACTGAATGATTTAAAATCATTTTTGTCTTTAAATCAAATTTGTACAATCTTCTCTCACAGAAATAAAGATGGAAAGCCAGAGTTTGACTTTGACACGGATGCGGAGGACATCCGTCTGCCAGAGATCCAATCGGAGGAGACGCAGGGAAAATGGAGGAGAGATTATTACAAGCACCGCAGAGACAGTAACAGCGTCCCTGAGATGGAGTTTTCTCTCAGAGTGAGTGAGAGAGAGAGATGACCAACAGAGCGAGAAACTTCCTGATATTTATGGCCTGTGGTTGTTTTACAGTGTGAATGCAAATATGTATGCGTGTGCGGCTGTGCGTGCGTATGTGTGTGTGTGTGTGTGTGTGTGTGTGTGTGAGTGAGTGTGTGCGTGCGTGCATGTGTGTGTGTGTGTGCATGCGTGCATATGTGTGTGTGTGTGTGTGTGTGTGTGTGTGAATTTTAGGTGGAGCTGAGAGAACGATAATACAGATATTTATAACCTGTGGTTGTTTTACAGTGTGAATGCAAATATGTATGCGTGTGCGGCTGTGCGTGCATGTGTGTGTGTGTGTGTGCTTGTGTGTGTGTGTGTGTGTTTGTGTGAGTGTGTGTGTGCGTGCGTGCATGTGAGTGAGTGTGCGCGCATGCGTGCATGTGTGTGTGTGCGTGCATGTGTGTGTGTGTGTGTGTGTGTGTGTGTGTGTGAATTTTAGGTGAGAATGATAA
>NW_015505626.1:311541-330948 GCF_001515645.1 Sinocyclocheilus grahami
TGTGTGTGTGTGTGTGTGTGTGTGTGTGTGTGTGTGTGTGTGTGTGTGTGTGTGAATTTTAGGTGGAGCTGAGAGAATGATAATTCAGTGCCGCAGTGTGAACTGGTGAATTTGAGACTCTAAAGTAACTTTGTGGTGCAGAGATAAAGATCAGAAACTGTCAGAGATACAGTCTTCAAATCATAGACTTTTTTATTATTTACTTTTTCCACTGAGGTACAAAATGTTATTTAAAAATTTTTTATTTTAAATTAAAAAATGCATATATGTATTAGCATCAGCCTGATTCCCTCAACAAAACCCCAGTAGAATTTTCCATTGGCTTTTGGATTATTGCAGAAAATAAGCTCTGAGGCCAACAAAAGTTTATGATTCATCATGATAATCTTCACAAATTAACACAATTTATATGAATTTTGAAGACTAAATACAGATTGCCAGAATTAAAATGCTAAACATAGGCTATAAGTGAACTACACCACGGTCACATGACTTCAATGTCACCATTGTTAACTCTTTAAGACTTTACTTAAAAAACATTTTACCTGAAAGTTTGAGTTTACCTGAATAGTTTGAAAGAGTGTGACTGTAAACACAATGAGGCTGTACCGCTATACCTGTTCGGTGACATTGCGTTTCAGGCGTTTAACCAAAAACTTGTTCAAAAACCCATTGAATTCAGCACGATGGAACCGGAAGAGCTAAAATGCTTGTTTATGGGTTTTGGCCTACAAAAATACATCATATGTATGCCAAATACTAATGTCTAAATGTTACTGGACATTTTTGCAGCTATAAATGCTATTTTTTTGGTCTGGGGAGGAACTTTTGAATATGTTTTATCTCAATCAAGGACAGTTTGATATGTGCCCTTGAATTAAATGGAAAAAAGTTGAAAATTAACTGGAAAAATAAACACCAACACAAATGTAATTTCTCTGTCTGCCATTCCAGGCGTATCTCAGTATCCTTTACCTGAAGCCCAGGATTCAGATCATTTTGAGACAGAAGAAAGTTCAGACTAAGCTGATTGCCAAGAGTCTGTCCATGATCGAGAATGATGTCTATAAACCCCAGTTCATCGTATCCTTCTACTTGCCTCAAAGTTTTTTGTTTTGTATTTTTTGTTTTTATTTACATTTTTGTTATTTTTATTAAATAATTTAATTCTGTTTTTGAAATATTTTTTATTTTCATATTTTTCTTTGTAATTTTAATTTTAATGATTTTTTAGTAATCTGTGTTTTTGTCTTTTTTATTTTTTTAAAAAGATGTATTTATTAATATTTTGAATTCATTTTTGTTATATTTTTCCACTTAGTTAAAATTTAAACATTTTTATCGTTTTTTTTTTTTCATTTAAATGTATTTCAGTTTTAGTTTTAGTTATTCAAGTACATCAGGTTAAACTGAATGAAAATGTGAAATGTTCAATTTGGCCACTAATTTATTTTAATATGAGTTAACATTTATTTTAAGTAACAATTTTTTATGTTTGTAGTTAACTGTAATAAACCTGCCTGCACTAGCTGTTTCTGTGTTTTTCTTCCACAGCAGGTTTTTGAAATTAACTGATTACTATTAATTATTGCTATGTTTTTTTCCCATAATCCCCTAGTCAAACTCGTTTTGACTCAAGAGTGTTTTCTTTAAACATGACTCTCAGAATGAGAGAGTGAAGATAACCTTTGGATTCACCCAGAAAAATAAGGAGCACTATGGAATTATGATGTACCATAAAAACAGACTGATAAAGGCCCATGAGAAAGTTGGCTTCCAAGTCAAGGTACTGGATCCATTCATGTGAGGAACCGAGATATAAGCAGGTCCACACATAATCTGCACATGTATTTCATGTTATTGTTATCTATTCCACAGAAATCTCCACAAAATCAGCAGAAAATGCAGAAAACTATAATAGATTCTGTCTGGGCCTGGTTATAACTTACTCCAGATGACGTAAACAATAACTGCATTTGGTTCAAGTATCATCGTGTTTCACTTCCCATCTCTCTCCTTCAGTCGTCAGGTCAAAGGTCAGGGGTCGGGGTCATCGGAGTGATTGAGTGTAACTTCCTCAAGCCTGCTCATAACAAGCAGGATTTTGAGTACACCAAAGAGTACAGGTGCATTTCAGGAACTCACCAAAAACTTTAACCTGCAGCGCCGTCCGGCTCCAATAGCAACTCATTTGAATGCCAGACTGACACTAAACAAGCGTCAAACAAGAGAAACAAGCTTTGGTGAAACTGAATATTTTGTTGTATAGCTGATCACAAATAATAGGTTTAAGTATAGAGTTCACAATACAAGTCAAAGAAATGTCAGTACATTTTTATGTTTTAATTATTTGTTTAATTATTTTAAAAATAATTTTATATATTTTTAATAAAATATTTTGTGATCAAATTTAAAATATTAAGAGTAAAATATAAAAAATAAAATTATATATATATATATATATATATATATTAGTACTGTCAAACGATTAATCGCGATTAATCGCATCCAAAATAAATGTTTTTGTATACATAATATATGTGTGTACTGTGTATATTTATTATGTACAGTATATATAAAGACACACACATACAGCATATATTTTGAAAATATTTACATGTATTTGCATGTATATATTTATATTCATATAAATTATATAATATATAAATATATTTAATATATAAACATAAAAAAAATTCTGAAATATATACGTGCATGTGTGTGTATTTATATATACAAAATAAATATACACAGTAAACACATATATTATGTATACAAAAACTTTTATTTTGGATGCGATTAATCGCGATCAATCGTTTGATCATATATATATATAGGATTTTATGTGTTATTTCCATTTTAACTTCTTTTTTTTTTTTGCTGCTTTTCTCATAGACTCACACTAGCTGCTCTTGGTCTCAAACTGAACGATTACTGGCGTGAAAAGAAGGAAAAGAAAGCAAAAGAGAGAGCGTTTCAAGCCTTAGAGAGGAAAAGCCAAGAAGGTGATACTGAGGAAACAGAGGAAGAGGATGAGGATGGTGAAGAGGAAGAGGAGGAAGAAGAAGTGTATGATTGTTTTCCTCCAAAACTTTTCACACAACAGTGTTGTGGTACCTGCTTTGCTCTGTTGGTGATCTGTTAGTCAGATGGCCAGAATAGTTCCATGGGTTTGTGGGTAAATAATGAAAGATGGTGCAACCTATCTTACTAAATACTATTGTCTGACTATTTGTCTGTTAGACCACACGTACATTCATAACAGAAAACACACAGACAAAAAGCGTCTTGTGATGGCAGAGGTCGAGTTGAGCTCTTAAATGCAGGTGGGCGGCGCAGAGAAATGTGAAACTGTTAATCACACGGCTAAAGTAGTAGCAATGGTCATATCTGTGATGTCTGCGAGTAAACCGTGCAACAACTAAAACATGCAACACACGATTGATCACAACCAAGGTTCCCATGAAAACAAAACTGAGGCTTTGTTTTATTAGCTTTGCAAAAATGTAATGATACAGAATACATGGATACTGTTCATTTGATTGGTTGACAAAGTTTGATTCTTACATATTTTTTTCATCATCATAATCTTCACAGCTTTTTTAAATTTCAAAGCCTAAATAAAATCGGTGGAAGTAAAAAGTTAAACATAGACTATAAGTGAACTATACCACGGTCACATGATTAAATGCCACCAGCATTATTATTCCTTCAACTCTTTCAGTCTTTCACTGAAAGTTCAAGTTTGAATAGTTTACAAGAGTGCGATTATAAACACACCCAGATGGCAATTTTTTCTGGCCAAAACATTTTATATATATGCTAAATATATGTTGTTAATGGTGAAGCTCAATGAAATACATATTTTTATTTGAAAGTGAAAATGTATTTAGTTTCAATCTTAATATACCAAAATATATTTCAAAATGTTTTTCAGGGACAAAAAAATACATTTCCAGTCATACAGTAGGGGCTTTATTCATTACTTGTTTGTATTCAAATGTTGCTCACGTGTTACAGACAACAAAAGTTATTAATGTATTTTCTTGGATTGACAATATTGAGGGCAAAAAATATGTTTAAATAATTTAAAAAAATATATTAACATTTTAAAAATATTTTTTTAATAAGATAGGGGGAAAAGGCCAAAATAGAAGGTAGTAATGCTATTAGCCATTTGTTTGCGAACAGTTTTCAAGTAAAACCCTTAAAAATCATGTGTTTTTATGTCATACAATATCTGAAGCTTGTGTTAACCTCTGACCTTTTCAGGCGTTTAACCAAAAAGCCAACTGACTTCAGGACAATGGAACTAGAAGAGCTAAAATGTTAATTTCTGGGTTTTTGACCTATAAATATACTGTACATCTTTACTGCAACAGTCTATACCACCTGCCTCTGACAAGCAATAGCAAGTAGTAAATCATGGATTTGAAGCTGAACTCAAGGCTAGTGGCTAGTCCTAACCTTGTTTCAACTGGAATTATTACATCAACATATGAACAAAAACTGCTCACGTCAAGCTATTTCTTGGGCATAAATGTCTTCCCAAAATATTAGGGCTGTCAAACCGATTAAGCACATCCAAAATAAAAGTTTGTGATTACATAATATATGTGTTTGTGCACTGTGTATTGCGATTAATCGATTTGACAGCATGGTCAAATCGGATGTGGGTGTGATTAATGCCAGTTAATCGGTTTGATGGCATAAGAACACAAACTTTTATTTTGGATGCAATTAATCGGTTTGACAGCATAAGAACACAAACTTTTATTTTGGATGCAATTAATCGGTTTGACAGCAAAGGAACTCAAACTTTTATTTTGGATGCAATTAATCAGTTTGACAGCATTAGAACACAAACTTTTATTTCGGATGCAATTAATCAGTTTGACAGGATTAGAACACAAACTTTTATTTTGGATGCAATTAATCGGTTTGACAGAATTAGAACACAAACTTTTATTTTGGATGCAATTAATCGGTTTGACAGAATTAGAACACAAACTTTTATTTTGGATGCAATTAATCGGTTTGACAGAATTAGAACACAAACTTTTATTTTGGATGCAATTAATCGGTTTGACAGCATTAGAACACAAACTTTTATTTTGGATGCGATTAATTGCAATGAATCGGTTTGACAGCAAAGGAACCCAAACTTTTATTTTGGATGCAATTAATCGGTTTGACAGCAAAGGAACCCAAACTTTTATTTTGGATGCAATTAATCGGTTTGACAGGATTAGAACACAAACTTTTATTTTGGATGGGATTAATCGGTTTGACAGCATAAGAACACAAACTTTTATTTTTGATGCAATTCATCGGTTTGACAGCATAAGAACACAAACTTTTATTTCGGATGCAATTAATCGGTTTGACAGCATTAGAATACAAACTTTTATTTTGGATGTGATTAATCGTGATTAACTAACTATTAACTGAATTTTGCCCCAATAATAACTCCTAATGTGTTTTTTATTAATAGTTAGTAAGGTAGTTGTTATGTTGTTTGGGGTGGATTAAGGGATCTAGAATATGATCATGCAGAATAAAGCTGTGTCCCAAATGACGCACTATACACTTATACACTATGTACTCAACGATGTAGTGTATGAATTATATAATGTTATTCTGTCACTCCCCCTTCAGTACGTAATTAAAGCTGCGACAGCTGAGTGCATGAAGTGTCCAACATTCCACACTTCATTTTTTCGGTTATTTAAGTGCATCATCCAGGTATTTAAAGTGCACTTTTTCTTGTTGGAATTTTCAGTGTGAACGCACTACTCGCACTATTTATACTAGAAAACATCACAGAATGGTGCATGAGTACACGATTTGGGACGCACCTTATGACATTTATAAGCAGGCTACTAATAAACAGCTAATATGCTAGTAATATGCGTGATAGTTAAGAGTGAGAATTGGTCCTTAAAATAAAGTGTTACCCAATAATATATTCATATTTAAGGTTTAATGTATGCATAATTTCAGTTTCAAGTTTTATGCTGATTTAAATACTTTTTTTTAACTGTGATACAATAAAACATATTACTGTACTACTGTAATGAGAATAAACCTAGGCAATAATGAGAATTATTCTCAAAAGTATAACAGATTATAGACAATTAGAATAAAAAAAAAATTGTGTGCTATCAAATCAATTCATCGTGATTAACGCATCCAAATTATAAGTTTGCGTTTACATAATATATGTGTGTGTACATTTATATGTATATATGAATACACACACATAGAACACAAACTTTTATTTCGGATGCAATTAATCGGTTTGACAGCATTAGAATACAAACTTTTATTTTGGATGTGATTAATCGTGATTAATCGGTTTGACAGCATAAGAACACAAACTTTTATTTCGGATGCAATTAATCGGTTTGACAGCATTAGAATACAAACTTTTATTTTGGATGTGATTAATCGTGATTAATCGGTTTGACAGCATAAGAACACAAACTTTTATTTCGGATGCAATTAATCGGTTTGACAGCATTAGAATACAAACTTTTATTTTGGATGTGATTAATCGTGATTAATCGGTTTGACAGCATAAGAACACAAACTTTTATTTTGGATGACAGATTTGACAGCTCTACAAAATATATATAAAAACTCCACACACAACAAGTTGTATTAATGGCTTTCTTGTGTCCGAAGGGATGTGATGTGGATTCAGTGTGAAGAGTGTTTGAAATGGAGAGGAATCTGCACTAACCTGTTTGCTGGAAGCGTTCCTGATCGGTTCAAATGCAGCATGCACCCAATAAAACGCTTACAGTGAGTCTATGCCTGTTTGATTACCTTAAATTAAACGGGTATGTTCAGAATGCAGTACTAGTATGCTACACATATTATATATGCACTACAGTATGTATACTGTGTGCATTAAGCAAGTTTTCTGTGTGAATGAAGTATCCAGATGACCTGATTTGCCAGAATGCGGCATAAAAAAATTAAAAGCATTAGAAAATGCTACTGGATTTGCTTGCTGTATTAACATGCAGCTTCATTAGATCATGTGACAGCATAGTACACAGTATGCAGTAATGCAGTACACTAGAATTCCATTCCAAACACACATTTTTATTTTTTTTACTTTTTTAATAAGACTGCACAGAATTAAGGCCTTTACACATAACTGGCTTAAAAACAGACAATAACCATAAGGGAAAAGATAACTGGATGCCTGAAATGTGTATATTGCATAGTATGCTGTCAACCGCACACTATGTATTAAATTTCAAAGCACGTCTTATTTATTCTTGTGCTTTTGTTCTGAAGGAGCTGTTTGTTACCAGAGGAACTGGAGGAAAATGCTGAAGTCACAACACCCAGCTATGAAAAAATACTCAAAAAACAGTTAAGACAGTAAAATTGTCTCTGCACCGCAAAAAACATTGTAAATTTCACAAATTATTGCAAAAAAACGGCAAGTAAAACATTGAATTAAAAATCAACTTTTAAAGCAGGAAAATTCTTGTAAAATTAACTCCAGTAATCTTTATTACAACTTGTAAACACAAACTTTACACTAATAGAGTGGCTCCACTTTCAGATACCTGAAATTCGAGTATGAATGCATGTGGTGTTAATGTGTGTTTTGTTGTGCGCAGGGAACATGCCTCCATCAAGAAAAGAGGAAGATCTCTGAAGGTATTCACCTCTGTTTGTGTGTCAGAACTCGTTTCTCAGGACAGAAACTTGGGTTTCTGACTCTCGCTGTGGGCTTGTTGACTCAGTTGTGTGTGTTTGGTCTGTATAAATGTTTTCTGTAGGTCTGCATGCGGCCGTCTTCTTTTGCATGTGGCAGACATGACAAATAATGCGTACGAGTATGAATGTGAGAGCTTTGCCTATGCAAACATAAATTGTTGGTGTGTGTGTCAGTATTTCGATACTGTAGTTTGCCAAGCGACACAATAATTCTTAAACTACAGTCAGGCTGTCCTTAGTAGATAATTTATAGTTAACGCAGCTATGAAAAAAATCGCTCTGTTTTATGGAAAAGAAAAATTATTATTTTATATAAGAAACTATATTTTAGTAATTGGTTCTAATGGCTGCAGTTATGTGGCCATACAGAGACATTTATAGAAATTACATACATTAATGTGAAATATCACTTCTCATTTTGGTTTTGGCACATTGATCTCACTTCAGACTATAATAAGCGTGTGTGTGTGTGTGTGTGTTGTAGATGAGTAAAAGCCCAGTGCGTCCTCTCTATCGAGGACAATCTGAACCTGCATCACAGAGCAAACAGGATGAGGTCACCGTTACCATGACGACAGATACACAGGATACAGATGAGGATGGAGTCAGCATCGTTGTCACAGAAGAAGAGGAGTCTTCACCCTCCCCGAGGTCTGACAGATACACAACTCGGCCATTTACCCACATTAAAGAATCACTTTGGCAGTCGCTCGTCATTAGGAAGGAAGCAAGTACACAAATGCAGATGCAAATCCTTGGTTGATGCATTGCAGTGCATTTAACATGTTTAACAAACATTGTTGTGTTACTGTGGTAGTGACAAACAATAAACTACAGTATTTAAGTGGGTGATAGAGTGACCTTCAACTGTAACTTTAAACCAGAAATGTTATTATTCAGGAAGCTTTTAATATATATTTTTATATGAATTGTATAGAAAATATAATACAGAGGTTATACCAAATTTGACAAATTTGTACTATTTTAATGTCATTTAAAAAAAAAAAAAAAAGAAAAGTAAAGAAAAAAAATATAACAATTAAATCAAATTAATGAATTAACTTGAATGAATAACTTATTAAAAGTAAATAATTTGCAGATAATATTTACACAAATTTTGAAGATTGTTTTTTTACAATATAACTGGGTCTTTATACATAAAAAAATTTAACTGTATTAACATGCAGCTTCATTAGATCATGTGACAGCATAGTACACAGTATGCAGTAATGCAGTACACTAGAATTCCATTCCAAACACACATTTTTATTTTTTTTACTTTTTTAATAAGACTGCACAGAATTAAGGCCTTTACACATAACTGGCTTAAAAACAGACAATAACCATAAGGGAAAAGATAACTGGATGCCTGAAATGTGTATATTGCATAGTATGCTGTCAACCGCACACTATGTATTAAATTTCAAAGCACGTCTTATTTATTCTTGTGCTTTTGTTCTGAAGGAGCTGTTTGTTACCAGAGGAACTGGAGGAAAATGCTGAAGTCACAACACCCAGCTATGAAAAAATACTCAAAAAACAGTTAAGACAGTAAAATTGTCTCTGCACCGCAAAAAACATTGTAAATTTCACAAATTATTGCAAAAAAACGGCAAGTAAAACATTGAATTAAAAATCAACTTTTAAAGCAGGAAAATTCTTGTAAAATTAACTCCAGTAATCTTTATTACAACTTGTAAACACAAACTTTACACTAATAGAGTGGCTCCACTTTCAGATACCTGAAATTCGAGTATGAATGCATGTGGTGTTAATGTGTGTTTTGTTGTGCGCAGGGAACATGCCTCCATCAAGAAAAGAGGAAGATCTCTGAAGGTATTCACCTCTGTTTGTGTGTCAGAACTCGTTTCTCAGGACAGAAACTTGGGTTTCTGACTCTCGCTGTGGGCTTGTTGACTCAGTTGTGTGTGTTTGGTCTGTATAAATGTTTTCTGTAGGTCTGCATGCGGCCGTCTTCTTTTGCATGTGGCAGACATGACAAATAATGCGTACGAGTATGAATGTGAGAGCTTTGCCTATGCAAACATAAATTGTTGGTGTGTGTGTCAGTATTTCGATACTGTAGTTTGCCAAGCGACACAATAATTCTTAAACTACAGTCAGGCTGTCCTTAGTAGATAATTTATAGTTAACGCAGCTATGAAAAAAATCGCTCTGTTTTATGGAAAAGAAAAATTATTATTTTATATAAGAAACTATATTTTAGTAATTGGTTCTAATGGCTGCAGTTATGTGGCCATACAGAGACATTTATAGAAATTACATACATTAATGTGAAATATCACTTCTCATTTTGGTTTTGGCACATTGATCTCACTTCAGACTATAATAAGCGTGTGTGTGTGTGTGTGTGTGTGTTGTAGATGAGTAAAAGCCCAGTGCGTCCTCTCTATCGAGGACAATCTGAACCTGCATCACAGAGCAAACAGGATGAGGTCACCGTTACCATGACGACAGATACACAGGATACAGATGAGGATGGAGTCAGCATCGTTGTCACAGAAGAAGAGGAGTCTTCACCCTCCCCGAGGTCTGACAGATACACAACTCGGCCATTTACCCACATTAAAGAATCACTTTGGCAGTCGCTCGTCATTAGGAAGGAAGCAAGTACACAAATGCAGATGCAAATCCTTGGTTGATGCATTGCAGTGCATTTAACATGTTTAACAAACATTGTTGTGTTACTGTGGTAGTGACAAACAATAAACTACAGTATTTAAGTGGGTGATAGAGTGACCTTCAACTGTAACTTTAAACCAGAAATGTTATTATTCAGGAAGCTTTTAATATATATTTTTATATGAATTGTATAGAAAATATAATACAGAGGTTATACCAAATTTGACAAATTTGTACTATTTTAATGTCATTTAAAAAAAAAAAAAAAAGAAAAGTAAAGAAAAAAAATATAACAATTAAATCAAATTAATGAATTAACTTGAATGAATAACTTATTAAAAGTAAATAATTTGCAGATAATATTTACACAAATTTTGAAGATTGTTTTTTTACAATATAACTGGGTCTTTATACATAAAAAAATTTAAAGCTGCCTTTACACTTTAGTGGGACCCGCATAAGAAATCAGCAGGTTTAAAAACCCCAGGTTTAACTAACTTTGCTCACTTTTTTTTTTAGAAAAAGAAGGAAAGAAACATGTTCAGACATTCAAAAGGGCAACAAGTCCCCAAACCATGCTGAAGCTCCAGACGTCCCATCTGAGGGAGAGACAGAAACAACGGACAAAGCGAATGAAGGATCAGAGACAAACAGCGGCACATCACCAGTGGTGGATACGGTGGCTCAGGAGGACATTATTCAGCCAGAAGCCGCTGTACTCGAGGGCCCTGTTGAGCCCCAGACATCTCAGGGGCCGCAGATGCCCAAAGATCAACCCAGGATCCCCTCTCACCCGCTCTCACCACACGCCTCCACAACCATGACTCAGACAGTGGTCGTCACTCCTCTCAGCAGGCCGGGATTTCAGCCCGTGTCGCCGTTACCGGCAGACGGTTCGGACCGCGTGGCGCTTGCTCAGAGACTTGCTCAGCTGGAGCGGGAAGCCAAGCGGCTGAAAAGAATCCTGGGCATCCGTGAACCAGATGTTGCCATGGTGACGGAGGCAGAAGGGGGTGGGCCTTCTGATGTCACCACGGGTGATTCAGTGTCATGTGACCAAAATGCGGAAAGATTGAACCCAATGTCAAATGAGTCTAGGAGGGAGGAACTTTCTGTTTGTCAGGTAAGGATGCCAGCAGCCAATCAAATTTCAGTGGCTAATGCCAAATCCAAGTGGCTGACTGTAATGAAAATGTATGTATTTGTACATCTTGTGAAAATTAGTATGTGCGCCTTCTGAAGATCATCTACAAGGTGGCACTATAATAAGCAAATTTGCGTTTTTGCAAATAACGTGATAGAATCAGAATTCGTTTCTTCTAAATCCTTGCTTTAAAGGGGTCATATGATGCGATTTAAATTTTTCCTTTCTCTTTGGAGTGTTACAAGCTCTTGGTGCATAAAGAAGATCTGTAAAGTTGCAAAGACTAAAGTCTCAAATCCAAAGAGATATTCTTTATAAAAGTTAAGAGTCAGCCACGCCTACCTAAAACGGCTCGTTCTAACATGCCCCCACATGTCTATGTTACGATGTGGGAAGAAAAAAAAAACGCCGCCCAAATGTTTACGCAAAGAAAGTAGGCGTAACTTTGATTCTCGCTATAGTATTGTTGTTGCCACCGCCGCCATGTTGTGGAGACGCTGTGTGTTTCATTGTGAAAGCGAAACTACTTTCTTTGGTCTTCCAAAAGAGGACACGACTAGAAATCAGTGGTTAAGTTGTATTTACAACACTGTTCCAGAACAGTTCAACCCAAATATTCAGATGTGTGCAGCACATTTAGCAGAGGATGAGGACTGTTTCCTGGGAGAGAGTCTGTTTCTATAAAGTCGGGCAGTTCCAACTTTGCAAAGACAGTCTGGCGCTTCTGACTCACAGCTTGTAAGTTTTTTTATATTTAAAGAATTTGTCACTGATGATTCAAACGCGAGTTTTGAGCAGTGTAAAGTAGCGCTTGTTGTTTGTCGTTTCTCCAATCACAAATGCAGACATGGTTTTATGTTTACATAGCGCGATATGCAAAGCGTAAAAAGACAGTATAAGTCATTATAATCAGTAATTATGTCCCCACTGGATGCAACGAATGCCTCGTTTATAATGTTTTTTAAAATGTTTTTGAATCATCGCCTGACAGGGCATCATCACAGTATGGTGAGGGGCATAACATTACCGTCACACGCTTGAGGTATTCGGCCAATCATAACACACTGGATAGCTGGCCAATCACAGCACACCTCGCTTTTTCAGACCGATGAGCTTTGTAAAAATTGACGCGTTTCAGAAAGGTGGGGCATAGAGGAGAAACAATAATGTACAGTATGTGGAAAATAATGTGTTTTTTGAACCTTAAACCACATAAACACATTGCATTACACCAAATACACAAAATAATGTTATTTTTAGCAACGCCATATGACCCCTTTAAGCCATAACAAGTGTATATCTCATTTTTATTTATAAAATGTATTATATATTTTATTGCAGATTCAGTCTTCCCAGCCTGGTGCAGGTCTACAATTTTGTTTCTGGTGTCCTTTGATAGCTCTTTGGTCTTGGCCATGGTGGAGTTTGGAGTGTGACTGTTTGAGGTTTTGGACAGGTGTCTTTTATACTGATAATGAGTTCAAACAGATGCCATTAATACAGGTAATGAGTGGAGGACAGAGGAGCCTCTTAAAGAAGTTGTTACAGGTCTGTGAGAGCCAGAAATCTTGCTTGTTTGTAGGTGACCAAATACTTATTTTCCCGAGGAATTTACCAATTAATTCTTTAACAATCCTACAATGTGATTTTCTGGATTTTTTTTTTCTCATTTTGTCTCTCATAGTTGAGGTATACCTATGATGAAAATTACAGGCCTCTCTCATCTTTTTAAGTGGGAGAACTTGCACAATTGGTGGCTGACTAAATACTTTTTTGCCCCACTGTATATATATACTGTATATATCCAATAGTGAGATATATTCAACTTTATAAATAGAGCTTTGCGATAATATAGATATAATTTGTATATATATATTGTATAGTATAATATGTATTGCTGATTATTTGTATGCAGATATGCAAGTAGGATGTACTATATATATCCATCTTTTAATATATTGCTTGGGCAATAATATAGTTTACATTTTTGACATCATAACAATCAAGCAGTTGAGATTTGATCTATAGTGCATATCGCTTAGATATAGTAATTGTATAATTTGTTACTCACTATTCATTTGTTAATAAATTTGAGTTATCAATTTGTCATGCGAGAATCCTGATTTGTTTGGTAAATTGTTTGTGTAGTTTTTAATCAGAGTGACACCATAATTAATCAATTGCACACAACATTTAATAAACTAATCATTTGAAATACCTTCAATCTGTAGAAATCAGAGGAACAGGCCAACAGGCTTCCATCCAGTTCATCCCCCATCCAGCAGGAGGCAGAAACAAGTCCGAGAGATGAGCTGTACTGGAGCAAGACATTAGCCAAACTCCAGGGTGAGAACCAGAGCCTGCTAACTGATCTGAACGAGCTGAGAACAGAGAGAGACCAACTGTTGAACGGAGTGAGAGAGACAGAGAGAGACACTGAAGACAGGAGAGACCAGAGCACCAACACACCCAACCACACTTACAATAGGTGTGTATGACTGAGTACAGCTGCACAAAATAGCTAAGATACTAGTCATATCTTATTTGAATTTTTTTTTTTATTATTTGCCATTTTCCAACTAAATTGAATTTTTAAAACATCTATATATTTTTATATATATATCTATTTATATATACATTATATATGCAGTTTATATCAATATATAAATATATGCTTTTTAAAGAAATTAATACTTTTATTCAGAAAGTATGCATTAAATTGATCAAAAGTGAAAGTTGTGTCTTTTAACAGTTGGACAAAACAGCTAAAAAGTCATATTCATTTACATTTTTATTATAATTTTTTATTGTCATTTTTCTTTTTTCTTATTAAATATTTGGTTTTATACATCTATATATCTTTTATATGTAATACATGGATTTAAAAGTTTTTTTTGAAGGACAATTGATACATTTTTTTCAGCAAGAAGACATTAAATTGATCAAAAGTGACAGTAATGACATGTATAATATTGCAAGACATTTTCATTTCAAATTAATGCTTTTCTTTTCATATGCATCACATTTTCCAAAAAATATTAGTTTTAAACTGATAATAACCAGAAATCTTTCTTGAGCAGCAAATCAAGAATATTAAATATTAGAATGATTTTTGAAGGATCATGTGACACTGAAGACTGGATTAATTTTTTGGAGTAAATTGATCACAGGAATAAATTACATTTTAAAATATATTCAAGTAGTGAACGTTTTTGTTTTTTTATTGTAATAATGTTTCACAAATTTGACAGTATTTTTAATGCTGCTGTGTTTTAAATATATATATTTAAAACACAGCAGCATTAAAAATACTGTCAAATTTGTGAAACATTATTACAATAAAAAAACAAAAACGTTCACTACTTGAATACATTTTAAAATGTATTCAAGTAGTGAACGTTTTTGTTTTTTTATTGTAATAATGTTTCACAAATTTGACAGTATTTTTAATGCTGCTGTGTTTTAAATATATATATTTAGCCATTTATTTGATTAAAAAAAACTGTCAAATGTGTGTGTGTGTATATATATATATATTTACACACACACTAATATGAACATGTCGTTCCTTCCTGACAGCAGTGTGACGCTGGAGAGGTTGCGGTCTGTCCGTCAGAATGTGGTTGCATTATTGTCTTCCATCCTACCGAACCTGGATATGCAGGGAATCAGCTACGACACGAATGATGTAGACAGCATCCTACAGCAGATCATACAAGCCAACAACCTGTGATTTTTCAACCAGATCACAGAGCAATGGCTGTCTTATAACACAAGCATTTGGGATCGAAACATAACTTTTCTGAAGCCAAACAGAAGGTTGGAAGGACAGAATTATGACAGCTCAGTCACTGCAAAATTGGCACATGGAAAAAGCAGCATTAAAAGGTCTTTTCTTTTCATAAACATAAATTATATTGCAAGTTAAAGCTACTACACATTTCTCACACAAACACACTCAAATAATTATTCTCAAAGCCCACATTCTTAGAACTTGAATTTTGCATGCATGGATCTGACCGAAACACTCGTCTCTCCAGTGCTGCAAGTTAAACTACTTTCACAATCATGTCACAAGCATTTGAGGTTTCACACAGACACTTCATCGCTTTTCAGTTCAGCTGCATTGCTCTTCTAGCGCTTACTGTAAATACGCACATCTGCAGGCAGCTTTTTGATATATTTAAACGTGCTATTTTTAAAGGAATAGTTCACCCCAAAATAAAAAATTGCCTGAAATGTACTCATCCTCTGGCCATCCGAGATGTAGATGAGTTCGTATCTTGATGGGAAAAGATTTGGAGACATTTGTCATTACATCAGTTGCTCTCCAGTGGATCCTGTGCAGTGAATGGGTGCCGTCAGAATGAGAGTCAAAACAGGCGATAAAAACATCACAATAATCCACAAGTGAGTAACACAACTCCAGTCCATCAATTAATATCTTGTGAAGGAAAAAAGCTGCATGTTTGTAAGAAACAAATCCATCATTAACATGCTTTAACTGGCTTCCGGTCCATAATCAATAATTAAAAAAAAAATAATTACAGTGAAAAGGTCCATCCATTGTCCTCACACATCAGAATCCACCCACATATTTGTTGAGATCTGCTTTGGACTATTTTCTCTTGTAAACCGTGCTTGATCTGTGCAGATTTCTCTCCTGATTCAGCCGAGACAACTGTTTCACTCAAGAAAGCAAGATTATGGATAGAGGACTCGATGGTTTGAAGTTAAACATGTCTTGGTTAATTGTTTTTTTATTGCAAACACAGCTTTTCACATCATAAGGCATTCAT
The DNA here is from genome assembly GCF_001515645.1 of Sinocyclocheilus grahami. NCBI lineage: Eukaryota > Metazoa > Chordata > Actinopteri > Cypriniformes > Cyprinidae > Sinocyclocheilus > Sinocyclocheilus grahami. The sequence continues at coordinate 327,871 of NW_015505626.1, forward strand.
TGATGGACTGGAGTCATGTGGATTAACGTGATGTTTTTATCAGCTGTTGGGACTCTCATTCTGACGGCACCCATTCACTTCAGAGGATCCATTGGTGAGCAAGTGATGCAATGCTACATTTCTCCAAATCTGTTCCCGTGAAGAAACAAACTCATCTACATATTGGATGGCCTGGTTAGTAAAGTTTCACTTTTGGGTGAACTATTCTTTTAAGAGTGTTTAATACAAACATTTTTTGCATTATTATTTTTCTATAATTATTACATTTTCTATTTTCTTTTTTAAATGACTTTTTAATACATACATTTAACCACTGATGAACAGATACTAATGCAACATTTCAATTTGGGCCATTTTCCTTTTGTTCATTACATAATAAAAGTCATCAGTGCTTTATTTTGGAAGAGGTTTCTTGGCACATTTCTTTCAGTTATGACTGCGGTTCCAAGGTTTGTCGCACTTTGGACAATGTGCATGAAAAGACTAAATACGCTCAGATTTTCCATAACTTTATTTTTATTACATAATATTACACAATACTGGTTTCATGACAATAAGTTTTAAAACAACTTTTAAATGAGTGGACATCAAGTAAGAACTGCATGTCACAGACAGAAGCCTACAGAAATAGAAACGCTCCAGCAAGAGAACAAGTAAAGATTCACTCCTTTTGCAAAATGCAGGATGAAAGTGGAAACAGTGTTAGTTTGTGCATTAATTAACATAGTTAATTAGAAACACAGTGAAGCGAAGCCAGTTATTTTCACAGTTAAACAGAGGTCATGTGTATTCGTTCACATTCAGATTCAAATGACAAAAGTGCGCTTCATAGCAGAGATGAACTGATGTTTTAAATCAACGTGTCCAATTTTAAAACATATTTTAATGCTGCATCACTGATTTAAAATCTCTCATTTCTACTGGTTCAAATGTTGCTTTCTAAATTCTGCCCCATTTAAATCACGTTAAAGCTCTTTAAACATCTGAAAATTAATACTGAAGCCTTTCAGAATGTATTTTTTTTTTAACTGAACAGGCTTAATTTAAAGCTAGTTTATTTAGTACAAAAGCAACTGTTAAAAATCACAAATATAGAATAGAAACAAATTACAGGTGACAGGTCAAACAAAAGCAGAGCGATACATGACTATAAACAAACGAGAACGGTCACTGCAAACGATTTGACGTTAAAACTTCTGATATTGTAATGTGATATGCAATTATTTACAGGTTAAGAAGCTCAACTACATCTGATTAAATGCAGGCGTCCACACTCTTTCAGTCATGTGATTAAAGATCAGGATGAAAAGGCCAAGTCTGTCCTTAAAACAACAGGTTCCATATTTATCTCAATGTACAGGCCTACAATAAGTTTTTTTAAATAATTTTTTTACATTCTAGAACATCATGTTATGGCTGAGAGTTTCTCCACACTAAAGTTTACAGAGTTTCTCCATCTTCATTTGATAAAAAGGAAACATAACAAAAAAAATGGAAATGTTACATTTACGGCATGTTCCAAAATAAACGTAACAGGGCCTCATTTATAAAACACAAGCAAAAATGTTTCCAAAAAAAAAAAAAAAACGTTTTAATTTTTCAGAGAAAAAAAATATATGTAAACATCTTGGATTTTTTTTTTATTTAATGCTATGATTTATACAAGAATGGTTTAACTAAATTCAAACATCAATTTTTGTAAATACAATTTCACAGATTTTTTTCAATGCAACAATGCTGAATGTTTTATTTTAATGCAAAACATGCAAATTGATGCACTGAATTAAATTCAATAACTTACATAATGATTCATTTAATTACATGATGATTTCTTGAATTTTAATTCAGTGCATAAATGTACATAAACATATGCAAACATTAAGATATTTTAATTTAATGCTATTATTTATAAGAATGTTTTTTCTAAATTCAAATGTATCAATTTATGTAAATACAATTTCATATGCATTTTTTATTCAGTGCAACAATTTAATGCATACTGAATGTTTGCTTTTAATTTAACACACAATGCATAAAAACATTTGTAAAACAGTAAATTGATGACTGAATTACATTTAAAAACTACATGATTAATTCAACAGTTTACATGACTTCTTGACTGATAATTTTCAATTCAGTGCATCAATTTACGTACATTTACAAATGTTGTTTGCATTGTGCATTCAATATAATTTATGAATGTTTCATTTATTTCAAAGGGACAAAATTCAAATGCCTTTACAAGTAATTTACACTAATTCGCTCTGCTCGAGTTTTTTATGAATGAAGCCCAGTGATTGTTCTTGCTTACTCTGGCCTGACAGCAAAAAAAAAAGAAAAAAAAATTTTTGGAGAATAAAAGACAAACAATTCCTGCTTTACGTGGTAAAGGCCATTATAGTGCTAAATTAATCGGCTACATTTTTTACATTTTGGATGACGAAGATATGCCAGCGCTGTACCGCTTGTGTAGTTTCCAGCGACCAAACATCTGATGGAACAAAATGATGGCGCTTTCCTCACAAAACACCACAACAAACACATGCAACGCCATCCTCGACCAGCTGTACACGTCTGATCAGTAAGGCAGTGACCTACTTAGAAACAGTAACGATTTTTAACACACAGAAACACGGCTTTAAACCAAAGCTAAGAATGAACAACTGTTTCCATCTGAGGGGTTAAAGTGAATCTGAGCAGAGCTATGGACTCTTCACCCGAAAGGACACTTCTTACTGTCAAATACACTGAATATATCCAGCTATAGCACGCGTGCAAGAAAGCATTAGTGACGTACACTTTTAGTGCGGGATATTTCAACCTGGGACTATAGATGAGTGTGCAAGTCAAATATTTTTAGTGTGACGTTTCATTTGTTGATCTGTATGAGCTGAAGCACTTTACTATACAGATATATTTAGATATACGTAGGCCATATCCCATAATCCTCTATTCCAGACCTGCTAGTTGATGCCTTCAACCAATCAAAAACCAGATACTAGGGTGAAACATGGTCATCACATCTAAAACTCCAGAGGTTTCTTGTATAGAAAGCTGATGGGATGGATTTTAAACACT
>NW_015505626.1:331000-332183 GCF_001515645.1 Sinocyclocheilus grahami
TCAGAGAGAAATCGTGATCGCTCGACGTACTTGTCTGTCTCTCCACGGCTCTCAGTGACTTGCATGCCGTCATTTTGCTCTGGATGTCGTGTTTTTTCTCAAAGTAGTCGACCAGCGATGTTTCTGTCAGGAACGATGCTAAAACCTGCTCGAACGTGATCGACCAATCGGCATCCGGCGCGCTGCCCCGCCTCCGATCCACCGCATCTCCGCTCATGCAGCCAATCAGGACCGTGTCGTCGGCGATGTCCTCGCACTGCAGCGAACCGGCGCTCACTACGGAGTAGGACGAAACGGACGTGTCGTCTTTGGCCTCTTCGTCGGAGCCGGCCGTTGTTGGAGGTGGCGTCTCTAGCTGTGCCTCTGCCAGGGCCTTGGAGACCAGGGACTGTCCTGATCCTCCCTCCCCGGACGAGTCCTCCCTCTCCGGCTGCAGAGCGTCGCCTGCTGAGGGCAGCTGGGCTTCGGTTTTCTTGCTGCCGTTGTTGGTGAATTTCTTGCCCACTTCTCCGATGTGCAGCAGGAGACTCGCCACCGTGGCGATGCCGTGATACAGCTCCTGCTCCATGGGATCTTCACTGAACATGTTGTAGAGAGTCTTACACATCTCAATGAACTGCTCCTGTAATTGTATGATTACAAAAATGTGTTTTAGTCTTAATACTTGTGTTCCATAGGTCAAAAACACTGAAGTACTAGGTTGCTACTTAATAAATGAATCCTGATTTGAATAAATTTAAAAAGGTTATACGTCTGTGTGTGTATATATACATATATATATATCAATTTTTTTAATCTAACACTCAATACTTCATACAGTGTATTTCATAAATAACTTTAGTTTATTAATTGTTAAAATGGTTAAAGATAAAAATAATGTTCATTTCAAAATATAAAATATAATTAATTTTTTGCATTTATAATGTTAATAACATAATGAATTGTTAGTTTTAATAATTATATACAAATATATATGTAATGGTTATCATATGTATCAGTATCATTGGGTCTCAATAGTACATGAGGGACTCTAATCTAAAACTAAGTAGTACACGAGGGACTCTAAAACTAAACTTTTCTCCATATTTACATTACAATTTTCCCATTTCAGCTTTGTAAGAGTCTGAAAGCACAAATTTTATAGGTCAATGGCTACATTTAAATGCAGCTGTTAATAACCATT
>NW_015505626.1:332752-333974 GCF_001515645.1 Sinocyclocheilus grahami
TTGCAATGTGAACATACAGTGGCCTGAATTTCTCTCCCAACAATTGAGAGCGAGATCAGTGAATACCGGTCACCTGATTCATCCGAGGCAGATCTTTGATACTCTCTTTCTTTGGCTCTTTTTCTTTGGCCCACATTCTCAGATAATACTTATAGTCCTTCGGCTTCTCCTCTAAAAACACAAGACACTACCATTAAAACAACAACCAGATTAAAACGGATTCCTTAATAGAGTCATCAATTGGCGAGTATTATCACCTTTTCTCTCATCCGTGTCTCCGGCCGCTGATGCGTCTCCTGCCTCCTTCAGCTCCTCACCTGTTATGATATTAATGCTGAATTAATAAACGCTAACATCATAATGACATTTAGCCATTAACCATTTAAAAGTGTCCACCAGAAAGCTTTCATGACATCAACGCCCATGGTTAAAAATGAAAAGAGCACCACAAAGGTAAGATAATATCATGTGAGAGACAGATGGTGAACTGATACTGACTGCGAAACACCAAAACCAGAGGTGGTTAGTGGAAAAAAAATATATAAAAAATTCTCATCTGTTCTGACAGCATCATCTGATGCCTAAAAACACCAGCGAGACAGAAAACACTCTACGTGACAGACACAAACCTGAGGTCACTTCCTGTGCCAGGAAGTCCAGATGAGACAGGAAGGGAGGATCTAGAGTGATCAGATGAGAAAGACAGAAAGAACAAGAGAAGGAAAGAAAGAAAAAGAGAATGAGAGAAAGCAAGTATTAGAGTTAAAAGAGAGAAGGTAGACAACAAATGAGGAAAATAAGAGTGCAGAAGATTAATAATGAGTTATCAGTCATTAAACCTGGACCGAACCATCCACAGGTACATGCAGGGAGATCAGAAAAGTCCAAACATGTTCATTAAAAATAAACTATTCATAAAACTAAAAGAGAGTATTAATAACAATTACATTTTTTTGGAATACATTGAATATTCTCTCATATACTGCGTTTCAATACAAGTGAAGCTCTATCAGCAGTACAACAGTAAATAAAAGAAAAAGAAAAACTGGCTTTTAAAGTCAGCATGAAACTTTACGACTGCACTGTACATTTACTACATAATACTACCATTTTTTTTTTAATAGTTATCAAACAAGAACCAACTTTAAACCCTTGAAGTGCCTGACCTGGTTTACTCTCATTGTAAGTGCATTATTGTAACCATGTTCTGCTTTTTTTTTTT
>NW_015505626.1:333984-334710 GCF_001515645.1 Sinocyclocheilus grahami
TTTTTTTTTTTAAAAAGCAAAACAAGCTTCTGTGGAGCTTAACTTGTATTGAACCTGAAATATTTCTTTAATGTTGGCTTCAAATGTTGTTTAGGTGGTAAACGTGTCTCGTACCCTGAGGCGTGTCATCGTCAGTGAAGAACTGCGTGGCCTCCAGCGCTGACTCTGCCTCCTCTGGACACAACGCTTCAGAAAGAGAGACGAGAACAATGAAATTAACAAATATATCACATACACACTCAAAACGACTCGTGCTGTCACACACCCTCAAAAATAAACATCTCATTCTTATCTTTTCTGCAAATCATCTTTACACACACAGTCCAAAAACAAGTGCTAGTTTCTCATTTCAATAAACCTCAAACACCCCCACACACACACACACACAGAGAGAAGAGTGTCTGCTGAGAGTGGCGATCTGGTTTCCTCACACTGTGCTTATGTTTGTTGTTCACAAGTGTCGTTCACACACAGTTCCTAAATACAAATAAAATCACTAATAATGTTCCTCAAAAACCTACTTCGTTTTTCTCTTTCTGCTTACACTGTTATACTCTTTCCATGGCCTGGTTAATAAAGTCTCTATGACTGTAAACATACCAGGAGGCAGGTGGAGTTTGTAGAGAAGTTTGAGTTTTTCCGTCATATCGCCATGATACATTCCACCTGAGAGACAACACAAACCAAAAACTGCTGTGATGAAGATGTCAAGAAGCTTAGAAGAGA
>NW_015505626.1:334767-342056 GCF_001515645.1 Sinocyclocheilus grahami
TATAAATATATAAAATATAAATATATTTCTATTATATAATATATTATATGTATATTATTTCCACCAAACAGTGTTGCAAAGTAGATAAAAAAATTTTAATATAAGAACTAAAACAGCAAAAGTCTATTTTTCACAGCTTGTAACTATGAACAGAATGGTTTTTCATCATTTTCATTCACATGCACCGATATTAACAACATATGCATAGTATAACACAGCGATATTTACATTTACCAAAACATAATATACACTATCGTTCAAAAGTTTGTGAGTAGTCTTTTTTTTTTTTTGAGAAATTAATGCTTTTCTGCAATAAATTGATTCATTACAGGGACCGTAAAGACATGGCGATAATGTTACAAAATGATCTGTTGGTTGTTCTAATTAATAAATAAATAAATGTTGTTGTTTTGAATATTCTATTTATTAAATTATGAAAAAAGCACAAAAAATATGAAGCAACGCAAGAGTTTTCAACAATGATAAAAAATGTTTCTTGAGCAGCAAATCAGCATATTAGAATGATTTCTGAAGGATCACGTGACACTGAAGACTGCAGTAATGATGCTGAAAATTCAGCTTTGATCACAGGAATAAAGTAAATTTTAACATAGAAAATTATTATTTTAAATTATAACAATATTTCACAATATTACTGTATTTTTGATCAAATAAATGTAGCCTTGGTGAGAAATAAGAGACTTTTCAAAAACTAAAAAAATCTCACAGACTCGATTGATCCTGCAAATGAATCTCTGAATCAATTCACTGAAAATTACACTTTGAACTGATTCATAAAAAATTCATCAAACTTACCAACTTGAATGCTATCAAAATATATCACTTAACACTTTTATTCTCACAAGTTGCAAGACAAAGGATTATGAAATAAGTCCAAGGATGCAATAAAATTAAATTTTATATCATTTATTGTGAATACTCAATATGTGAGCATGATATTAATGATTATTTACAAATCAGCCAAATTTGTTTTGAATCTCTCTGACAGGTGTTTGTTTTTAATTCCGTCTTCTTTTGTGTGTGAGATCATAACTTCAACCACACAGAACACTTTCAGAATATATCGAGTGTATGAAAAAAAAATATATATATATATATATTTTTTCCCCCTGATGACGTGTTTCAGAATTCTATGGAGAGGCTTTTGAGGTCTAAGATTGTTGAGCTTTTATCTGAAGCAGTAACAGCTTTCACACGAATCAAACTCTGACTCTATCAATCTACAAGCTGTGGTGTAAACGCATCCACTCACTGAGTCCGGTGACAAACTCTTTGAAGTTGATGAGAGAGTCTTTGTTTTGGTCGAGGAGGCGGAAGAGTCGGCTGGAGAGCGTGTTGGTGTGAAGGCCGCAGCTCCAGGGCGCCAGAGCGGAGAAGAGCTGAACTAACTGACCGCAGTCGATGCGGTACTGCTCCAGATATGGCAGACTCGGGTCGTGCCGCTCCGCCGCGCTGCTGCTCGCACCCCAGTAACAACTCATGATGTGCTTCGCCTGGGACAGACACACATGTACACTAACATTCACACAATTACACATACAATAACTAGAGCTGGAGGACATGACAGTAGGTACTGCAGACATATACCACAAATGCATGCAACTCCACAATTATCCAGTTAGACTGCACCAAATGAGAAGCACCTTTCTGTAAACTATTAAATCACTGGTTCATTAAAAAACAAGCCTTATTACATATTGATTTAATATATAGACCATTTTAGTTACATTTCTATCTTAAATATATTATGTTACCGTTACCAAGATCTAAAATAACCCGTAATGTGATGGATTTTGGCAGTACTGCCCAACTATAACATGCATAAATACACAGACAGCAAGTAGTTTCTTTAGTTAAAAAAAGCATTCATTTGAAAGTACACAGATCAAATAATTTACAAACAAAATAAAAATAAACAATTAAAATAAATGATACCTTGTTTAAAAAAATATTACTTTTTTTTGTTATATTAATGTTAATAATATTGTTAATAGTAATATTATTAATATTCTAATATTAACATTAATCATTTAATAAATAAATAAAATGTACTATCAATAGTTTTGGTGGTACTGACCAACTGTAATGCACACAAATATACCAACATTCTTTTTAGTTCAAAAGGGTCATCAGATGCAAAATTCACTTTTACATGGTGTTTGAACTGAAATGTGTGTTGGCAGTGTGTGTACACAACCACCATATAATGATACAAATCCACCCAGTAGTTTTTTTTAAATCCTGACAAATGATAACCCCTTTCTCAAATCAAGCCATTCTCAGATTCTTGGCTGTGTGATGTCACACAGACCCAGGCCCCTCCCACGATAGTTGATTGACTCTGGTGTTTTACCTTAGACCCGCCCTGAGTGAACTGTAGACAGTCCGACCGCCATTGTGTCGACGCCGGAGCAGCTGTAGAACAGAATTGCTCCTAAGCGATTGAAGTGTTTTGTTGTTGGATGTAATAATGAACATAGGAGTCGTCATTTACTCCCGACATCTGAGCCGCTGAAGACGCAGAGGATTATGTTTGTTTTTGAAGGGAATGCGCCCCCGATCTACCTAAATGCTTCTATGTTCGCGTGAATCATTCGTGACCCAGCTTCACCTACAGAAGGAGCGAGTATACTTTTTTTATGAATCTTTGCAAATCGCCTTTCCTAATAATGTGCTACTTAGTAAGTTTCACACTGAATGCAGCTAAAGTTAGGAGTATCCCAAGAGAACTGCTCACGCCACGGAAGAGAGGGGCGGGGTCAGTAGAGCTCATTAGCATTTAAAGGGACATGCAACTAAATGACTCAGGGTAAAAAGAGGTGTTGTTTTAGACTACCATTGAGAAATTTTAACCAAAGTATGTTATAGACTTTTCATTACGACCCTAAAGAATTATTTCAGCTTGTGGAAAATGGGCATCCGATGACCCCTTTAAAAAGAGCATTAGGTGTTCAAACAAAATAAGTAAAATAAAACAAAAATAAATAGACAGACAGACAGACAAACAATAATGTAATAACGATGATACATTATTTAAAAATATATTACTACCATTAAATATTAAGAATGAATAAATAAAATGTACCATGACCGATTTTGGTGGTAACTACTATAACGTACACAAATATACTGACAGCTAGTGGTTTCTTTCATTTAAAATGAGCATTAAGGTGTTTGGAAAACACAGATCAGATAAAACACATTTAAACAAAATAAATAAATAATAAATAAACATAAAAACAAACAATATAATTAAAACAATAGTATTATTACTATTTAATTAATATTACTAAATAAATAAACAAATAAAAATGATAATTAAATGCTGAGTTTACGCATTTATCTTACCTTAAAAAGAACATACAATTCTTCCAACTCCTCAATAGTGAAGGCAGACTCTGTCATGATCGCTCTCACCTGAATATCACACAATACAGCATAAATGATCACATGTGGAGATTTAAAATTGTGAAATAAGACTTTTTGATTACACACTTACCACACTCCTCTTGGCGGTGTCTTCTAGTGACTGTATGACCTTTAACCTTTGTTTGAACCTCATCTGCTCGATGACGTCGGCACGCAGGCTACCAAACTTCTACAATTAGATGAAAACAACGTACAAGGTTAATAAGGATCATATTGGCATTGGTGCTCGTCTAGGTCCCTCTTGCTCCGCCCCCTCACCTCATAGGATGCTTTAATGAGCTCAAAGACGTCAATCTCAGGTGGAGGGTTGTTGCCACTGGTCAACAGGGCATGAAGGTGGGGAATTGGTGGAGAAACGGTCTGCTTATTTACAACATTATCCAAATATCTGCAGGATCCAGAAACAGAACAAACCTTATTTAGTGCATCTTCACAAACCCCAGACACTAGAAAAGGGATAATAAAACTTAACCCTGTAAAGCCTAAAGTTTGCATTAAAAAAATAAAAATAAAAATAAACATCTGATCCATCAGGCTTTTATGGCTCATATAGTACGATTTAGTGAGAATATGGTAAAAAAAAACAAAAAAACAACAACCAGCTCAATCTTACTCACAGGCCCAAAATAAGCAATAAATATTACATTTGGTGCATATATGACCAAAAAGTAAGATGAAATTCTGATGATTGTCAATCTTTATAACAGTATAGCAGATACTTGCATAAAATTATATAAATATCAGTCACTCTATATATCCAATAATATGTCTTGGTAAGATGATATAAATGCTTGATGATCAAAACGCAATATAATCCAATGCAATACAATGATGATTGAGAGATGAACAAATAAACGTTCCTCAAAAGCCTGATGATCATATTTGATACTCATTAATTTTTCTAAAAAAATTAAAAAAAGATGTCTGGATAATCAAGTAAACTGAAGCTGCTTCAGTTCAGTAAGTGTTCATCTTGAAATATTACTAACATTATCAAGGTTATTCTTACATTTACTTTACAAAAACCAGTACAGATTTCAAAGCAAAAAGACATGTGAAGCACGAGCTGAAGGTGGACATTTCTACAATTATACTAAACTTTTTCTTTGCTAAAAAAGTCTAAACTATCAATCAGACGACAGAAGGCATGTAGTAGATTGAGTGCAACAGCAAAGGTTTGATCATTCAGAGACTTCATTTGTGAGTCAAATATCATACAGTAAAAACTGAAAACAAAACTAATTAAAGGTGCCATAGAATGCATTGATACAATATTTTAAATTGTTCTCTGATATCTACATAAAAGGAATGTGGCTTAGGTAAAGGCAAAAAATCTCTAGAAACGGTTTTACATGTCCATATACAACCCTAGGATTTGTCCCTAGAATGAAATGGTCTGTTTTTACCTTATTTGGAAGGGTCATGAATAATAACGTTGAGCTCTGCTCTGATTGGCTGTTTCACAGTGCGGCTCATTTCAGTAGCTCACACAGCAGGAAGGAAACACAGGGAAAATATATATTTCAATACTGTCTCTCGCAGTTATATTGTTGGGTAATTATACTATATATATAAAATGCGGGAATCAGGGAGCCGCTTTTAATATGCGGGGCATTGAAACTTTTGAATGCACGATGATTTTTACTTTCACTTTCGAGATTTGCGATCGCACATGCTCTATGTAAACTACAGCGGGTTATTTTATTAGAACGCATGTTATTTGTTTTCTGTGCCTTTCTGAATACAGACACCAACCCATCCCTGCACATCACATCCCCTGCACAGCCTGGAACATAACATTTATTTCCATGATCTGCCATTTTCGCTGTTGTCCTCGCTTGTTTCTTCACAATACCTGCAGAACTTCTGATGATTCGGCTGTGCAGGTTCGGTTGGCAGCTGGCATAGAACATGGGCGGGTATATGCAAATTTTGGGGGCGTAACTATTAGTGATCCCGACTGTAACGTCACAGTCAGTGTTATGTTCTGATTCGCCTATTTTTCAGTGGTCTTTTGCATGCATGAGATTTACATAAGGAGGAAACAATGGTGTTTGAGGCTCACGGTATGTCATTTCCATGTACAGAACTATACTGTTATTATTCAACTATGCCAAGGTAAATACAGTTTCCATTCTATGGCACCTTTAATTGCTTTATGCCAATGTGAACGTCTAAAAACTCAAAACTGTTAAATTAACATTGCCTTCATATTGCATTCACAGTCATCTTGTAAACTATGAACTATATGATGCTGTATTAGCCACACTCACCTGCCCAGAATAGTCATGGCCTCTCCCTCATCTGAACAGGACAGAAGTTGATCCATGTTTGCATGTAGCACAGCTAATGCCACCTGGAGAAGAGTGACACACACCTGTTAGTCACATTTCCATATCACAGACACTGACTGGGGTGCTTATGCTCTTTGGGAAATGTTGCTTAAACACACACACACACACACACATTTATAAACACACATAAGGGCTGTCGAGCAATTACATGTTTTAATCTAATTAATTACATGTTCACATTAATCAGTCAAATCTCGGTCACACTGAGAATTTACCCCCCAAAAGATCATTTAAAATTGCTGTTAAAAAAACAAAAGCATTGAACAAACATTTAAAAAAAAGTAGTAAAATCTTTTACGTCTACAGTGTGGCCATAGCATTGTTTTCAGGAGCTACATCTGAAGTGGCATTTAGGTATATTTACACGGTTCAGTGGTGGCATGAATGCGTTTACACTGCAATTCCAATTGCATTAATAATCCTATGAGATTTAAATGGGCATTAATGTGTATAAAAATGAATATTGAAATGGGATTTTTTTTTTAATGAAATTATTCTCTAAATATGGATCTAAAACTGCCAGTAGGTGGCAGCAAGTCACTGTCTTAAAGGGGTGGGTGACTGTTTTTTTTCTAGGCTTGATTGTGTTTATGGGGTGCAGCCTAACATGTGTTAATGCTTTGTTTTATTAAATTTTTTTTTAACATTATTTTTCACATAATTTACCTTTATTCTACAACGCTCTGTTCCTTCTCCCATAAACACGCTGATCATTTCCTGCTTTTATGAAGACCCTCCCTCAGAAGTGAGTACACCCCTCACATTTTTGTAAATATTTTATTATAACTTTTCATGTGACAATACTGAAGAAATGACACTTTGCTACAATGTAAAGTAGTGACTGTACAGCTTGCATAACAGTGTAAATTTGCTGTCCCCTCAAAATAACTCAACACACAGCCATTAATGTCTAAACCGCTGGCCACTAAAGTGAGTACACCCCTAAGTGAAAATGTCCAAATTGGGCCCAATTAGCCATTTTCTCTCCCCGGTGTCATGTGACTCATTAGTGTTACAAGGTCTCAGGTGTGAATGGGGAGCAGGTGTGTTAAATTTGGTGTTATCGCTCTCACTTTCTCATACTGGTCACTGGAAGTTCAACATGGCACCTCATGGCAAAGAACTCCCTGAGGATCTGAAAAAAAGAATTGTTGCTCTACATAAAGATGGCGTAGGCTATAAAAAGATTGCCAAGACCCTGAAATTGAGCTGCAGCACAGTGGCCAAGACCATACAGCGGTTTAACAGGACAGGTTCCACTTAGAACAGGCCTCGCCATGGTCGACCAAAGAAGTTGAGTGCACGTGCTCAGCATCATATCCAGAGGTTGTGTTTGGGAAATAGACGTATGATTGCTGCAGAGGTTGAAGGGGTGGGGGGTCAGCCTGTCAGTGCTCAGACCATACGCCGCACACTGCATCAAATTGGTCTGCATGGCTGTCGTCCCAGAAGGAAGCCTCTTCTAAAGATGATGCACAAGAAAGC
>NW_015505626.1:342180-342424 GCF_001515645.1 Sinocyclocheilus grahami
TAAAACATTTACAAAAATGTGAGGGGTGTACTCACTTCTGTGAGATACTGTACGTGATGGGCTCAGATTAGAGGTCTGCTACCCGACCTGAGCCCGATGAGGTATGAGGTCAGTGGTGCGCATGCACCGGTGAGTCTCGTGAAAACCAACGTTTGTTAACAGGAGCAAAGGAAGCAAAGTTTCCTTACTTTAGCAAAGGAAAACCAGTCTCCTCTTGGCTTATATCGAAATCCTCTGACATTCT
>NW_015505626.1:342683-369237 GCF_001515645.1 Sinocyclocheilus grahami
TTTCCTTACTTTAGCAAAGGAAAACCAGTCTCCTCTTTGCTTATATCGAAATCCTCAGACATTCTTCTTTACAACTCCTCATTTTGTACTTCTAATTAGTGACTGTTGTTTTGTTTTGATCTCTCCCCTGTGCTTCCGCGTTCGTCACTTCTGAGAGGTGCATGCACAAAGCTGACCTCCATACGTCATCCGCCCGGAACTACTTCCAGTGTACAACAGTGAGCGCAAGCTACATTAAAGTGATTATTACGTTTTGAATATGGATATTTTTCTTACAAAAACGCATCGATTCGCTACAGAAGGCCTTTGTTCACCCCCTGGAGCCGTGTGAGACACTTTTTTTTTAATGGATGGGCGCATTTTAATTAAGTGCTTTTGGACTGATGCATGCAACACCCGCTGAGTGCCATGAAATAGCTTGAAAGATCAAAGACCATTTTTAATATAACTCCCACTGGATTCGTCTGAAAGAAGAAAGTCTTTGTAAAGAAAGCAACTTTGCAGATATTGTTTATGCTCAAACAGCAACATTACATACTAACTAACATTTAAAAAGTGAAATCGCAATCAACCACCCCAAACATATCGAAGTTATAAATTCCAGTAAAAGTGCCACCACAGATAGAGTGTAAGTCTGTCGGAAATACTGACTGCATTCTATAGATTACATCACGCAGTCTGTCGTTCTACATCATGTTCATCAGCAACTGCATGCAATATAACATGACATACAGGTCTGGGTCCTTATCACACCTAATTAACATTTGCTGTTTGCATGCTGTGAATATTTTGTAGGCAAACTTGTCCAAGACTTAGAACCCTCAGAAACTTCACCAGTATGTGATGCAGCATCTGATAATCCTCACCTGGAAAATTACTTTAATGCCCTCGTAGAAGAAGCAGTCGACCAGCAGCACCGCACTGTCGAAAGGCATGACAGACAGGAAGAGTGTGAGAAACCAGGACAGAGAGATGGTGGAGATGACTCCCAAATCCTGCATGTGCTCGTACAAGAGCGGCAAACACTCGCGGGTCAGCTCCTCAAACACACCCTGATCCACCAGCGCTCCTGACACAGATCAGAAAACACTGGTGAGCAGAAAGTCACATCTGACTGGTTATGACTTTCTTTGTGTGTTTATATTTGCGTGACTGACCTACAACTCTAGTGTTGTAATAGTCGGGCAACATCCGCTCACACAGCGCCACAAGCAGCCAGAAGGCCTCCTCTTCAGTACAATACAACAACAACACGGACGTAACAATGTTCATCGCCTGGAGAGAGAGAGAGAGATGAAGCAGAACAATGTTGAACAGCAGCTCTCGTATGACTACTCCACAGACAGACACTGTGCCAGAGCACTGCTGGTCTCAAACCAGGAAGTACTCAAGTCTGAGACAATGCACTTATATAATGTACTTAACATGCACAGACTGCAAAACATCATCAATATGCAAGACAATAAATAAGTAAGCAAATAAAAAATTTACACAAAACTAGATTTCTCCCATTACAAAGAAAAAAAACCTACATTTCAAGTGACCTATGTGGCACACTGCAATGCAAGATTGGCTGACAAACACCATGTTCCTGTTTTTAATGTGCTGCAAAGAGTCTATTGGAAAGGATTCTCTGATTTATAAGGACAATAAGAGTTTTATTTATAATTACAGGTGTAAATTGATTACACCCTTCAAAAATATTGTTTGGTCAGTATAAAAGTAATAGAAGTCTATGGAAAGTCCCCACAATTCACAGAAACAAACGTGTGTGTGTGTATGTACCTGGCAGTATCCGATGCTGGGGTTTCTGTAAGCATAGGCAGTCAGGACGCGTCTCAGGGCAGCGATGCCTATCTCGTTCTGGAAGGCGTGATGTTCAGGCATGGAGCGGTGCAGGTCTCTCTCGATCTCCTCTGTCGCTAGAGTACATTTACCCATCGCCTGCTCAACCAAACTGCCATAGTAACCCGGGTGTGTGGCCATCTCATTCTGAGCTCCTGAAAAATGGGACAAATTAGAGGTTTTAAAAGTCATGTGATCGTAATGATGAGCAGAGCAGCTCTATAACAACAGCTGACAGTCTGTTTTTCTCTGACAGCATGTGAGATCTCACACTGCTGTGTAAACATGACGGTCAGACACAGAGGCAGCAGAAGTCAACACACAATTAATTATTATCACGTGAATAAGCATGATAATACTCATGTTAACTGTGCACAGTACGCAAATGTTCCTTAATGCACTGCATACCCAAAAGATGTACTGCGTATGTCAAAATGAGCAGGACATAAACAGTACACACAAAGCAGAATACTGCATCCCATAATGCAACATGTTCGACTTGGTTTTACTTGGTTCCTTCCAAATAAATAAATCCACTTACAATGTATCAAATGAACACTAATAAACTATTTTCTTGACAAATTAGATTAAAAGTGCAAAATTACAATATTTCATTTTGAATCAAAAAACTAAATCATGTGACTGGGATGTAGTACCATATATATATATATAAAACACACTAATAAAAATTACCTATCAAAATTACTCAAACTAAAAGAAAAATTATGTCATGTGGTCTTGGTGAGCAGCACCCCCTGGTGTTTGGAGTACTCATTACCTGAGAACAGCAGCCACAGTTCTCCTCTCAAACTCTCTGGTATCCCGTTCAGAACCAGCTCTCTGGTCTTAGACGTGCGGTACATACAAACTCCACGGCCAAACTCAAAGAAGTGGATGTTCCATGACTCCTCTTTCATCTTCTCTCTCGTCTGGAGGAGGAGAAAGAGGAAGGTCAAAACAAAACCAAGGAAACACAAGGCAACAATTTTGTTTGTGTTTTTTAGATTTCATTCCATTTCTGTGAAAATTTCAAATAATAATTTTTTTAATTTATTTTAGTTTTAGTTAAAGCTGCAGTCCGTAACTTTTTTTGTGTTCAAAATTTATATAATAACACCATGAATCCACCATGATTACACCATGAATCCATTTTCCAAACCGTGTTTTTGGCTTGTCCTGAATCACTACGGTACACCTATAATAAGTGTTTATATTCGGACTATTTAGACTGGTTCGGGTAGGTACCGCTGTGGAGTAGCCCAGTACCTGCTTGATTCGCCATAGACATAAACAGAGAGAAGTAGCTCCGGCTACAATGTTCTTCGGCAAGACGCATGCAGTTCTGTTTATTAAAACGCTAGAGCGCCAAAAGTTACGGACTGCAGCTTTAACAAAAATAAAGTTGGTTTGTGTCAGTAAGGTTTTTTTTTATTTGTACTTTTATTCAGCATGAATGCACTGAATTGATCAAAAGTGAAAATAAAGATATTTTAATAGTCCTTTTGTACTTTCTATTTATAAAAGAATCTTGCAGAAGCTTTTGAACTGTAGTGCATTTAAGTGCTAATTAGCTGGGTAATAAGCAGACACAATTATTTTAAAATCCTTTTACGCATACTTGTTTTAACCACTTCACATGAGGGCTGATGGACCTGAGAGGGGTGTGTCTCACCACTTTGGGCCCCAGCTCCTCAGGGACGTCAAGAGAAGTAGCTCCGGCTACAATGTTCTTCGGTATAAAGTTGGTTTGTGTCAGTAAGGTTTTTTTTTATTTGTACTTTTATTCAGCATGAATGCACTGAATTGATCAAAAGTGAAAATAAAGATATTTTAATAGTCCTTTTGTACTTTCTATTTATAAAAGAATCTTGCAGAAGCTTTTGAACTGTAGTGCATTTAAGTGCTAATTAGCTGGGTAATAAGCAGACACAATTATTTTAAAATCCTTTTACGCATACTTGTTTTAACCACTTCACATGAGGGCTGATGGACCTGAGAGGGGTGTGTCTCACCACTTTGGGCCCCAGCTCCTCAGGGACGTCCTGCTGGTAGATTTGCAGTAGGCCCTTCTTGGCAGTGGGCAGACTGGGGCTGTAGTGTTGGTTTTGGGGCATCTCTCCAAGCCCCAGGACAGGAGGGGACGGGGGCAGGGAGGGTGGCGTACTCGGGCTGGGATTCTCCTGGAAGCAATGACAAATGTGGAAATGAGTTATGCTTCAACGGCGCAAATGTCTTTAATCATGAATAAGTAAATACTCTAGTTAACAAGTTTAGGTTCAGTAAGATTTTTGTTTTTGAACTAAATTAATACTTTTATTCAGCAAGGATGCATTAAATTGATCAAAAGTGACAGTAAAGCCATTTATAATATTACAAAAGATTTCTATTTCAGATAAATGTTGTTCTTTTAAAGTTTCTATTCTATTCAAAAAATAAAAACAAACAGTTTCCAGAAAAATGTAAAGCAGCGCCACTGTTTTCAACGCTGATAATACTCAGAAATATTTCTCGAGCAGCAAATCATCATATTAGAATGATTTCTGAAGGATCATGTGACACTGAAGGAGTAAAGACCAATTTATACTTCTGCATCGAACCTACGCCGTAGCCTACGCATAGACGCACACCCTACGCCATAGCCTGACGTGCACCTCTCCAAAAATCTAACAGTGCGTCAATTCTACGTGGACCGCAAGCGCTATGATTGGTCTGCTAGAACACCTCCCTCCGTATGTACTTCCGAGTTTTGTGTGTTTTTATGTGCACTTTAATATATTTTAATGTTACCTTCTTAAATAAAAAAAAAACAAAGCAAAGAACAAGTGTCTTATCATTTATTATACTACATAGCATTATACATCAGTAGTTGTCCGCGACAAACAATGTTTATCTGCCGTGGTACAAGTCCTTGTGCAGATTGAAAGAATGCCATCTTCTCCTGTTCCGTTGTTGTCTCCTTTTTGTAGTTTTAAATAATGATTTAATATTTATTTGCCGCCGTCACGGCTATAACGCTTCTCCGACGAGCCACTTCCTCTTCGGCTTTTGCCGTGGTACTGCGGGTTACACCAGCAACATGCTCGTGGACACTGCAGACTAGCGGTTTGCATGTGTACTGCACGTCGACGTGGACAACGACGCAGAAGTATAAATGAAAACTGACGCATAGCCTACGGTGTAAAGGCTACGGCGTAGGTCTGACACAGAAGTATAAATCAGCCTTAACGATGCTGAAAATTCAGCTTTGATCACAGGAATAAATTACATTTTACAATGTATTCGCATAGAAAACAATTATTTTAAATTGTAGTAATATTTCACAATATTACAGTTTTTACTGTATTTTTTTATCAAATACATGCCATGGTGAGCAAAAAAGACTTCTAACAAAAACATTTTAAAAATCTTACCAACCCCAAACTTTTGATCGAGAGTGTATATAAAATGAAATACTATACTATTTTGATCAATTCTGACTCACGGATTGAGTGTTTAGGCCACATGGCCTGTCAGGCGTGCGCTGCAGGAAGTCAGAGATGCGCTGTACCAGGAAGTCACGGTCTTTGAGGTTGGCAAACAGGAAGGTCATCTTGTTTTTAGTGCTGATCGACAGTGGACTCGGCAAAACACTGCTGCTGTCCGCTTTCTCCACTATAGTCACCTACAGAGAAAGAATGAGAGAGGAAGTGTCCGTCAAGCTGTTGTAACTATATATGTGTGTGTGTGTATATATGTGTGTGTGTGTGTTAGTGCTGTCAAATATTAATCGCGATTAATCGCATCCAAAATAAAAGTTTTTGTTTACATAATGTGTGTGTACCATGTATATCTATTATGTATATATAAATACACACACATACAGTATATATTTTGAAAATATGTACATGTATTTACATATACATATATACATATATATATATATATATGTTCATAACGTTTATAATATATATATATAATTATATTTAATATATACAGGGTTCTTACACATTTTCCAAATTCAAATTCAAGCACTTTCAAGGTGCATTTTCAAGCTTTCACAGCACTTTAAACTGTGGTAAATTACATGTTTACACGCACGCACACACACACACACACACTTGAGTTTTTCACTTTAAATCAGATGTTATTGTGCCATTAAAAACCACCGGCCTGGATTGCATATAGCATTACATAATATAAATAGCCAACATACAGTATATAACTTATAAAATAAAAAAAAAGAAAGAATTTACAGGGTATCTGCAGGATTTTAAAATAATATTTAAGGCTTTTTACCCTGCACAAATACAATTAATACTGTATGAGCAGGATAGGGCAATGTCTATGGTAACATATTAAACCATAAAATTACTTCAAAAAACATGATTTGCAGTTTAAATACAGATTTTCACAAATAGAAAGAGTTGAATAAAGTGGCAAACCTCAAATTGACAAGCCTCAGCCTTAAAAATGTTTTTTTTTTTTAAATAAAGGAGGAACGAGTCAAAAGTATAAAGAATTTTCATTTTCAATAAGCCTGTCTGCTGTTTTTATTCAGAACAATAAGCTAATGTGCCTATGAGCCTTCAAAAATCAAAAAAATTTAGACAGTAAGTTGTGTGTGCTTTAAATTAAAATAATTCTTTATGCTTTTGACTACTCCCTTTTCTTTTCCTTAAAAATAGTTTAAAGGCTAAAATATGAGGTTCTGTCTGCCACTAGGTGGTGCTTTTGGAACGGCATGAACACAGCGGAACTGACCATGGGCATGAATATAGCTTAACTGACCATGGGCATTTTTGCTTACCTTTTACACGGCTTGAAAGCACAGACTCTCCCATAAAAAAAGCAGATTTTACAGGAGACTTTACATTATTTTAACTATAATTTGTGTTTGTCGTTTTCAAGCCAACGCTGACTGAAGCAGCAACCTCCTGACATATGTGTTTATCTCCCGCTCTTCTCCATCAGAGGGAGCGCGTCAATACAGACAGACAGATCACACTACAGCCACATGCGCGAGTCGAGTCAATGTTGGAGCAGAGCTGTTTTCATTTTATGCAAAAAGCATTTTGTCTAGAAAGTAAACTAACATTATTCAGTAATAAAGTATATTATTATAAAACCAATGCAATTACAATTTCAAGCACTTTATCCAAAATTCAAGCACTTTCAAACCTTGAAAACACTGTTAAAATTCATTTTCAAGGATTTCAAGCAACCGTACAAACCCTGTAAATAATTTTTTTTCTGAAATATATGCATGCATGTGTGTATTTATATATACATAATAAATATACACAGTACACACACACACACACATATTATATAAACAAAAACTTTTATTTTGGATGTGATTAATCGTTTGACAGCACTAGTGTGTGTACGTTTACCTCTCTCAATGGAATGATAAGTTGACACAGATCTTCCTCTCGACTGGCAAAGCAGATGTAGTTGTTAGAAACAAACATCTGACCGACAACATGCATCTTAGCGAACGGCGTCCAGAGTGTACAGTCGGTGTGTCCATCCAAACGTTCGTCCTGTGTGAGCCGGAACAGCGCTCTGTACCGCTCGTTTTTTGCACGTGCATCCAAGTCCCTGAAACATGAGAAAACACAAAATTGCAAAATAAAACCAGACAATTCTGACATACAGGGCACTCGGTTTACACAATGAAATTTAAGACTCATCTGTGAGCGGTCTGCTCACCTCTTGAGCGCAGAGACGTTTTTCAGGGTCTTGCAGGGTTTGGGGAGCGAGCGGTCGGCGGCGAAGCTCTCGTTGTCCAGCAGCTGTCTCATGGCGATGTTGGCCAGCTGCTCCATCAGTTTGAAGGTCTCGTTGATGTTGAGGAACATAGAGAAGAAGTGCTCTGTGTCGCGTGTACTCACGCGGATGCTCTCGGGGAAAACCAGCGTGGCGTTCTTGTCCAACTGCGTG
This sequence comes from Sinocyclocheilus grahami, assembly GCF_001515645.1. NCBI lineage: Eukaryota > Metazoa > Chordata > Actinopteri > Cypriniformes > Cyprinidae > Sinocyclocheilus > Sinocyclocheilus grahami. The sequence continues at coordinate 350,451 of NW_015505626.1, forward strand.
ACATCTGTCCACTGCACCACCAGCGAAACTACAGTCACAGGAATGAAAATAAAGATGAAAAAGATTTGAAAAACAAGTAAGGGGAAGAACAGATTTCATTAGGCATGGTGGAAGAAAAGCAGCATGCACTAACACTAACTAAAGAACACTTAATTCAATATGAAACAGAGCCCTTTTCACAGAGCATTTAAATGACACCACTGGGGGAAGTCGTGGCCTAATGGTTAGAGAGTCAGACTTGTAACCCAAGGTTGTGGGTTCGAGTCTCGTACCTGCAGGAATTGTAGGTGGGGGGGAGTGAATGTACAGCGTTCTCTTCCACCTTCAGTACCACGACTGAGGTGCCCTTGAGCAAGGCACCAAACCCCCACCAAACCAAAAAGCCACGGTGTGTGTGTGTGTTCACTGCTGTGTGTGTGCACTTTGGATGGGATAATGCAGAGCACTAATTCCGAGTATGGGTCACCATACTTGGCCACATGTCACGTCACTCAACAGCTACCTGAAATACTTAATTCTGACTGGTCAGTCCTGGCATACATATTAGATAATATCATATTAGATACTGTGGTTGAAATTATCATATCTAATATGATAGTATCTAATATGATATTAAATATATGATAACTGTTTAATCCTGTTAACCTTAATATACACACTATCGATCAAAAGTTTGGGGTTGGTAAGATTTTTTTTTAAACGTTTTTGAAATAAGTCTTATTTGCTCACCATAGCTGTATGTATTTTATAAAAATACAGTAAAAATAGTAATACTGTTGTTGGATTACAAATGTAAGAATCTGTTTAAAATATGCTGATACTATATTCTGACATAGCATCACATGAAAAACTAAAGTGAAGTACATTGTATTTAGCATTTAAGGTAAATTACATCAGACAAATGATTATCTTAAACAAAGTGTAGCAAGAGGTTCCTGTCTGTTCCGGTTTCTCTTATTGTTAATCAAATTAACCAAATTACTGAGAAAGTCACCTTTTGTTTGTAATGGCTCTTGGTGCCTCTGCCCCAGTCTTTGAGTAGTTATGCTGATTGGATTAGCACCTATGCATTTGCATGACACTGTTATGCTGATGAGATCAGGGCTGGAGAAATTCCGGTAACGGGCTGATTCCTGTATTGCATTTGCATGCTTTGTTTAGATTGTCGCCACCTCTACTGAATGAATCCCGCCCCCTTAAAATGTATATAAACTCTACTGTGCTGAGCTATAGTCAGACTTGGATGACTGCAGTGACGCACAGCGAGTCCTCAATAAAGAGTGACTTCTGTATGAAAGATATCCCAACGTCTCCTGGTTTCTGCTTCGACGAGGAAAAAGTTTCCTACACTGTTAAATATTACTACAAATTAAAATAACTGTTTTCTATGTGAATACATTGTAAAAAGTAATTCATTGCAGTGATCAAAGCTGAATTTTCAGCATCATTACTGCAGTCTTCAGTGTCACAGGACCTTTCAGAAATTGTTCTAACATGCTAATATCTATTATGATTTGCTGCTCGAAAAACATTTTTGATTATTATCAGTGTTGAAAACAGTCTTTTTTTACATTTATTTCTAAAAATCATCAAAAATATGACGCTGTTTGTTTGGGTTCTAGATGCGTTCCAATTTCTGTTTTTGTCCAAATTTACTTCCACTGTATATTTTGCAGTATGCATCAAGTATGCGTGTATCTCACCCTCTTTTCCCAGCAGGAAGGAGTAGAAGCAGATGTGATTTATGGACAGGTAGATCCAGCCCTGCCGCGGGACTCTGCCCTTCCAGTAGCTGCAGGGGTAATAGTTCACCAGCTTCTCTTCCTCCGGCATTCCAAACAACTTCCGCATCTTCAGCTCGGCTTCACGGAACTTCCCAGGATCCTCGTCCTCCTGAGGTTTGCCACTTTTATTCTCTTCAGCGATGATGCCCTGCAATGAACAAGTTGAAGTTTGGGGTCGGTAAGGATATTTCTGCTCACCAATCCTGCATTTATATGACTCAAAATACAGTATAAACAGTAATAATGTGAAACATTATCATAATTTAAAATGATTTATCATTTACATACTGGTAAAAAATGTATAGCCTGAATGCACTGTAAGTCGCTTTGGATAAAAGCATCTGCTAAATGCATACATTATTATTATTATTAAAATAACTGTTTTCTATTTGAATATATTTTAAAATGTAATTTATTTCTGTGATCAAAGCTGAATTTTCAGCATCATTACTCAAGTCTGTGTGTCACATGATCCTTCAGAAATCATTCTAATACGCTGATTTGCTGCTCAAGAAACATTTCTGTTATCAATGTTGAAAAATGTAGAGTGACAGTCTCACATTCTTTACATTAAAAAAAGCAAGTACAACCAGTATTCCGATTTCTAATCATGATTATTTCCTTTTTTTAACATAAAAATGTAAAACTAGCAACCAACAAAAAGTGAGAGAAAGCTGTGTTACTTATTCAGAGAAACATTTAGACCTCGACTAAGATTTGAGGAGGAACCATAATTCACTATCTGTGAGGAAATTACTTAATCCTAATTGAATGGCTTCAATACATGTCTTTACTTTGACAAATAAAACTAAAATCACACCTGTATTTTGCCCTTGACGAAGGTGGTGATATCATCGTCGTTGTCAAAGATGGACAGAGTCTGCAGTAGGTTTGTCTCGAGCCACTCCCAGTGTTCAGTGATCTCCTTACGAGACGAGCCTGAGACACACATCCATCAGAATTAACGGTGTCACAGCCTTTAATACAGTGGGTACGGAAAGTATTCAGACCCCCTTAAATTTTTCACTCTTTGTTATATTGCAGCTGTTCACGCAAAGAAAGAAGGTGTAACTTTGACTCTCGCTGTAGTATTGTTGCTGCCGCCGTCATGTCGTGGAGACGCTGTGTGTTTCGTTGGGAAAGCGAAACTACTTTGTTTGGTCTTCCAAAAGAGGACACAACTATCAGTGGTTAAGTAGTATTTACAACACTGTTCCAGAACAGTTCAAACCAAATATTCAGATGTGCACAATGCATTTTACGGAGGATGAGGACTGTTTCCTGGGATAGCAGCAGCCGGTGTTCCAGTGAATTCAGTTCCCCTCTTTCCCCTTCGGCGCGCATGCGGACCACATTCTATGATGCTGACAAATAATGCTGACTCACAGCCTGTAAGTACGTTTTCATATTTAAAGAATTTGTCACTGATGATTCAAATGCGAGTTTTGAGGAGTGTAGAGTAGCGCTTATTGTTTGTCGTTTCTCCGATCACAAATGCAGACATGGTTTTATGTTTATGTGGCGCGATGCAACACAACTCGTAAAAAGACAATTTAAGTCATTATAATCAGTAATTATGTCCCCACTGGATGCAACAAATGCCTCATTTATAATGGGTTTTCATGTTTTTGCCTCGTCGCTCCGGGACACGGCATCACAGTATGGCAAGGGTCGTAACATTTCCGTCACATGCTTGAGGTACTCGGCCAATCACAATACACTGGATAGCTGGCCAATCAGAGCACACCTTGCTTTTCAAACCGAGGAGATTTGTAAAAATCGACCCATTTCAGAAAGGCGGGGCATAGAGGAGAAACAATAATGTACAGTATGTGGAAAATAATGTGTTTTTTGAACCTTAAACCGCATAAACACATTTCATTACACCAAATACACAAAATAATGTTCTTTTTAGCAACATGATATGAACCCTTTAACTGTGATGAACATATTTTCTGAAATATAAGTCACGTTTTTTATTCATCTGAAACGTGCTGTGACCTAATAGTCCAAAGAGACTCACATAATGCAATTAACCTCAAGCAAGCAAAACATGCGCAACGTGCGTACACTTTTGTATTGGTACAGAACTAGAGAGACACGTATAGACTAGCGCATTTCACACAGGCTGCTATTTTCACTTTCACCATAAAGTCGTGTATGCTTGACATTTAAAATGTTGTTTATAGTGAATGTCCCTATTTTCTAAATTTATGATTTAGTTTTAATTCAAATGATGCATGTACCATTTGAGCGAACTGCAATCAAGATCATACAACAGAAGTGCGCTCTCTCTCTCCCCCCTTACCATTAAGTAGTAAGTTTATTAACTTGTGGATTGTTTTATTTACTTGCTTTTTTTTACTTGCTCTCGACAAGCTTGCACATCTGTACCGCATCAAGCTCAAACCACTCATCTTATCAGCTCGCACACATCAGCTATATAGGCATGTATACTGAATGTTTAACATTATATTAATTGCATACATATACTTCGTAGACATCCTTAATCTCTAACTCCATCCTGCTGTCTGTTGTCTGTGTTTCTTTGTCTGGACATGGCACTGTTCACACGCTGTGTGGAATCAGCGTTTGGTATCTTGGCTTTTTTATGAGTACGAGTACAGGAGCGCAGTATCGGGTCCTAAAAAACTAATAAACTTATAAAAACCAATACAAATCTCAGAACAAAACAAAATGACCAAAACTATAACTAAAATTAAAAACAAAATTTTAAATATACAGGCAAATTCTAATTTAAAATATTAACAAAAACTATAATAGTATATTGATACTAAAATAACACTGTTTCCATCTGTGCTACTATTTTAAATGGTTTCATATGCATTGCATCTTGCTTCTGTCAGTGTCTCATATGTGTTGTGCTTTAAACTGCATTTTTATTGAATGTAAATGCAAATTTATGGAATGAATGTAGTGTATTTTGCGAGGAAATTAACTAATAATCTTCCTTCTTTATTATATAAATGCGTCATTAAAAATGTATATATATTATAAAACCGATCTGAGATTTACTGAAATCACATGACTTTGGCAATTCGATATGCACTCTGAACTTCTGGTTCGAAACTAAAGATTTGCTAAAGGTTTCTAAGCTTCACAAAGCAGTGTTTTCAAAAGCATCCATTACAAATTTTAACCAACCCATATAACTCTATAAGTAAGAACACTAAGAAATTAACAATTAATATTAAAGGCACAATATGTAAGTTTTCGCAGCTAGAGGGCACGTATTCAAAACAAACAAAGAAGCAAAAGCATAGCTAAATGACGCCATGACTGAGTGTGGAATCATGGGAGTTGTCGTCTTCATCCCCACAGCCGATGCTTGTTCATGGATGAGCTAATGTATTAAAGATTTATCAACGTCGTAGTATGAAGCATGGTGAGGCTGAAAGCCGTCGAAGCAAAACGAGGCCGTTGAACGAACGTGACACCACGGCTCGAAAGCAGCGGAGCTTTTTATTGTGCCACAGTCAAACGCATCCACTCCTACAGGGGTAAAGCAGCGCTGTTTTATCATACTAGTTACATTTGAAAGTTCTGTTATAATGCTACTCTGTGCGGTCATCACCTGTCTAATAAAACACATAACATATTAAAGCATCTTTGGTGTTTCCATGTTTTCTACAAAGCAAAACCGGAAATCGAGGGTGTATGACGTCATTGGCAGGCGACGCAATGACCAGGGACGAGTAGGGCTGCGCAAAAAAATTTTATGCGATTTTCATGCGCATCTCGTCAGTAAAGCCGTTCCTGTGATTATTAGTAAATCTCCAGCACGTGCGTTCAGATGGAGCAGCATTTACTACACAGAGCCGTAGTTCACTGACAAGCTACACAAAATCGCGTTCATAATCGGCAATGAATCGCTTGCGATTTTGAACACGATTTTGCGTAGCTTGTCAGTGAACTATCTCGCATTCGATTTTTTGCACAGCCCTAGGGACGAGCCACTATTTAAAGCTGCAGTCCGTGGCCGTTTCTCAATATGCATTCTTGTCTGTACTTGTGTTCTTGTGAAACGTCATCAGTCGTCGCCCAAGTACTGTTCCAATTCAAAGTTCACATCTAGCCAAGTACAGTTCAAAAGTTCGGATGTGTTCTTGCTCCGCCCGTTTTAAGGATGCATCCAGAGGTGACTTGTGCGAACTTGAGGCAGCCAGGTATCCCAGAATGCATTTCGCACCAACCAGCGAGTGTTAATGGCGGAGGAGAAAACCTACATAATTTTCAAAATATTATTTTGAAATATGTTATTGTTATTGTGTCATGAAATGCAGTTCTAAAGAGTATTTCAGGCGAGAATGTAGTTGTTTAAAACTCAAATCTGCGGTTTATTTATAGAGATAGCGCCTATTTGAAAATGTGCTTCGCCGATTTCGGAGACGTGAGCTCCAGGCGATCAGCGGGTGCTCAGTGCTCATGTATCCCGATGAAAGAAGCTTAACCTCGGCTAGTCCTTCTGACATTTGCCGCTGGCTCTGATGTCTCTGTAGTGGTTAAACATGAGGTAAAATTTGTTTTGGGTAACTCTAACAGGCAATCTTTAGTCTCATGAATCTATTATTTCTTCCAGGTCATATCGTTTTGGCTGAGCACAAAGTTATGTTTCATAAATTATTTATTAATCGTAATACAACGCTGACTTTGTTGCATATATTTGACGGAAATTTTTTCTTTTTTCTCTATTTCCTATTACATACAGTGGTGGGAAAAAGTGTTGGCCCCCTTCCTGATTTCTTATTTTTTTGCATGTTTGTCACACTTTAATGTTTCAGATCATCAAACACATTTAAATATTAGTAAAAGATAACACAAGTGAACAGTGCACATGTTACCTAAACCACATATTAATATGTTTTATATTTTTTTAAATGAAAACGAAATGAGGGTTGTGTTTTATATTTTGAAGAAAACGACAAGGCAGTGGTGTTTGATATCATTTTGTTTTATTGTAATGCGTGTACGCGTTGCATGAACCACATTTTTGTGAGCCTATTAATATTTTAAATGAAACAAAGGAGTCAATGCTGTTTGATATAATATTTAGTTTCACTGTAATGTATGTACGTTCCCTGAACTACATTTTTGTGGCTATTAATATGTTTTAAAAAAATTTTTTTATTTAAAGATTTATTTTTGGCATTTTATGCCTTTTATTTAGATAGGACAGTAGGTCATCAGGAAGAGAAGTGGGTGAGAGAGAGAGGGGGGGGAAAGGTCCACGAGCCGGGATCAGGAAGCGAAGTGGGTGAGAGAGAGAGGGGGGGGAAAGGTCCACGAGCCGGGACTCGAACTCGGGACGCCCGAAGCGCAAAGGCACTACATGTCGGCGCGCTGCCCACGACGCCATTGGCATCGACGGCTATTAATATGTTTAAATGAAAACGAAAAGAGGCAGCAGTGTTTGATATCATATTTCGTCGTATTGTAAATGCATACAGTGAGGATAACCGGAGTAGCCAAGACGAGCTGAGTGACGTTATCAAGTGCTCGAATTTGCAAAGTCCGAACTACCAATGACACAAGTCCGAACTTTGTGTACTTGGTATTGAGAAACGTCATGTAAGTTTTGCCTCTTTATCGCCATCTCTGTTTGAAAACCTGCAATTGCAGCTGTGTGCGGAATTATCTAGCTTGCAAGGGTTGTGCGGCGGCTCGGCTCCAGCGCGGATGAATCTAATGTTTTGAGGAGTATGTGTGGCGGTCAGTCACCGCACCGGTGTGGATATTTACTGTACTTCGCAATCACAGATTCTAGCCTATGTCTTGGAATATATGACCCAAATAAGAATTTTCACTGGATACTGTCATCTGAACAAAAAAGTAACAAGTCTGCCACATTTGTTCTGACCAACTGAAAAGAAAAGCAATACAATAAGTTCCGCTACCAATGGTGATTTAATCTAAATTAGTTCATATCACATCAAACCGTGCAAATTATTATTATTGTTAAACTTTATTCTGAAATTGTTAATGTTAAAGGGGTCATATGATGTTGCTAAAAAAAAATATTTTGTGTATTTGCTGTGATGAAATGTGTTTATGCGGTTTAAGTTTCAAAAAACACATTATTTTCCACATACTGTACATTATTTTTTCTCCTCTATGCTACGCCTTTCTGAAACGCGTCGATTTTTACAAAGCTCATCGGTCTGAAAAGCGAGGTGTGCTCTGATTTGCCAGCTATCCAGTGCGTTGTGATTGGCCGAATTCCTCAAGCGTGTGACGGAAATGTTACGCCCCTTACCGTACTGTGATGCCATGTCCCGGCGCGACGAGACAAAACCAATAAAAATCATTATAAACAAGGCATTTGTTGCATCCAGTGGGGACATAATTACTGATTATAATGACTTATACGGTCTTTTTACGCATTGTGTTGCACTGCGCCGCGTAAACATAAAACCATGTCTGCATTTGTGATCGGAGAAATTACGATTACACTGCTCAAAACTCGTGTCTGAATCATCAGTAGCAAATCCTTTAAATATGAAAATATACTTACAGGCTGTGAGTCAGAACAGCCGGCTCAGGAATCAGGAACCAGGATCAGGAAACAGTCCTCCATAAAATGTGCTGCACACATCTGAATATTTGGGTAGAACTGTTCTGGAAAAGTGTTGTAAATACTACTTAACCACTGATTTCACTGACGTAGACATGTGGGGGTGTGTTAGAACGAGGCGTTTTAGGAGGGCGTGGACAAGTCTTAACTTTTATAAAGAATATCTCTTTGGGTTTGAGACTTTAGTCTTTGCAACTTTACAGATCTTATCTATTCACGAACAGCTTGTAACACTCCAAAGAGAAAGGAAAACTTGAAACAACTTTAACAACATCAGCATTGCGTGACTATGAGTATAGTGTATATAAGCAAGTAGATTTCAATTTCTGTACAGTCTAACCTCTAATTGTCATACCACTCGAATTTCATATTAAGAAATTATTTTAACCCAAAAAAGCAAATTATGCTCCCTTCGAACTGGTTGTCTTTAAAATACAAATCTTTTGTAATCCCAGGCTATCTGTAATCAGAAGCACATTTAAAACTGGAATATAATTTAATTTCATTCACATGTGTTTCATAAACACATGATCCTTTCTGGATTAGAATCCGCCATCAAAATGATACATTTAATTATTCCGGCTGCTGTGAGAAAAGGCTATAAACGATCGGCCACCTGCAGGATCCTCACATGCGATAGCCTAGTAGCCGGGACAACTTCTTTATGTTTACAGACGTGACGTAATGATGCAGCGGTACCTTCCTGTACAACTCAAATTAGAAAACATTATTATAAGCCGTTGTGAACCGGGCTAAAGTAAGGCGATAGTTTCGAACACTGGCTGGTTACGTACTTGCTCAAATATTGATTTCGTATCATTTTTAACCAAAAAAAGTAAAAAATTTCCCTGGATTTAAACATTCTTTGAAACACCTGGGATAATGCAAGTACACAATTCAGCAAAATATATAACACTGTTCTAGTGATTTTTGGACATTTTAATAAAAAAATCTTACATATTGTGCCTTTAATATACTTATAAATATACATAATAATATTATTTATTGTATGTAATGATTATATTTAAACAAAATAATATTACATTATATAATATTATATATTAAGTAAGCACCAACTAATAAGTCAGTTTAAAACTAAAATTATGCAGTTGTTGCTTTTTCTGCATAATAAGCATGTGGGCACATCCCTATTTTGTGTACATTTAGCACCCGGATATCAAGTGATTTTCTACAGACTTTAAATACTGACCACAAGCAATATTCCAGAAGATCTGTGACTCTCCCGTCTGGTGCAGGATCCTGTACGGAGCCACACGAGCACTTGAGTCCAGCACCACATCCAACGTACCCACCAGCAAACCTGAGAGACAAACATAAAGAGAGAAAAGTTCACAGGTCATATCTACATGCAGTATGAACAGTGTTGGGTGTAATATATTACAAGTAATGCAAGTTACGTAATCAGATTACTTTTTTCAAGTAACTAGTAAAGTAACGCATTACTTTTAGATTAGTTTTTCAAATAAGTAACGGAAGTTACTTTTTTTTTTTTTTCAATTTATTGATTGACAGCTCTCAGAGAAAACAAAACGTTTTAGTCAATAACAGGCGTCAGAGCGCAGTGGTTTCCTTCAGTTCTCATTGCTGAGACACACATATTTATCCAGATAAACACTCGTGTGTGAGAGAGGAATTTAAGACATGGCATGCCATTTGTCACACACATCTTGACTTCCTCCTACAGGGGTCACATGATCAGTTAATGTGTGATTCTGATGGACACATAAACACTAACTGGCTTCTTCAAAAGGGAAAAAGCTTTGTTGCGATGCGTAATGCGTTGAACATTGCACAAGCCTGACTTTAACACCAGTACGCATTACAAGTAATGCGAGTTATGTAATCAGATTACTTTTTTCAAGTAACTAGTAAAGTAACGCATTACTTTTTAATTTACAAGAAAATATCTGAGCTACTGTTTCAAAAAAGTTATGCCAGTTACTTTGTTTTCACGTTTATTGACTGACAGCTCTCCTGTCCCCATATTGGGAGAAATCGGGAGTACAGAGGAGTTGTGTGCGCTGTGTGAACATGATGTTACTGTAGTTCTAGACTAAATGTGAACGTGCATTAATTCATCCCACTCACAAAAAAAACAGATTTAGTATTCATCAAAATGAATTAAAACAGTGAAATGCAAACTCAGAATATGACGCAAATCTGCAATAATTAAATATGTTAAATAACACAGATGTATCTAATCCCATTTTATTAACCAATATCTTTGCTGCTGACCTTTGATGATCCAGTTCAACCGTACTAATAAGAAAAATGACTTTAGAGAACTAACAATTGTGCTTCATTGTTTTTTTTTATTGCTGAAGAGTGTTGAACCTTCTTCTCCTGTGTTCTAGTGTACAGACGTGAATTTACTTCAGCCTGAGTGTCTGTTTGTTTTTAGGAGCTAAGGAAACGCACATGAATATCTTTCTCAGGAGGGAATAAGAAGTTAGCATATTGTGACACAACACAAACACAAGCCAAGCAAAGGCTTTGCTCCCATTAAACTCAAGATATAGATTTAACGTTAGCTATAACACTATAGTTAAATGTTAAATTTATCATTTCAACCATCTGTATTTATTACTGTATTTCTTAAAACAACATTAAACCATACACGTATAAATATACTTAAATATAACACATAAAGCATGTATAAACTTACATTTCATAAACATGTCCGATATAAATAAACATGACGCAAACACAGGCAGCATCAATGAAGAGATGCGACCAAAACAAATCCACCTAAAGATTATTCCACACGTTATAATGAATCGCCAGCGAGTATAACCGCGTTGATAAACTCTCCTTCATTATGCATGTGTGATCTGTCATGCATACGAGCCCCGACGGTTTATATTTGGGTAATATCTCGTACCCGTGATGCCTCCTCCGCGCCCGTGTCCCTTCCTCCTCTGCAGGATGAAATAGGGATTCGCTCGCTCGCTCACCCACAGCGCGTTGGCCATTAACACCTCCTCCGGGGTAATCCACATGGCTTCACAGGCGCTTTCACTCTGTAGATGCGGCGAATGTGTGAGTTTTGATCATGCCAGAATGGACGGGACTCAGCCGATGTTTGTTTGCATGAGCCGCCCAACTCACTGCGGGCGAAACCAGCCACCGTGGAGCCAAAATGGCCTCCTGAGCCAGTGGAACTTCAAAATAAAAGTCTTTAGCACCATCGATAATAAAACTATTAGTAGTAGTATTAGCATTAGTAGTATTGTTATTATATCGTATTTATACAAGTGTGCTCTGCAAATATATTTGATAAATCTGTCAATATATTTGAGCTTGTGTTCCACAGCAGCATTAAAATGCGTAGATTTGTTTTATTATTACATGTTTTTGCATTGAGAGATGTCCCTTTTTCTGACGGTATTCTATCTGTCCTGTTTGGCAGATAATCAGTTGCTTGCTCTCAATTGTTGTATTCAGAAGTTTACGAACTTGAATCTGGGGCCCCTCAGTGCAAGTACACTTAAAAATGTTAAAGTAAAATTGTTTTTTTATTTGTATTTTTTAGTTTCGGTTAATATGTTATTTTATTATTTTAATTAATGTGTTTGACATCAATAAACACTTATATAATCAGTCTCGTTCTGCTTTGTACAGTCTGTTGGGAGCTGAACAGACAGACCTGCTTTTCACAATAAATCCAATCTCTATAGATTTTTTTGAATAGTATTTACTGTAGGGCTATACAAATAAATATGATTTGAGTTGAATATGTTTCTTTTCAGATTTGTACATTATTTTAACAGCAGAATATTTAATTATTTTCACTAAGAGTTAATCAGTAAATGCAGAGTATTTATGCATGCAATGCACATTTATGTCCACGTTGTGGCACTATAATACGCTAAAACAGTGATTCAAATGAAAATGGTCTCAACTGGGATTTGAAGGGTATAAAGATATTAAAGGTGGGGTAAGCGATTTTTCAAAAACGCTTTAGAAAACAGATTCGGGCCGAAGCAGCTAGGAATACAGCTTGGGTGAACCCGAAATAAAATTAACAATGAATAAAATAAAATATGAATAGAGACGGGACTATCATCCATGGCGGTATGTGCCTACGGTGTGGAATACTCCAAAAATTCCAAAGAAGAAGAAGAAGAAGAAGATTCGGGCCGAATAGCAAAACAAACTTTTAGCCAATCAGCAGTAAGGGGCATGTTCCGCAAAAAAAATCGAGAGAAGAAGAAGTAAGGGGCATGTCTATTCATGACGTGGAGGAGAGAGCATTCAGTACATTGGACGGACATTAGTGAGCCAAGCGACAGAAAGATAGAGATGGCGGATAAAAAACAAAAGAGGAAAACGTCTTAAGGCAATAAAGAAGAAGAAAAAAGAAGGCTTAAGGCAAGAAGTAGGACCCATCTGGAAAGCGCTGGAGAGAACTCAAGGAGCGGAAGGCCTGCGATCAGACGCCGAGGTTGCTTTGTTTCTTCTCGATAGGTGAGTAGTTTGTAGAGTAGTAGAACGTGTTTGTTTTGGTGATTTCAAATGTCAACATTGGCTACCAGAAATCCCTTACCCCACCTTTAAATTGTATATGATATAATGATAAATAAATTATATGTACTTAAAAGAACATCATGGCATTACCATCTGTACTAGTTACCTTTCTATCAAACAATCAGGAGACTCCCTCAAACATGTGTGTGTGTGTGTGTGTGTGTGTGTGTGTGTGTGTGTGTGTGTTATGGGGTGCTGTGTGTACATTAATGAGGAAAAAAAATGAACTTAAATGATTTTAGCAAATGGCTGCAATATAACAAAGAGTGAAAAATTGAAGGGGGTCTGAATACTTTCCGTACCCACTGTATATACACATATACATACTTCTTTATAAAATGTAATATACAAATCTAAATCTGTAGGCTATATTGCATGAATGAATTAATTAATGAATCACCCAATTTTCCCCACACAATTTAGTCCTGAATTTATGCATTTATTCCTTTTTTTAGGCATTTTCTATAATCATTTATTAGACTTAATAATTTCTACATTTCCAAAGTATATGCATTTTTGTATAAAACAGACAAACAAATTCATTCAACAAAACATTCATTTTTTCAGGCCATTAAATATTACACAAATTTCACTCATAATATCATGCATTGTAGCATGTTTTTACTTGTATAGAAAATACCTGAATTATCTTCAAAGTGAAGAATATATGAAAATAAAAACTTTAAATTCTATTTTGATTTTTTTTTTTTTAATTATGCCTCAGATATCAAAGATACATGAGCTCCCTGTAAACATTTTCTCCTTCACTGACACCTGTAATGATCTCCGTGTTCAGACTGAAGCACCAGAAACACCAGATTAAGAGCTCTCCTCCAGGCTTCAGACTTCAAAGTCATGTTATCATACACACCAGCTCCATCTGCATCCGCGATATGGCTTCTCCATCTTTATAAAGTCTCATCTGATGTGCAATAGCCATCCAAGCCTCTGCTTTAGACCCCACCGACCTGCTGTTCATCATCAAAGTGGAGACATAATCCATCCAGGCTTCAGCCATCAGCTCCAGCACCACACCTTCCTGTGGGTTTTCCATCTCTGTCTGTTTAGATTGATGAAGCTGCTGGATGCAAAGGAGTTCGGTGGTTCCTGCGCCATGCAGCAACTTCCCATCTGCGAGAGCTTGGTGCAACAGATGAGCGCAACTCCAAAACTGATCCTCCAAGCTTTGCAGTTTAGCAGATACAGAGCTGCTTATGACCGCCATGACCCGAGACGTGCTTGCAGTCACAATGCTGACCGTGACGAAATCCTTTTTTCCACTGAAATCTCTCTATTGACTGACTGCAACTCCCTGTCCCACGCAGTTCTCGTCAATCTGTGTGACGTACGAAATCGGAACAGCATCTGTGCATGTGCTGAAGTCCTTCAAAACGCTGCTATTAACACCTTCAATAACCAGGACGTTTGTACCAAGAACTCGATCTTTGAGTTTCACGCCAGCCATGCCGCTCACAAGCACAACATCTATGCTGAATTGATGCAGTTTTCTTAATGCATCCTCAATCCAACGCTCTTCCAGACTCACGCCAGACATGTTAGCGCGATTCGTGATGTGCATGGCATTCCCAGGTCTGTTAAAACCCACGTGGCGATACTTCTCACACAAATCGCCATTCACCAAAGCGATATTTAATGCCTGACCCTGAAGTCGTCGAACCACAGAGGCCTGTTCGACTGAGAGCAACTTGACAAAGCCATGAAACTCCTCAGAAAGGCCTGGAATGAGGCACGTGACCAGTTTTTGAATATCCAAAGATCTGTTTTGTGCATTTTCTGTGTTTTTGGATTGCAACTTGCGTGCTTTTAAAACTAAACGCATGGAGGAGTCGCATCGGTGGCTGATGGCTTGCGCTATGTGAGTTACGTCATTCAGAGCTGTTTGTGTGTTTTAAAGTGTCTGCTGTGTTTGAGTGTCAACCTGAGATTCTGAGAGTGTTTAACATCCATGTGCTGCCTCTTCGTGTCCTGAATCTCTGATTTAAGTGCTGAGGTAGGTTTGCGGTCCTTTAGTTTCTGGCGAGAAACATCTTCCACACTTACAGCCGATTGTTTGCATACCTCCAAACACACCTCCAGTCCTTTCCTCATGGCTGTTTTGATATCCAACACAGTTATTCCTCTGTATAGACACTCTAATGCAACTCTACTCCAGACTCCAGCCAGAAACACCAGCGCGGCAGTCCCGGAGTGGAAGAGCTTCTGCTGGGCCTGTACCGTCTGCAGCAGCAGCTGTCCAACTGAGCCGTCCAGCTTGATACATTCAAGCAGACGTGAACAGGAGCAAACCAACATCGCATCCCCGGCGTCTTCATCCTGGATAAACTTGGGCCGTTTGTTGGGACCCAGAAAGTCATGTGTGGAGGCAGCTATGACCTCTAACTGCTGGAGTCCGATGTGGCGGCGCTGAGCGACAGTGGCACTTCCACACATCTATGAATAAGGAATAACGAGATGCTGGTTAGTTCATATTTACAAATGTTATTTAGCTGTGTGTTCTGATAGGATTGCACTGCAGGCAAAAGGGGAAAAAAACAAAGCTAAACACAAATAATAAAATGCAATTAACCTTATAAAAACAACATTTTAATTACTCAATTAATCAACATTTAATTTTTTTACATTTAAAATACTCAGGGTTTTTTTCCCCAAGATATGTAGTGCTTAATTTATTTTTTGTATTAATTCACTCATTTTTGGGAGATTTTTGTAATGCTTTATTAGACTTAATCATATGTACATTATTCATTTACATGTATTTTTATTTTCTAGAATATATTTTTATTATATATTAATTAATATATTTATATATTCTTATTTAACATTTTCAATTTTTCCATTTATTGCACAAAATGGTGTAAATATTCAGGATAGCACACATATTGTACTATTAATTTAATTAATTATCATTAATTATTTATTATTTAGATGTGTGTTGAAATAAGGTTGTTGGCAGAAGGAAAAACAAGGCTAAATGCAATAAATAATAAAATGCATACATATGCATACTTACATATTTAGCTTAGCGAAATAAATATAAAATTTTTAAATCAGAAAATGTCTGCAATATCTTCCAATCAAACTCAACAGTATTTTCCCAAATTCATCTGTTACTTGGATTAAAAGTTTATTTTGAACATTGTGTTGTGTGATGAATTATTGGCTGCCAAGAGCATGAAATCTTCAAAAATGAAATTTTCTATTGTAATTTTGGTATAGTTTTGAGTCTCTACTAGATGTTCAATGTAAACCATATTAAGAAAAACAGATTTCTGATGGTTTTAAGATACTGTACAGTGAAATACTGTACTACATCTGACACTGAGAAAATGTATAGTCAAGTTGCATTTATATTACACTTCATACAATTTAGATTTTTTTTCTAATAAACGAAAATAATAAAATAAACAGGTAATGGACAGGAAAATAACAGTTTTAATGTTGCAAACATTTATAAAAATTTCAGCTGTAAAATGTTATTATTAAGCTCAATTCATTTTTTTTCAAGTTTTTGTGTTCATCTGTCAGTGTCAGTACAGTAAGATAAATAGTCTAATATTTGTCTTCTTAGCCCTTATTTAATATTTAATCAAATGGATGATGTGGATGCTGCACACACTTTTCACATAGATTATTGCATTTAGATTAAATGCATAAACTATGCATAAATGAAGTTGTCAAAAACATCAAATGCTGCTATATTAGATAAAATGAGTAAACCGACTTAAGTATATTTCTGTGTGACATAATGGTTGACCACTATGTCACATAGAAATATTATTTTAAAGGGGTCATATGATGTTGCTAAAAAGAACAGTATTTTGTGTATATCGACTCGAGGTTATGCAGTTTTATTGGCAAATTAGCTTCTCTTGTATTTTATGCAGGCAAAACAAAGCATTCAACTGTGTGGGTATCATTTTGGATCAAATTTCAACTCAAATTCGAGTCATATATAGCCTACTAACCCTATCGTATACAATGTCCTAATCAAACCGAAGCTACAAACCTTCACCGCTGCGCTGAGCTGCATTGTTTACGTGGTGAGGCCATATTCTGAAATGCGCATGCGCACCGCACTACAACACGCTTGCTAATGGCTCGTTGCTAAGAGACGGATGCCAAACGAAACAAACTGTCAATTACTCTAACAAACCCGCCCACTCATATTTTATTGGTAGAATACATCCTAGACAGAAAGGCTGCACCTGCTATTGGATCAATCTGCTGTCAGTCAGTCAGAAGCCACGCCCATCCAAACGCGCTGAAGAAAACCAACGACATATTATTTGACAGCATTTCCTACTCTTGTTTACTAACATTTCACGCAAGCTGCAAAGCTGTGGTTTGATTCTCTTAAAACTTTCGAGATGGTAAGTATAGATTAAGTTACTTTTAAAACTTTGTGAATTAATTCACGTTAGCAGAAACTAAATAAGAGTATATATAGATGCTCGTTAGCCTAAACTGTTAGCTTGTTGGCGTTATTGTTATGGAAACCAGCAGACAGCCATTAGCTTCTTTTGTTGAAACACTTTCAGTGCGGTAACATAGAAACTGTTATCCTTTACAGTAATTGTGTTTGCTTGAATCTAATTAATTAAACCGACGTTTTGTAAATCTGCGTATGTGATTATGAAACTAATCCAGCTCTTAAAATCTCCCACCAAATACAGATTAGCCTGTGAATAATTTATGTAAATGCGATTTAATTAAGTAACATTTATTTATCCTTGCATGAGAGGAAGATTGCTGTTAATGAACACCAGTGCAAAATAAGACGATATATATATATATATGGGTAGTTGACAAATAGACAGTAAAAAATGCTTTTTTGTAAAATACCTTTTTTGAAAAAGAAATGCATATATTTATGAAGTGTTAAGTCTGATCTTTGAGAAAATATAAAGGTTCACTAACTTTGTCAACTCTTTCACTGCTTTTTTTTTTTTTTTTTACCATTTTTACCTAACTGTACCATACATTTGTCCTATGGTGTGACAGTAAAAATGCAGAAAGAAAAACTCTTAATAATACATAAATAGCATGAGAGAGAATTATCTTCATTGTTGGACACTTTCATATAGCGCTATTTATTTAATATGAAATGTTGGACAATTTCAAGACAAACTTTGCTGTCATCCGTTCAAAACCGCAGAAAATTATACCTTTTAAAGGGGTCATATGACGTTGCTAAAAAGAACATTATTTTGTGTATTTGGTGTAAAGAAATGTGTTTATGCGGTTTAAAGTTCAAAAAACACATTATTCTCCACATACTGTACATTATTGTTTCTCATCTATGCCCCGCCTTTCTGAAACGCGTCGATTTTTACAAAGCTCATCGTTCTGAAAAAGCGAGGTCTGCTGTGATTGGCCAGCTATCCAGTGCGTTGTGATTGGCCGAATGCCTCAAGCGTGTGACGGAACTGTTACGCCCCTCACATACTGTTGATGCCGTGTCCCGGCCGGAGCGACGAGACAAAAACATTAAAACCCATTACAAACGGCATTACTGATTATAATGACTTATACTGTCTTTTTACACGTTGCGTTGCATTGCATCGCGACGCGTAAACATAAAACTATGTCTGCATTTGTGATAAGAGAAATGACAAACAACTAGTGCTACTCTACACTGCCCAAAACTCGCGTTTGAATCATCAGCTTAGCGTGCGGGCTGGACTCCGCTTCGTCCACGGTGAAAGTTGATGTATTCCCTCAGCGACCAGCACGGATCAGCTCTTCAGCTCTAGAAGCGCATATCGTCCTCTTTTGGAAGACCAAACAAAGTAGTTTTGCTTTCACAACGAAACACACAGCGTCTTCACGACATGGCGGCGGC
>NW_015505626.1:370800-412194 GCF_001515645.1 Sinocyclocheilus grahami
ATAATTATGGATTATGAAGACTTATATTGTCTATGTTGCGTTGCATTGCATCGCGACGCGTAAACATAAAACTATGTCTGCATTTGTGATAAGAGAAATGACAAACAACTAGTGCTACTCTACACTGCCCAAAACTCGCGTTTGAATCATCAGTGGCAACGAAAAACACAATGGCCTAGCGTGAGGGGAAGCCTCGGCTTAGCGTGCGCTGAGGCGGGCTGGACTCCGCTTCGTCCACGGTGAAAGTTGATGTATTCCCTCAGCGACCAGCACGGATCAGCTCTAGGCATGACGAAGCGCATATCGTCCTCTTTTGGAAGACCAAACAAAGTAGTTTTGCTTTCACAACGAAACACACAGCGTCTTCACGACATGGCGGCGGCAGCAACAATACTACAGTGAGACTAAAAGTTACGCCTTCTTCCTCTGCGTGAACATTTGGGCAGCGTTATGCAAATCTTCCCACATCGTGACGTAGACATGTGGGGGCGTGCTAGAGCGAGGCGTTTTAGGGGGGCATGGCTGACTCTTAAGTTTTATAAAGAATATCTCTTTGGATTTGAGACTTTAGTCTTTGCAACTTTACAGATCTTCTTTATGCACCAAGAGCTTGTAACACTCCAAAGAGAAAGGAAAAATTGAAATCGCATCATATGACCCCTTTAAGTTGAGTGATATTTGTATGTCCCCTATTGCAATATGCAACTGTTTTTTTTTTTAGATGTTTTAAGATAAAAACAAATCTGTGGTTCTTTTATCTTTTATGTCACACCATAGGACATTACGTCACATTAAAGGACAGAAATGGTAGTTATTAAATGATTTCTATTTAATTTTGAACATGTCAATGGAGAAAGAAAGTTTAATTTTGATACAAACAATATCAACATGTTTTTTAAACAAAACAAAAATTAATTTTCATCAACAAAATTCAGTCTCTTAGTCTGGTGTGACAGTACAGGCGTCACACCAGAGGACATTTTCTGTCACACCACAGGACGTTTCAGCCTTTTTCTGTCAATTAATGACCTTGCTATTCCAAGCTAACCTGCCATTTTAGCGGTAAGCAAGACACATTTGCATAATTTTCCATGATTATGACGTTTAACATGCAGTTTTTAATAAAAAAATATAATTTAGGGGTGTCACACCAAAGGACAACAAAACATAACACTTTTGTAGTTAAATATTTGAACAATTCTGAGACAAAATTGACCATGTGCACATGTCATGGGCTTCACAGGGGGCTTCAGTAACATGATCATGAATGGAGTCCTTCAACTAATTAAAGTTTTCTCTGGAATTGGCCGATTTAAAATCAGGATATGGTGTCACACCAGAGGACATGGTTTTTAGAGACAAAATGTATCAAGTTCCTACACTTTCAGAAATATATGGATGAAAAAAATGATTGCCATTTACTAAAATAGACACTTGTACAATTATGCCGGAGGTCTTTATTAACATTTTTATGCTTTTTCATTTATAAAAGTTGTAATTTATTGAACCATGCTTGGGACAGTCATAGGACAATTTTGAGATTTAGCTTAAAATGTAAAAAAATCGAATAACACTGCAGCTTTAGTATAAGTGTGCAAATTATTGTAAAATGTGCTAAAATATAGTATATACAAAAATAAACACAGGATAGGCAACATTTAGGATGTGTTTGGACACTTTTATCTGTCTGGTCCTCTGTTGCAACAGGAATAATATTTTTAGTTCAGTTCATATTCTTAATTTCTGATTTTTATGTGATTATTTCCAAAACAAAACTCAGTAAACAGTATATATATGGAAGACCAAACCTGAAGAAATGAAAAATAAATGAATAATGTAATAATAGGAAAATACATAATAAATAACTTGATAAAACAAATACAATTGTAATGTACAATGTATTACTTTTTTCCTTTATTCCTTATTTTATATATTTAATTTTAACTTCATTTTTATTCTTTCATTTATTTTTTATTTATTTATGCATCCATTTATTTTTGTATTTATTTATTCCCATGTGTATTTATTTACACATTTACTCATTTATACATTTATTTATTTTTACTTTTCTGTGTGCACCATGGAAATGAGGGAGGTGGTGCTTGCATAGCTCCATAGCATTGAGAACTCCCTTATAGAAGCATTTATAAGACATATAAGAAAACCATGATAACACCCCCTGGTGGAAGCATGGCTGAATCTCTCTTTCTGCTTTTATTTTCAAGGCTTCAGGCTTCAGGAAACCCAGCGTCACCACGAACCAGCGGAAGAGAGCAGGTCCTAAACCAGAACTGACAGAGGAACAGAGGCAGGAGATCAAAGAAGCGTTCGATCTGTTTGACACAGATGGGTCTGGAAACATAGATGTAAAAGAACTGAAGGTAAAAAGGGTTTGAGACCTGTAGACATAATGTTATATTTGATAAAGGCCCAGAGACAGCATCTCAACTAAATCTAGGAATGACCTAATCGTAAAATCCCATCTGAGTGACTAATCTTACTCCTTATCTACTACCGGCTAATGAATTTGCATGACCCTGAGGTTACATGTATAATCAGTAAATGTCATTAACAGGAATTTTAGTAGACTTTTATTATTTTTTTATGTTTAATAGTCTGTTATTTATTTGAACACAAATGAGAATTATTTATTTACCATAAAATGTATTCTACATATACACAGGCATAATTTATATTTGTTCTTAAATAAAATGTCATGCATTTAAAGGAAAAGTTCACTTAAAAATGAACATTTCCTGGCCATCCATGTAGATGAGTTTGTTTCTTCATGGGAACAGATTTGGAGAAATGTAGCATTATATCACTTGCTCATCAATAGATCCTCTGCAGTGAATGGGTGCCGTCAGAATGAGTCCAAACAGCTGATAAAAACATCACAATAATCCACAAGTAATCCAAATGACTCAGAAAATACTGTGAACAGCTAAAAAAAATTCTCACAATTTTTTTAAAAATAAAATGTTGTATAAAATCCGGTAAATTATATATGAACAACCCGTTGTTTATTTGCCTGTAGTTTTGCCTTAAGAGTAAATGGTTTAAAAATGTTAATAATGTGAATCCATTCAAATATGTGTCCAATATGAGTATATACTGTATACTAACAGAGTAATTGACTTGTTGCCATAGGTTGCTATGCGAGCTCTGGGGTTTGAGCCAAAGAAAGAAGAGATAAAAAAGATGATTGCTGATATTGATAAAGAAGGATCGGGCGTAATCGGCTTTAATGATTTCCTTTCTATGATGACACAGAAAATGGTACGTCTGCAAGCCGAATTATAACATAACCAATCACAACTATCTGGCCACTGTTGCAAACCTCAGGTGTTTACATGGAAAATGACATCAGTAAAATGTCCGAAAAGAAACACATCAAGATAATAGGATCTTGCTATTAAGTGGCGTTATGGACCCTTTTCACATTTCCGGGTTTCTCAGCAGCGGAAGTCGTCATAGTTGGGTAAACTTGAAGAGCAGTGAATGGGAGAGCACCACAAATATACTTTTTGCATTCCCAGTTGCTCAAATAGCAAAAGAAAAACTCCACTATAGTGTTTTCATGACTTTCAATAAAAGGAAAAAAACTGAGAGAGACTGATAACGGCAGTCAGAAGAGAGAACGATGTCATATTTTTACAAAAGCTCAAAAGTGGCTCACCCAATTAGAATTTAAACTAACCATTTTATGAAGTCTTTTCTTTTTAACTTATACATTCCATAAAGTAGTTTTTGCACTGACATTTTTAATTTGTATGAATAATCTGAATTTTCAAAATATGTTCATTTGTTTCATTTCCCAGCAAAAATAAAAATGTTGACCATTGTATACATTACAATAGTGTCTTATTTTTAATAGGGATGTAACAGTATGAAAATTTCTTATCACGATTATAGTGACCAAAATGATCACGGTTATCAGTATCATCACGGTATTGTTCAAATGTGCTGGAGATGTTCAAAACGTACTGACACACAAATCATTTCACCAAGTTTTACATTTAAAATCAACAAACAACAAAGTTTTTGTTTGCATAACTAAAACAATAACATTACCAATGATGTTCGGATTTTAAATGACAACATGACTGACAGTTTATCTAATAGCATGTTCAAATATCTAATGTAAATGTTCAAATAAAGCTTTGAAAAGGTTTCATAAATGGTAAACCTCACATTTCAACTTTTAAATAAAGAAAAGTCAAGTCAAAATGATAATTGATTAATAAATGATTATATGTATTTTATCTGCTCCATAAATAATACTAGATACCTTATTGTTTAAATGTGTAGAATCCACATAAGCTTGTTTTTCATCAACCGGTCAAAATTTACAGCAGGGCATGCAAATTCGGTCCATTTTTTGGGCCAGACAAAAACTGCACCCAGGCTGAATGTAAATGTAACTCTCTGTAAACCCACTCGCTGACAGCAGGTGGCACTTATGGAACAGTAGAATTAGAGCTGTTTCCCGTAAACTCCCAAGAACAGAACAGCATTGCGCTTAAAACACTACTTTACTAGGTATTACATGGAGCGAAGACGAAAAGACAGTCAGAATCTTCAGAGGTACATTCATATAATTAATTCATCCATGTATTAATTTGTATAGTTCCCTTAGCACTCTTTAAAACCTCCCAGCTTTTCCTCCATGTTTTCACACAAAACTAAACCACTCTGCTGCTGTGCGCACATGAGACTGTTACTTAAAACTGTGTTTTATGCTTCAGGGCTCCAGACTCATTCTTCCCACTGGTCCCTCTTTTGCGACTAACTTTCTCAGTTGGTCACACCAGCACATGATTTGGTCGCAATATTTTTCTTTTTAGGGATTAATCAATGCATGGTCATTAACTTTTATCATAGTTTATAGTTATATGAAAACGAAAGTGGTTAACATTCAACCCCTTCTTTTTCATCAGTATTATTTGCAGGGCTGTGTATCACCAGCAAAGTCACGATACGATACGTATCACGATACAGAGGCCACGGTATGATATGCATCACGATACATGACTGCACTGAATTTCACCTCAGCAGAATTTAGAAAAACAGCTGTTTATTAAACACTGCATACTATAGAGCCATTTCTAACTATTGGCAGAGCAGGTAGTTGACCTCTGCATTATGAAGGGCCTCCATAACTGTACCACAGTACAATATAGGTAATGGCATATGTTTCATGTTTACATTGGGCACTCCCCACCAGGTACAATATTCTGATTGTTTGCAACTTGTTTTTAAGCCCATAAATAATGTACTCGTTCTAATAAATGTATATTGTAATGTACTCATTCAAATATTTTTAAAAAATAATTTACATTGCTGGTAGGTTATCATTGCACAAATTAACACATTCTCTAAAATAAAATAAAAAATTAAAGAGTTCTAAACTAACGCACTGTCTTCACTGTATCTAACGCTCAAGGCTGATTTATACTCGACGCGTCCGCAAGTTCGCTTTGAGTGTGCGCGCGGCGTCGTTTCGCGTGGCGGTGTGCACAACATTTTTTGTAACTTTCCGCGCAGCTCCACTTCCAAAGATGCACGAGTTCAAAGCGACTCTAGCCGAACATGCACGTCTGTGCCAGCATTTGTGTGAAACGGAAGCAGTTTGATGTTAAGTGCAGTCACACACAGATCACGTTGCGGCCGCACTCAGGAACAATTCATTCAGGAACAAACTTTTTAGCGCTGCCCCGCAGTTTTATCAACTAAATAGCTTAATCGCTCAAGAGCTACATTTATCTTTTTCAACAAGGAGCTGGTAGCATCGTTTCTAAAGGGATTAAAGCCACTTCACTGTTAATAGAGAAACGCAGCAAACGGTGGTAATTCATACATACACCGCCTCTGTCTCTCTCTCTCTCTGTGTCGTAAATGAACAGTTGATGAATTACACCTTTCTGAGAATAGATTATTGAAGTGGAGATCGCTAAACTGCAAGCTAACCAGTGTTTTCAGAAAGCACGTGCGTTTATCCTCAGTGGATAGAGAGCGCGTGCACACATGGTTGCCAGGTTGACAAAGATAAGTAGCACACTTAGCAGATATTTCCGTATTGCGCAAGTGTGAAGCTCTGTTTTGGGGATTACGTCTCTTTATATCAGGCAACCCCGTTGTGTTCCTCTGCGGCCACATTAAACCTTAATGTAGCCTATATATGCTCTATTCATTCTTTTTTAGAAACCTCGCACTTTTCTACTCCATTTTAAACGTTGTAAAGTTTTAAACAAATTAAGGGTGGTCCACTGCTGCACACGTGCCACAATATCGATACAGGGCCAGCTGTATCGATACTCATATCGTCAAATCTCTGTGACGATACATCGTCGTATCGATATTTTGAACACAGCACTAATTATTTGTGATTTCAATTTTGTGAACGGGAGTACCTATTTTGCGATGTTTGCTTTGGGTGCTTTCACTTTCGAATTCGCAATCTTGGTGTCACGTTTTGCAAGAAAAGATAATTGTCTGATTTGCTTACATACAGTGGTGTGAAAAAGTGTTGGACCCCTTCCTGATTTCTTATTTTTTTTGCATGTTTGTCACACTTTAACGTTTCAGATCATCAAACAAATGTAAATATTAAATATGAACACAACATGCAGTTTTTAAATGAAGGTTTTAATAAGGGAGAACAAAATCCAAAACTACATGACCCTGTGTGAAGAAGTGTTTGCCCCCTAAACCTAATAACTGGTTGGGCCACCCTTAGCAGCAACAACTGCAATCAAGCATTTGCGATAACTTGCAATGAGTCTGTTACAGCGCTGTGGAGGAATTTTGGTTCACTCATCTATGCAGAATTGTTGTAATTCAGCCACATTGGAGGGTTTTCGAGTATGAACCGCCTTTTTAAGGTCATGCCACAGCATCTCAATAGGATTCATTTCCTCCATATTCATGTAATTTTTGCTGCACGCAGCTTCGCGCTCCTGCCGACGCGGCGAGTATAAACTATACTCTACAGTCTATAAGCGCTGCGCAGTTCAAACGAGTAGCGCGGTTTCATTATGCTTTCAGTTTCGTTTGCCATTTGATGTTTCTCATATGCAACAGATATGGCAGCACTTATGAGTTAAACAATGTGTTGGTTGCGCAGGTGCAACCGCACACAAAATTTAGTCGACTCGCAGGGGCAGAAAAAATTATCGCAAAATGCATCCATTTGGTCGCACTCTGGAGCCTTGTGCTGGACAGTATTTATTTATCCTCAGTTGTTCAAATCGCGGTAATCGAATACGGTTATAGTGATAATTCAAATATGAAACGGTAATACTAACCATGGTTTTTTTTTATCACGATTTATCGTCAAACCGGTAATCGTTACATCCCTAATTTTTTATAAAAGAAAACACAATCAATTGAGTTGAAATACCTTTTATTTGTAAAGTTTTCAATAAATTATCCAAAAATAAGCTTAACCACATGGTTATGTAGTATATAAAATGTTTATTTGTTCAAATCTTGATGCCATATACCGTTGTGACATAAATTACTCAAACTGTGATTTTGGTCATTCTATAAATATCATGAAAATAATTAAATAAACACGTAATAAACAGGAAAACTTGTTACGATCTTTAAAGATCTAGGAGTTGTATCATAACACTTAGAAAATAAATGATTGCTGGGTGGATTGAACCAGGTAGAAAAGTGACCATAAACAACGAATGAAGCTCAAGTGACAATTACATTAAGCCGAAGCCACAAGAAAAATTCTTATGTGATGCGCTATTTACAATTGCTGAAATGAAAATAATAATAAAGAAAATTAACAACAATGGAAGTAACGAAGGTTATCACAAAAACAAAATTCACTAATATAGGAAAAAGGAACTTGAGTGGCGCCCAAATCAAAGAAAACTAAATAAAACCAAATGATTCCCATAAAGCTCCTCTAGCCTAACTAACAAAAGAAAAATGTGGAAAAGAAACCGAAGTCTTCAGCATATCGACGCTCTAAATGTCCTACTCTAAAAACCAAATTACAAGGATCTAAACACATCGTTCGTTACTACGTGCAAAGTGTATATCGCGCGATATGCTTACCTGTTCCTTTTTATAGGAAAATATTCCTTTTAGGAATAAACGAACCGTACCTCAAATACACAGCAAGTGCTAGACACACAGCATTAAAGAGTAGGATACAAAAACTAATTTCAGCAAACCAAAACACACACACAAACACACCGCCGCCACACAAGGTTCGCGGTAGGACCTTTTAAACCAGCAGGGCGACAGCAGATTGGGCGCAGAGGGCGACGTCACAATTATGACTGGCAGGCGACACATCCAACCAGGAACCTAAATGCGAGGCAGCAGAGAAAAGACAAGAGAGGGAGGGAAGGAAGAAACACACACATACGCGTAGCACGTAACACACTTCATTGCAAAATTCATCAATTTTGAAAAGACGTCAATCTCAGCTGTAAAGCAGCTCTACAGAAGAAAACAGTCTTGTCATTTATTTTTTATGAGGATTCTGAAATTTGATATGTCAATATTGAAAAAAGAGAAAGTGATCAAATGAGGTGTAATTCCTAGTATTTGTAAACTATTTAATGAAAAAATTGATTATTCAAAAATAGGCTTTACCTATGGTGGCCGAGAGAGCTCAACGTGCTGCAAATTAAAAAACACCTGCAAATTAAGAATACATCTTCATCAAACTGACAGCACACGCACTGCAAATGCTCACAACACAACCAAATAAAGAAACGTGCTGAGAAACAGAAACATGCTGCAAATACTTGTATACTTGTACAAGTAATTGAGAAAGAAAAGGCATGTTATCAGTTTATTAAAATGTACAAATGTAGATGGTTGTTTAAAATAGATATATAATATCATAATATCGATATATCGATCGATATACTCCTGTATCAAATCGTATCGTAGAATTTTTTGAGGTATCTGCAAATATCATATCGCTATCGATATCGTATCAAATCGTGACGAACCATCCGATTTACACCCCTAAGCACAACCAAATAAGGAAACGCTCTGCAAAAACAGAAAGGTGCTGCAAATGCTCACAACACAACCAAATAAAGAAACACGCTGCAAATAGGCACAGACACCACATCGGAAATGTTTAAAGGAACCGCAAAGTGACAAACATGGCTGGGACATATTTATTAATGTTTGCTCTGAAAGGTGAGATTTTTGTTTATTTTAACATCCTGATCATACGATTCCATTGCTGCTGCTTCTTTTTTTTTAATTAGCCTAAATAAGCTGACGAAATACACAGTTACTATAACTGTGAAAGCATGTAAGCTGGCTAACTTACTTTACAACTTCCCTTACAAAAATTAACCATGTGGTTTTACTATTAAAATTAATTAATTAATAAATACATTTATTATGTAAAAAATAAGTAAAAACAAAAAATGGTTACTGTAGTTAAACCATGGTAACCACAAATTAACCATGGATTTACTACACTAACCATAGTTTAACCATGGTATTTGTACAACTGTGGTTATACAAATGATAATAAATACCAAAAAAAACATTGTTAATTTTCGTTTTGTTGGGGTAATTTTGGCATTGTTGGGATCCTCCCGTTGTGGTCTGTACTTGCATTTCTGTATTTGGTTGTGTTGTGAGCATTTGCAGCCAAACCAAAACACACACACAAACACACCGCCGCCACACAAGGTTCGCGGTAGGACCTTTTAAACCAGCAGGGCGACAGCAGATTGGGCGCAGAGGGCGACGTCACAATTATGACTGGCAGGCGACACATCCAACCAGGAACCTAAATGCGAGGCAGCAGAGAAAAGACAAGAGAGGGAGGGAAGGAAGAAACACACACATACGCGTAGCACGTAACACACTTCATTGCAAAATTCATCAATTTTGAAAAGACGTCAATCTCAGCTGCAAAGCAGCTCTACAGAAGAAAACAGTCTTGTCATTTATTTTTTATGAGGATTCTGAAATTTGATATGTCAATATTGAAAAAAGAGAAAGTGATCAAATGAGGTGTAATTCCTAGTATTTGTAAACTATTTAATGAAAAAATTGATTATTCAAAAATAGGCTTTACCTATGGTGGCCGAGAGAGCTCAACGTGCTGCAAATTAAAAAACACCTGCAAATTAAGAATACATCTTCATCAAACTGACAGCACACGCACTGCAAATGCTCACAACACAACCAAATAAAGAAACGTGCTGAGAAACAGAAACATGCTGCAAATACTTGTATACTTGTACAAGTAATTGAGAAAGAAAAGGCATGTTATCAGTTTATTAAAATGTACAAATGTAGATGGTTGTTTAAAATAGATATATAATATCATAATATCGATATATCGATCGATATACTCCTGTATCAAATCGTATCGTAGAATTTTTTGAGGTATCTGCAAATATCATATCGCTATCGATATCGTATCAAATCGTGACGAACCATCCGATTTACACCCCTAAGCACAACCAAATAAGGAAACGCTCTGCAAAAACAGAAAGGTGCTGCAAATGCTCACAACACAACCAAATAAAGAAACACGCTGCAAATAGGCACAGACACCACATCGGAAATGTTTAAAGGAACCGCAAAGTGACAAACATGGCTGGGACATATTTATTAATGTTTGCTCTGAAAGGTGAGATTTTTGTTTATTTTAACATCCTGATCATACGATTCCATTGCTGCTGCTTCTTTTTTTTTAATTAGCCTAAATAAGCTGACGAAATACACAGTTGCTATAACTGTGAAAGCATGTAAGCTGGCTAACTTACTTTACAACTTCCCTTACAAAAATTAACCATGTGGTTTTACTATTAAAATTAATTAATTAATAAATACATTTATTATGTAAAAAATAAGTAAAAACAAAAAATGGTTACTGTAGTTAAACCATGGTAACCACAAATTAACCATGGATTTACTACACTAACCATAGTTTAACCATGGTATTTGTACAACTGTGGTTATACAAATGATAATAAATACCAAAAAAAACATTGTTAATTTTCGTTTTGTTGGGGTAATTTTGGCATTGTTGGGATCCTCCCGTTGTGGTCTGTACTTGCATTTCTGTATTTGGTTGTGTTGTGAGCATTTGCAGCACGTGTGAAAACCGTCAAACTGAAGAAGATGTTTTCTTAATTTGCTGGTGCTTTTTCTATTTGCATGTGTTTTCTAAAGTTGCAGCGCGTTGAGCTTTCTCAGCCACCGTACTTTACCAAGTAGTTATAGAATATATAACAGTGTTATTTTAGTATCTTTGATGTACTATTGTAGTTTTTATTAATATTTTGAATCTGGTTTTACTTTTGATATTTTCTGTTTTCATTTTAGTTTTAGTAAACGTTTTAATAATTTTGTTGTATCTTTGTTAATTTCAGTAGTTTTATTTTTATCGCAAAATATATTATACAATCGTGACCAGAATTATTGACACCCTTGGTAAATATGAACCAAAGAAGCCTGTGAAAATAAATCTGCATTGTTAATCCTTTTGATCTTTTATTCCAAAAATTCACAAAAACCTTTTATTGAAGTACAACAATGTGGGGAAAATCTCATTAGGAAATAATGTTTTTCTCAAAAACACGTTGGCCACAATTATTGGCACCCCTAGAAATTCCTGAGTAAAATATCTCTAAAGTATATACCCATTCATATTTACAATCTCTAGCACACCAGGATGACTACAAACATGAAATGAAATATGAAACAGCCATGACTTCCTGTTCCACAGGAATATAAATATGAGGGGAAACCAAAGCCAAATTCCCTTAATCATCCATCACATCCATCCTCCCCATTTTCAGATTTTTTTTACTTCAATGAAATTGTGACTTCGCCAGGATTTTTGAATGAAAGATCAAAAGGATTAACAATGCAGATTTATTTTCACAGGCTTGTTTATTCATATTTACAATACAATCTGTCAATAATTCTGGCCACGACTGTATGTATAAACAATAGATTTTATTGATTTTATTTCAGTTTTACTATTAGTAGTTTTAGTACATCAAGATAAACTTAATTAAGATTAGAAATATTGTCTTGGCAAGCTAGCTGAATTTTTTTTATTTCAGTTTACATTTATTTTATTTCAAGAAATGAAAATAGTTTTTGTGTGTGTTGTTGTTTTAGGGTTTAAATTTTAGTTTCCGTTTTAGTTAACTATAATAGCCAAATGTTTATTTGTTTAAATTCCCAGCAAAAATAAAAGTCTTGGCACGGGATACCGTTACTGTGATATAAAGTTACTCATACTGTGATTTTGGCCAAGATGCCCACTCCCACTGAGTTTAGCTGTGTGTCATTTATCTTTCACAACAGAGTGAGAAGGACTCAAAAGAAGAAATCCTGAAGGCTTTCAGGCTATTCGATGACGACTGCACCGGCAAAATCTCTTTCAAAAATCTCAAGCGAGTGGCCAAAGAACTCGGGGAGAACCTCACGGATGAGGAATTACAGGTGCGTCTTTCTCCAGATGTGGGGAAATACACAGAAAGAGGATGTTCCTGTGTGTAAAACCTCACAGACGAAATGTGTCTCTCCTGAGAAAGTGGCTGGTTAGTCAGTGGGTAGTGAATGACATAAGATCAGATAAGATCCCTCATCACGGAGCAACAGCTGACACCATTAGGAAACACTGCACTTTATCAACATGTTTTTGGCAATTGTTTTGTGACATGATTGTGTCTTGGGGTTTTTATCTGGAACAGGAAATGATTGACGAGGCCGACAGAGATGGTGACGGAGAGATTAATGAGCAGGAGTTTCTACGGATAATGAAAAAGACCAGTCTGTACTGAATCCCTCCATCGCTAAAGCTAGTATATCTATAAGCCTCTTAAAGGACCTTGAAGTGTTGTTTTGTGTTGCTTTCTTTTTTCTTTACAAGGTTGTAAAAACATTTTAATCTATACATATTTTGTGCAGTATTAAATAAAAATGTATTTGCATCTGTGTGGTCTGTCTCCACATAATGATCGAGCCCAAAGGGCACAATGGAATAGAATAAACGTACCTATGTTATATAAACGAATATTTAAAAATTCAAGATGACCTTTCGAGTTTTAAGTCTTAAAGTGGAAACCCTGCCACTCAGAACTAAATGTTTGGCTATAAAAACTTCCTCTTCTTGGTCTTTGACAACTTTCAAAACATAAAACACATTTATATAAAATTCAAATAAAATTTGTATGAAATCGGGAATATCCATTTTAGACTAGAAAGGAATGATAATAAATCCATGCGGCTTTACCCATTGTGACTTATAGAGGGTAATCATAGAAATTCTGCTCATAGTGTTATTTTTTTATTACCATTTTATTTATTGCATTCAAACTTTCATAGACCATTGCAGGCTAACATATGTGAAAATATAATATAACAGAGAGATAGATAGAGAGTGCCTCAGTATATAACTCCTTTTTTAAAGACATCAATTATGTGTGTTAATAAAATATCATTAAAACACAATGTCAGTGAACTGATGACGCCTCAAACTCATCTGTTAAATGCTGTCTTTGTTAAATACTAAGTAAACTCAATAAACACTAATAGCCCTTCTCAGTTTTATGACGACTGTATGTCACACTGCTAACTGCAGAGATTTTGAAATTTCGCTTAAGTCAAATCAAGCCACATTTATTAGCTGCCTTCTTATTTTAGTCTTATGTAAAACAAAACTGAAAAAAGTTTCTCCAGAAACATACATTGACATGTAACATGGGAATTTTCAGACCGCAAATAGACAACATGCATTAAAAACCAAATATTACACAAGAGTTGATTGTAAGAGTTGATTGTGATATTTGCATTTCAAGTCTAGGATGAAACAAAGGTCAAATCGAGAGTGAGTGTTGAACTGGGAAACACCTCATTGCCATGCGTTGAATTTTTTTAACTTTCCCACAAATACAGTAAAACCAGAAAAACTGACATTTTAAGAAGTCGTTAGAAAAAAGGTTCGTTAAAGTGATCGTCCGCCCAAACGATCGTCCGCCCAGTGAAATTCTGTCATTGTTTACTCCCCCTCAAGTCATTCCAAACCTGTGTGCAGTTATTTATTTCTGCTAAACACAAAAGATGATGATTTTGAAAAATACTGGTAACCAAACAGTTTTGGTTCCCATTGACTTCCATAGTATTTTTTTGTCCATGCAATGGAAGTCAATGGGATCCAAAAATGTTTGGTTACTAACATTCTTCAATAAATCATCTTTTGTGTTCCAGAGAAGAAAGTCAGTCATACAGGTTTAAAATGACTTGAAGGTGAGTAAATGATTTTTTCATTCAAAGTCTGTAAGAGTTAGGGTAGAGTTATGACTAAAATGTAGAAATATATTTAGCTGAATTTATAACGTAGGCCTACAAATCGATCAGAAAATGTGAAATGAACCTGTATAAACATGTGAGACAAATTTGCTGTAAAGTTTATGGTGTCTATGTTGTTTGTATACATATTGGTGACCGTTCTTCCTCACAACCACAAAATATCATTATCATCATACCATGTCTGTGATGCAAATTGTGCAGAACATGCAGTGTGATTTAATATTTAAAGATCCCTAACCCTAAAAACTGAGCAATGGTAAAAGTAAGCAAATACCACCAATAATGCTATTTTTAAATTGTAAAATCCAAATTCTGTAGTAGGAGAGGGCGATCTGACAATCTACCTTGAAGACGTCCACTTTGTACTTTCCAAACAAACTGTGACCAAATGTGTCCGTTTGTGTCTGTATCTAGCTAAATATATCGACACATCTTTTAGTTGACAGGCCTTTTTTAAAGTTATTAACGCATTACAGTGGGGGGGCGGGGGGGCAATATAACGGTAGAAATGTGTCAATCAGTAAAGATTTTGGACTATCGCCTTTATTGCGCTTACGCATTCATGTTAGGTTGCTGTGTGCTGTGGTCACGAAAATCTTTTGAACGTATTTTTAAGCATTGCGGTTTAAAAACAAGTGATTTTAAGCCGTTGAAATAGAAACAACAGCGCTATATGTGCATGCTTTCTGAGCGTGATCTGAGCGGTGAGCGACATGACTTTTTGGGCTTGTATTAATTTTTCTGTGATATTGACGCTGGTGTCAAGAATTATTAAATTTTTATGGTATCAAAAATTTTGATATCATAAAAACCTTAATAAAAGCAAAAATAACTATATCGTGATATATACAGTGGGTACGGAAAGTATTCAGACCCCCTTAAATTTTTCACTCTTTGTTATATTGCAGCCATTTGCTAAAATAATTTAAGTTAATTTTTTTTCCATTTGAATCGTCAGTGGCAAATACTTTAAATATCAAACACGTACTTACAGTCTGTGATTCAGAACAGGTCAGGAAACAGTCCTCCATAAAATGTGCTGCACACATCTGAATATTTGGGTTAAACTGTTCTGGAACAATGTTGTAAATACACTCTTAAAAATAAAGGTGCTTCAAAAGGTTCTTCAAGCGATGCCATAGAAGAACCATTTTTGGTTCCTCTTAACTTTTATAAAGAATATCTCTTTGGATTTGAGACTTTAGTCTTTGCAACTTTACAGATCTTCTTTATGCACCAAGAGCTTGTAACACTCCAAAGAGAAAGGAAAAATTGAAATCGCATCATATGACCCCTTTAAAAAAATTCCAAATAAATATTAAGATGCCTTGTTGAAATATGTGAAATGTATAGTTTATTTAAATTGATACACTCATCATGGGTAGGTTTGATTGATTTGCGGGTCACGAACTAATGAACAAAGAAGCAAGGAAATGAGGGAGCGTTCATAACGTTAAGACACACTAGTAGTAGGCCTACGGTATGCTAAATGACTGTGGTAATTTTACTATGGTTTTAAATTCAGCTACTGATTTTAATCTTTTTTTTAACAGTTTTATTTCCCATTGTCATAAATGTCTATAGGTTATTGTCTTTTAACACTGTCACAACCTCAACACAGGGTCATGAATTGACATGAATTAACATTATTCAATATTTTGATTTTGTTATTATTATTTTACCTAAGAATTTAAGCTGTCACTTGAACCTATAGTTAAGTTATTTTATGCCAAATTTACACTGCAAAGGTGGCACAGGAGCACTTGTCTTTACACAGTCTGTTTAATGCTGCTCAGAGATGGCATAAAGCCATTTATACAGCAATTATGCGTGCATTAAGTATAACTGTATGCTTTGATACCAGGGGCTGAGGTGGTTCAGAGCAGGCATAAGCTTTTATGCAGCACTGTGTCTTTACACTGAATTTAGAACAGCCTTAACTTAGCTGTGTAAAGATGCCTTTAGTGTTTGTTCCAACAGAGATATGCAACAATTAATGAAAAGTAAAAATGACATGAATGTTCTATTGAACAGCCTTCAATTTTTTTAACTATTAATTAATAACACTTTTGTGCGATATATAGTACACATTCAATACCTTGCAAATCAGTGTACATCTAGTGTGCATCATTGTACATCAAGTGTACATACAGTGTAAATCTGCCATGCATGTTTCATCTATTATTTAACTGATTAACTGTACGGTAGACCTTATTTTGAGTGAAAAAATCTGTCAAATGAAGGAGATGTGTCTAAAAACTTCTACAGCTGTACTGATTATAATAAATGGGATTTAAAGAGGCCTTGGGAGAGGATTCATAAATGACGCGGAAGCAACACAAGTTACATTGTTGTAGTGCTTTGACAATATGTAATTTTCCAAGTAGAAAACTGACTGTAGTAACAGCTAGCCCTCTTGAAAACAATGTGAATTTAGACACATTTTACAACGTGTAAATTTAAGCTTGTGTAGCTATTTGTGTTCACATACAGTACCTATGTGTGTATAAGCTTATGTTTTAGGCATAAGAGAGTGTTTATACAGTAAAATTGTATCAAATCCATTTGAAAAGGATAGTTGTACTGTACCTGCCAGCTAAATTAAAAAAGTAGAAAAAGTGGTGTGACCATCCAGTATATCAAATAAAATGACAAAAAAATAATTCATGGATCATAAATGGACTAAGATAGTTTACAACCTTGCAATCTTTCTGTTGTTAAGACAGTCCTGTTGTCTATTATTTTTTAATTTAGTAATTACTAAATTAACCAAATTTCCTGAAAATTAAAAAATTAAAATCACTGAAAATTCCTCTAAGTGCCGTCCGAAATTTTCATCTAAAATAAGCATTTTTATCAGGCTCTTATGTTTAAGTTCGGTAATTTTACTATAATGGCAATGTATAGGTCCTTTTATACCATAAATATAGGAGCCTGATAAAAATGTTCAATTTAGAAGAAAATTTCAGACGGCACTTAGAGGAGGCACTTTTGCATCTGAGCTCTTTAAAAAATGTACATAACATTTAATCTTTTGTGTGATCATGAGCATTTGATTGTGTGTTAAAAAGCATTTTGAGAGGTTTTTTTATTTTTAGGAACAAATCTTGCTTAAATCATGATCATTCAGAAGTTCTCAGATTAATGACATTCTCAGTTATGTGTAATTTTCATTTAGACTCAAATGAGTCAACAGTTGTCAAGAGTCTAGAGCTGTAAAATGAATGTGAATGTGATGAGAAATGTTTGAATTCAGATTGAGATCTGTTTCTCATTTTGTAATGTTTGTGTTTTTACTTTCATGTTTTCATAAATTATTTTCAAAGCAAAACTATGTATTGTTGCACAATAAACAAATAACTTAAAATAGATTTTAATAAATATACTTATATATTTTAATATAACATAAGTAACATTGTAGTTTTGTGTTTCTGCTTTTATGTTTTTATAATTATTTTCAAAGCAAGATGATGTATTGTGTACATCCATTGTGTACAATACACAAATACATGTAAAAAATATTTGTAATTAATATATCAATACATTTTAGTAAAACATAAGTGAAGGAAAAAATTTATTTTATTTTGTATTGTTTTTTTGTTTTGTTTTTTTGCTTTCATGTTTTCGTAATTATTTTCAAAGCAAACTATGTATTGTTGTACAATGCACAAGTAAATAAAAAATAAATTTTAACAAATCATATATTTTAATAAATCATATAAGTGAAGTAAAACATTTATATTTATTGTCATGTCAAGTCAAAAGGACTCACAGCTGGAGGATTTAGCCTTAAGAACAATATCAGCTAGCTGTACAAAGGAAATTGGATGAAAACGAGTTAACACATCTGTTGGTGAACAGCTCAATGGGGGATCATATGTTGATGGCTTAATATAAGCCTTGATATCCAATCCTTTATTATCAAAACATTTTTAAAAACGTTTTCATAGGTTTCCCGAGATGGATCAAGAGAAGGGGCAGGTAAGGGATTTAGCACCAAATCAATTGTCTTAAACAGCATCCTTGGTCGGTTCACATTTTCACTAATGAGTTTGGAGAGGAATTCAGACTTAGCCTCTTTAAGTTACTTTTGGTAGCTAATTAAGCATGCAATCAGACACTCATACGAGACTTGGAGTTTGTCTATTTTCCATTTTTGTATTTAATTTGAGTGTTTTGCTTTCATGGTTTCATAATCATTTTCAAAGCAAAACTATGTCTTGTTGTACAATACACAAATAAATAAAAAATGTTATTGTCATGTCAAGTCAAAAATTATTTCTACAGCACATTTAAAAGAAACAGAGTTGCGCCAAAGTGCTGTACAACAAAACACAGTATATAAAAAGCATTAAAAGGAAACATGCATCATATAAAAAATAAACACATTAAAAAATAGAATCAGAGCAATTTGACATCAAACCCTTAAACTGACATTAATTAAAAGCCGGAGAAAACAAATAAGATTTGAGAACAGATTTAAAACTGGCTAGTGAAGGAGCAAATCTCACATTTACAGGCAAACTATTCCAAAGTTTAAGAGCTGCAGCTGAAAAAGCACGACCACCCTTGGTTTTACAGCAACGACATGGGACAGTTAAGAGAAGCTGATTACTAGACATAATGCACTTTGAGGAGAGTAAGGAATCAGAAGGTCACTAATGTATTTTGGTGCAAGACCAGATAAAGCCTTATACACAAAAACTGCTATTTTACAATAAATTCTAAACTTTAAAGGAAGCCCGTGTAAATGCGCTAAAATTGCAGCATTTTGGACAATTTGCAGGTGAAAAATCGCTGTTTGAGGCAGGCCACATTAAAGCGAATTACAGTAGTCCAGGCGTGATGTTATGAAAGCATGGATTACAGTCTCCAAATTTTTATGGGGCAGAAACTGTTTCAGTTTAGCAATTGATCTCAGATGGAAGAAACTGCCCTTTACCACTGTGCTAATTTGTAACCCCAAGATTTCTTATATTTCTTAACATAAGGTTGAACACTGGCAGAGAGAGACCCTAAATGAAAAACAGATAAAGATCTAGAGTGGCCTAAAATCAGAATTTCGCTTTTGCTTTCGTTTAATTGCAAAAAATCTTTAGCCATCCAACATGTGATCTCTTATCTAAACAGTCATAGAGCACATCCAAAGAATCACTACTGTCAGTTTTTGCTGGAAGATAGAACTGTGTATCGTCAGCATAGCAGTGGTAGATCTTATATTTCTTAAAAATGGCACCCAAGTGAAGCATGTAAAGTGAAAAGAGAAGAGAGCCTAAAATGGACCCTTGGGGCACACTTCATGAAAAAGGGAGCTGACCAAGAAGAAAACTTCACATTGCTCACTGAGAAGGTTCTGTCTATGAGGTAAGAGGCCAACCACTGCAGAGCGACGCCCTGAATACCCACTACCTTTTCCAACCGATGTAACAGAATACTATGATCAATTGTATCGAATGCTGTGCTTAAATCCAACAAAACAAGCACCGCATATGAACCAGTATAGAGAACTTGCAAAAGGTCATTGCTAACCTTCAAAAATACACTTTCCGTGCTGTGCAGAAAAATATCTAAAACATTGGACATACTGATATAGAATTCAACTGACGATAAACAACTCTCTCTAATAGTTTTGATATAAAAGGCAACTTAGAAATAAGTCTGAAATTACTGAGGATAGATGGATCAAGATGAGGTTTCTTGAGCAGAGGGTGAACCACAGCATGTTTAAAACTAGCTGGTACAACTCCATTTGCTAAAGAACTATTAATGATGGCTGTTACAGCTGGACTCAAGGTTACAAACACTTCCTTGAAAAGACGAGCTGAGACGACATCAGACTCACAGCTGGAGGATTTAGCCTTAAGAACAATATCAGCTAGCTGTACAAAGGAAATTGGATGAAAACGAGTTAACACATCTGTTGGTGAACAGCTCAATGGGGGATCATATGTTGATGGCTTAATATAAGCCTTGATATCCAATCCTTTAAAAAACGTTTTCATAGGTTTCCCGAGATGGATCAAGAGAAGGGGCAGGTAAGGGATTTAGCACCAAATCAATTGTCTTAAACAGCATCCTTGGTCGGTTCACATTTTCACTAATGAGTTTGGAGAGGAATTCAGACTTAGCCTCTTTAAGTTACTTTTGGTAGCTAATTAAGCATGCAATCAGACACTCATACGAGACTTGGAGTTTGTCTATTTTCCATTTTTGTATTTAATTTGAGTGTTTTGCTTTCATGGTTTCATAATCATTTTCAAAGCAAAACTATGTCTTGTTGTACAATACACAAATAAATAAAAAATGTTATAAATGTATTCATATATTTTAATAAAACATATAAATGAAGTAAAATGTATGAACGCCATTTTCTGAACTCGGGTGCGCACCCACGAAACGTACCCGAGTACAGTGTTCAAATTGTGTCAAAGCTCTTGGAGGGATACCCCCCCCACACACACACAAATAAATAAATAAATTTCATATTTTTGCCTTTGGTCTCATGATCATTGAGAAAACATAATTCTAAGATAAACACTTTTTTATTAGCGAGCTTCAGTCAGCGAGCGTGCACACTGAACAAAACTTTGAGGTTTCAGCGATGACTAATCTGAACTCGTCTGACTGGCCATTGCATTCCTAAGCTCTACAAAATTGTGTGTAATTGGTTATAATGCACAACGCTGTAAAAAATGCATAAAAAGAAATATGATGTAACACGAGCAGTTCTAATTTTAATACAGCAGTCAAAACTTTTAATTTAATTTTCATTTTCACTAGTTTCATGTATAAAGTATTATAGTTTTATTGAAAAACCAGAGGACCCCCCCAAGTTAATTTTTTTGGGTGTTATGGGGGGTCCCTTAATGCTTATAGGAGGTCCAGGACACTCAGCCCCCGCTCAATTCAAACACTGCCTGAGTCCACCTAAAAAGGGTGGTCTGGGGTGTGGTTCATGCAAACTCCGGTACGGTTCGCTTCTGATTTATACTTTTGAATCGTACTTTATCACGGATATGAACCGCAATTAATGATGTATGAATTGGTCAAACTGTGTATTTATGTGTTTACTCACTTGCTTTCTTGATAAACGTGACTGACTCGCTGCAAGCAGAGAGATTTTTTTAGTTGTGACAAATGGAATCATGTGCCATTTCTGTGTTGGCGCTTTGGAAACTAAACAAAATGTCAAATCCATAGTACAAAAATGAAACGAGCAAGCATCCGACTAATCTGAACTCGTCTGACTGGCCACTGCATTCCTAAGCTCTACAAAATTGTGTGTAATTGGTTATAATGCACAACGCTGTAAAAATGCATAAAAAGAAATATGATGTAACACGAGCAGGTCTAATTTTAATACAGCAGTCAAAACTTTTAATTTAATTTTCATTTTCACTAGTTTCATGTATAAAGTATTATAGTTTTATTGAAAAACCAGAGCACCCCCCCAAGTTAATTTTTTTGGGTGTTATGGGGGGTCCCTTAATGCTTATAGGAGGTCCAGGACACTCAGCCCCCGCTCAATTCAAACACTGCCTGAGTCCACCTAAAAAGGGTGGTCTGGGGTGTGGTTCATGCAAACTCCGGTACGGTTCGCTTCTGATTTATACTTTTGAATCGTACTTTATCACGGATATGAACCGCAATTAATGATGTATGAATTGGTCAAACTGTGTATTTATGTGTTTACTCACTTGCTTTCTTGATAAACGTGACTGACTCGCTGCAAGCAGAGAGATTTTTTTAGTTGTGACAAATGGAATCATGTGCCATTTCTGTGTTGGCGCTTTGGAAACTAAACAAAATGTCAAATCCATAGTACAAAAATGAAACGAGCAAGCATCCATTCATTTCGCCGCCTTCTGCCAGGGATGGGCCGTATTTCATATAGCCTACATGCATTTAAAATACGTCTTTGAAATACAAAATACTATTTTGTATTTTAAAACCTCTGAAAAAAAAATCGAATGGAATTTGTATTTAAATACATTTAAGTTTATTTTATTTTCAAAATATAAAATATTTTGTGCCAGCCATCCTCTTTATTAGGCTGCTGATTTCCTGTATCAACTGCTGTTCAGTCCTCCAAACCCAACTGTCATGTACACAAGCTGCAGATGTCAGAAAAAACGACTCGATCTAGCATTGGGGAGCAAATATTCTGTGTTCCTACTTGGAAATATGGAGTGGGGTTTAGGACTTGATTGGAAGAGAGTCATTTCCAAAGGTTGGACACTATATCTTTTAATAAGTTCTTGGTCTCCATTTATATATGGTGCACTCTCTTAATACTCTTTCCAGTATATTAGACATGCCATTTTATCAGTGTTTTTATTTTCTCCTTGGATGCAAGTTGAGACAGACTGGTCTTACAGCCAGGTGAATGTCCACCTGGTGCAACTGGCCCTCAGAAGAGCCTCATTCAGTTCAGCTGCAGCGTTAATGTTCAACTACAGGCCCAACATACTTCAAACTAAGTTCTTTTTCATTCTTCGTTTAGGGAAAAATAGAAAATGAAAGCAGTGAGAAAACAGCAGTTAAGAAAGCATTTAATCATAACGTGGTCATGAATAATAACTTCAGTTTCTATTATCCGCTCTCTGGTGTTTATGTCTTTACTCATGGAGATCTGATCTCCATGAGTGACCAAATGTTCACACATTAGCAAAAACTCAACTGAAAAGTTTGATTAGTTAGGTTTATATATTTGTATTATCTTGCCTAAAATGATACTCTTTATCTGACTGATTTTATGATTAAAACTTTTATTTGAAATGTGTTTGTCTTTTTGTGTTAAATTTTGCAGCAGGCCTACGGAATGAAATTATGCCTTCATGAATTGTTTCGTACAAATTATTATATATTTTCACAATTTCACAAACGCTACT
Source organism: Sinocyclocheilus grahami (assembly GCF_001515645.1). Classification (NCBI taxonomy): domain Eukaryota; kingdom Metazoa; phylum Chordata; class Actinopteri; order Cypriniformes; family Cyprinidae; genus Sinocyclocheilus; species Sinocyclocheilus grahami. Next base: position 394,032 of record NW_015505626.1, read on the forward strand.
GGCCAACACTGCTGAAAGTCCCTAATAATCACATATGATCTCTGACACACACACCAGAAATAAGAATAAGAATCAGAATATTAGTTGGGAATCGATTCTTGGAATTGATGGAATTTGGAATCAAGTTGATTAAAACATTTCTGGAAGTAAGGTAAGTTGAGGATTTGATGGTTGATTCTACTTGTTGCAAAAACTAAAATATAATAATTGCTGTCAACTGTTAATTTCCATTAAAATACTGAGTTAGCTAGGATACTCCTCACCAGCAGTCAGATACGAGCTAATCTAACTATCAGTAATGATTTCACTAGCTATTGTTGAGAAAAAATATATTATACATAAAATTATACTATATATATAATTTTGGTCTGAACTTGGTTCGGACCAAGCAATTGAACCAAGTGTAAAAGCACCCTTAAATTATTCATAACCACAATATATATGCATATATGGTATTGTGTAGTGTATGTCAGTCATACACATATAGTTTGTGTTCCTTAATTTATGTTCCTCACAGACATTTAAACAAGAACTTCATATTAACATGTAGTTCTTCTCTGATTTAGCAGCTTTTACAACTATAAACCATAATGTGACTCAGTCAAGTCAAAACTGTTTGGTCGAGACTCGTTCAAGTGTGAGTCAATTTGTTTGTAACCAGCTGTTTTGTTTTGATTTTCAATTTTAATGCAACTGTAATCCACCTCAATATGAGCATGTGTGAACCTCCTCCACAAAACAAACAAGTTCTGCTTCCAGCGAGGAAGTTGGACAATCAGCTTAAAACCCAAATTTCAGAAAAAGACCATAGACTCATTTAAAAGGAAGCTAGGTCTGACTAAAAGACTAGTTTCACCTGCAGAAGTAAATGTGCTTTAGAGCAGTCTCTGATATTCAAATGATGTGGTTCACAGTCTTGTTTTAACAGAAAAACAGTGAGTAAGAATTCTGTTCAGAATTTTGCTTAGTTTCATCTTATGATGGAAATATGACAACAGAAACTGACTCATAACTTGAAATATTCTGTCTATCTTAGCTATAGGTTATCTTTGATCAACGTTAGGGTCTTTCCCCACATTTAAGTAAAGATTCATGGTTTTTATGAAAATTCACACAGTTTTTGAGTTTTAGAAATGTAGCTCTATGTCGGAATTTAAAGAAAACATTGCAAAGACTGCATGTCAAATGTGTCAGATTTTGTGTTGCTGTCAGAATATATAAAGGTACATTTTCCTTCAATGGAAATATTGAGTATCCCTTTAAATGTAAACAAAATGTTCTCAATCTCTTGCCTCAGACACTCAGACTTAATTTCCACTGCATCCCTTTATTTTTGAATGCAAATATTGCATACGAATTTGGGACTTTTGTGATGTTAGTCATCATAAATGGTTAAAGTAAAGAAAAATAAGTTAAAAATGGGAAATTGTTCTTGTGTGTTTGATCTTGCAAAAAAAGAAACTTGCAAAAACCAGAAAAAATATAATAAAGGTCTATTGTATGTATGTAAAGTCCTAGTATGACTAACTAACATTTGACATGAAATACTTTAGGAGTTGTACTGCAGTCAGTCATGATGCTCTAAAATTATTTTTAATAAAAAAATATTATGCATGCAGCCTTTAGGTTTTATATATATTTATATATTTTCCCCCCACTGATATTGACAAACATGATTAAAAATATATCCATATGGAAAAACTGTCTTTCTATATGTTTGTAAAACAGGATCTAAAGGATCATCTTTCCAGACGTCTTGTAATATAATATCTAAATTGTCATTTTTAGTGTGAATCATTGGCAGTAGTTTCTTGCGTTTTACACCATCAGCCACAGATAACACTGATCTGTATCATCTCTGCTCACATACACACCAAAGTCAACATGAAACAAACAACATTCACAAGTCTTTCTGTCAAATGGCATGTTTCCAAGTGAATGTTTACAATGAAGAGAAAACATACATTTATCAATCAGGAAATGATTGGATCGAGAAATAACCTCTAGCCTAAATGATCAACAACATGGTCAAAACTTTGCTGAGAGTTTTGCTGTTGCACACATGCCGTCTATATGGATGTCAACCTTCATGTGTCTTTTGCTGTGAAATCTTTATTGATTTTTATAAAGTAAACCTAAGAATAACTTTGATATTGTTTATTAATATTTCAAGATGAACACTTACTGGACTGAAGTTATTTGATTATCCAGAAAAATCAGTGAGTATCAAATATGGCCATCGTGCTTTTGAGGAACGTTTATTTGTTCATCTCTAAATCATTATTGTATTGCATTGAATCATAAGTTTTGATGATCAAACTAAGCATTTCAATACCATCTTAGTAAATACATATTATTGGGAGATGACGACTGACATTTATATCATATTATGTAATACCTGCTATACTGTTATAAATATCTCATTGATTTACATTACAATCAGAATTTCCTACTTTTTGTCCATTTAAATATCAGCTTCTGCACCAAATTGCATATTTTTGCTCAGTTTGAGCCTCGTAATAAAATGTAGCAGTTTTTTTCCATATTCTATCATACTATATGAGCCATAAAAGCCTGCTGTATCAAATATGATACTCAATAAAAAACACAAAATCAAACTTTTAGTAAATTTTGCCTAAAAGTAAAAAAAAAAAAAAAAATGTCTGACTATTATTTAATTTGTCAGGCTTAAATTCATTCATATTCCATCTGGCCCAATCACTGAACCTCACACACTTTCTTTTTTTAGATGGATTTTCATCATCAGCCACAGAAAACCCATTGGTGAACTCATTAATTGGAAGATGACATGTTGTCTTGATGTCATGATATCAGTTTCACCTCTAGACCCCCACCCACCCACCCACTTAAACCCATGCACGCATTGTGCTTTCCAGGTTGAGGGAAATCTTTCAGATCTAGACATGACTGGCAGAGGAAAGTTTTGAATCATGAAATTTTCACCTAAAGCACAAATTGTCTTCCATGATCTTCGTGAAAGGGAGGAATCCCCAGCGTGAACCTGTCCTGTCTGGGGGTCACTAGGGCCTTCCCCCTATGGGTATGACAGCCGCCAACCTCTGCCCACCACTTCCTGTTCAGCGTGGTCTACGATTAGCCGGCAGTGGGGCTCGTTCACATGCCCAACGTGATCTCATTTCCTGTTCTGTCGTGCTGAGCGTTCGGGTCTTTCTAAGTGTGTCGTGACACTGTGGAACTGAAGCCACAAGCAGTGTTTTTTTAGTATCACTGAGATACTATTGTAGTTTCTATTAAAATTATGAACGTTTTTATTTTTATGTTTTTGGTTTCCATTTTCAGTTTAGTTTGAGAATTTTTTTGTTGTGTTTTTGTCATTTTTATTCGTTTTTTGTAGTTTTATTAATATATTGAATCAGTTTTTATTTGTATATTTTACGTTGTGATTTAAATTTTAGTAATTTTGTAATTATACTTTTTAGCATTTTTTTTATTTGTCTAGTTCAATGGTGTTTATCTCAGTTTTAGTTTTAGTTATTAAGTTAAATTAAATCAAAATGAAAAATGTTGTCTTGGCAGCTAACTAAAGTTAAAGTTTTTAATTTTATATTTGATTTCAATGGAATTTTTTTAAATGGTTTTAGTTTTAATAAGCAATAATAACCCTGGCCACAAGCAGGTAACGGACAGGTGCGCTCTTTCTGAAGGCCATATATCTGATGTCATTTAATGCCCTGCAGGTTTAGGGTGCAAATGTTTCATTTCCAGGTCGATCTATTCTTATCTCACTAGAAGAAAAGTACATTAAACTTCCTGTTTTTGTCTATAATCAATATGGTTTGTGTGGGAAGCCACAAAGAAAAAAGCACCTTTTCATATCCACTTGCTGGATGATGCCGCACCTAAGTCACACACACACATGTTTCTGGTGCTGATTCAGAATGAGAAGAGGAACTGACAGCGTTTTGTAGTTTCCTGCCAAGTGTGCAGAAAGTCTGGGTCAGGTTCACACACACACACACACACACACACACACAGAAACACACACAGCATCCGTACACCCCCGCGCACGCGCCTCTCGATTACATCTTCGTCAACTGACTGTTGTGACGAGTGGCCAGTGGAAAAGAAAAACTAATTAGTCATTGTAAAAATTGAGTGTTCCAATCTCCACAAAGAAGCGATTTTCCAGCGTCCTCAAGGATTCTTATATAAGGTGATTGTGTACCTGTCGACAGTATGACGGACATCAATCCAAGTAGCTTTAGAGAAGTTACAGAAGAAAACTTGCAGCTTAAGCATGAAGGCGTCTGTGTGTTTAGTGTTTGCAGTGGTTTGTTGGATGGCAGCGCAGGCAGAGGAGTCGCCAAAGATCCTCACGCTCAGTAAAGTTATGAATGAACTCAACAAGGTCAACCACGGAATGGTAAGTTGGCTTCTAAAGATCTACGGATGGCGTTTTTTTTTACACATTTTATGTAACATTGACCAATTTTTTTATCTGCTTTTTCTTGTTTTTAAAAAATAAAGGACAACAGCAAAAGTTTGAACTCACCCACCATCAACGATCTGAAGGTAAGAAATGATTTTTCTTCTCCATTAAATTCAGTATTCACTGGATGCCATCGGCGGTCTAATATGACCACACAATTAGGCTTGCTTAATTTCTGCATGACTCAGTGATTCGGCCTGCTGTAATATAAACACGTTTCTGTCATTATACGGCCCACCTTTCACAGAACAAGTTTCAGTTCAACACAGTTGATTTTCAAACAAACGTGATTTGCAAAAAAAACGTGGGCTGATTCCATACAAATGATCTACATTTCGCTGAATCCTTCAATCAGTACAGAAATAAAGATTTTTAGTCATGCCTTTCTTGGCAAACACCCTCTCGTTTTAGATTAAAAGTCATTTTGTGCAAGTCAGTCAGGAGAAAGTATGCTTCATTTAGGAGAAATATGATGAGTAATATGACAACAGCCGAACGGGGAGTGAGAGTAGAGCTGCTAAAACAGATTTGGCCTATTTCACAGTTGCAGTCTTTTTTTCATATTATTATTACAAACATTGCATAGTTGGGTAACACTTTAAGGTGTCCTTGTTATACTATTATAATAACAATAAATGATGCATAATTACATGCAAGTAACCTTAAACCGAACCCTAACCCTAACCATATAGTAAGTACATGTAGTTAATTAATATTACTCAGTACTTAAATGTATAATTACAATGTAACAAGAACACCTTAAAATGAAGTGTAAACCAATAATGGCTTAGTGACACAGAAAAAGTTAGTTTCTGTACACTCTCGTCTCACGTACGGAAAACGGTTTGTGTTTTTCTGTGTGGAAAGAAAGAGTTTCCTCCTAGTTTCTGTGAAAACTGCTCGAGCACAAGGGAAATTTAGAGTCAAGATGTATAGATTTCTGCATACAATAACAGACAGGAAGAGAAAGAGCTCGTGGCTGGGGAACCGAGAGCCTTTCATGCAGGGTTTGCACGAAAAAACAATCCAATCTGACTACAAAACTCATATAGACATTAATGGCCATCAGGGAACGTTCTCAGAATGTTCTGGCAAGGTTATGACCAAGCATTCTTCCAGTGACGTCAATAGAATGTTTGTTCAAAGTTAAATTGTTTCAGGATGATTTTAAAAAGCAAAAATGTTTGCAAAATGCTAAAATGGAACATTCGTACAAATGTTTTTAAGAAATTGTAATGTTCAGAGAACATTCAGAAGTAATGTTTTCTTACTGGCAAAACTTTCTTGTAATATATTTTAGTTTGCTGGGTTTATGTTAACAGTAGGCTTTGTTTCTTTACACAGGACTGCTGTGTTGCATCTGCTCTGGAATGTTTTCGGTCCCAAGTGCTTAACCTGTCAGTGGCTGATGCCAAACTAAAGCGGTCACAGAGGATCATCTCACACGAGCTTCGCAAATCAGTCATTGTGAGTGTGTGTTTATTATGTTTATGGGCAGAGTGAACTGCATGTCAATGCATGCATGATTTTAAATCTAAGAAATGAGAAATGCTCATTTATTTATTTGTTCTTTCTTTTAACAGGTGAAAAGTGTGTCCAGTTGCAAAACTGAAGAGATACAGGTGAGAAACACAAAGGAACAAAAATTGCAAACTGCTGCAAATGTATTTTGCATAAATTGTAATAATGTTGTTGCATAGTTCTGACTTGTGCAATGTTCTGTTTCAGACGTCTCAGTGCAAGTCATGTGACTCGTACAACAAGGTTGACAGCCGAATGTTTGTGAAGAATTTTCAAACTCTTCTGCAAAAGGTTAGTTCAAAGCAATCCTGAATGTCCCTCAATAGTGTGTGTGTGTTTGCATATATATATGTATATATATGTGTGGGTATATATATATATATATATATATATATATATATATATATTAGTGCTATCAAACGATTAATCACGATTAATCGCATCCAAAACAAGTTTTTGTTTACATAATTACATAATGTGTACTGTGTATATTTATTATGTATATATAAATACACACATGCACGTATATATTTAAGAGAAATGTGTTATGTGTATATACTAAATATATTTATATATAATATAAATGATATGAATATAAATATATACATGTAAATACACGTGTAAACATTTTCAAAATATATACTGTATATGTGTGTATTTATATATACATAATAAATATACACAGTACACACACATATATTATATAAACAAAAACTTTTATTTTGGATGCGATTAATAGCGATTAATCGTTTGATAGCACTAATATATATATATATGTATATAATGTATATGTATGTGTGTATGTATGTAAACTTAAATTCCAAAACAAGTTTTTGTTTACATAATATATGTGTGTGTACTGTGTATATTTATTATGTATATATAAATACACACATGCACGTATATATTTAAGAGAAATGTGTTATGTGTATATACTAAATATATTTATATATAATATAAATGATATGAATATAAATATATACATGTAAATACACGTGTAAACATTTTCAAAATATATACTGTATATGTGTGTATTTATATATACATAATAAATATACACAGTACACACACATATATTATATAAACAAAAACTTTTATTTTGGATGCGATTAATAGCGATTAATCGTTTGATAGCACTAATATATATATATATGTATATAATGTATATGTATGTGTGTATGTATGTAAACTTAAATTTTCTTAAAGCAAAATATATTTTCTTTTCTTTTTATATTAAATTTGTTTATAAAGAATTACACAGAGTTATGAATTAATTTATTAACTCGAGATAGGTCTAAGTGGTGCTTTTCTTTAACTGTTCATTGTAATGAAAAAGATTCCTCTGAAAGCATAAACAGAGACAAGAAGCCTTGTGTTAACGACCTACTTTTCTTTTTCTAGATCTATGCCAGTCAAGCGTAAAGATGAACGAGTGAAGAGACTGTGTATAACACTACCTGACCAACCCACAGCAGAGAAGAGGCTCACACGCTCCGCTGCTCCTGCTGTTCTATTTATTGATTATTTATTGAACGTTTTCTTGTTTGTTTTAAGTAGAGGATCTGTTAAAGGAATGTTCACGTTTCTAGGAACAGGGCAACAGCTTCTTTACGAAATAAGACATCCGTTATTTAATCATATGTATTAGTTTTGTTATACCGTTTGTTATGGCATATCATCTTGTGGTGAGATGCCAGCACTGCCGCCTTCATAACAGCCCCGTTCCTGGAACAAAGGGTGGTTTCCCTGAAGAAGATGAATCCTTATGCAACATCACAAGGGCTTTCGAGTAGATTTTTCACTTTATTAAGTACGCTAGGAATTGTATTCTTAATCTTTGTCAGGAAAACCACCCATTCAGATGATATGTTACCAGTGTCTCTTTAAAAAGCAGATACACTTATTATATGTCTCACAATGAGATGCATATTTTTGGATGATATTTATTTGACATTAAAATATTTCTTTCGGTTTACATGGCTGTGATGGTTATTTGAGGTGGCCGGTGAATTCTCTGTGCATGTCAAATGTGTTTAGTGCCTGAGCAGATGCGACAGAAACATCATGAATGGTGAAAGGTGTTTGTTGTCACCTTTAAAGGGGTCATCGGATGCCCATTGTTGTTAAGATTCTTTAGGGTCTTAATGAAAAGTCTATAACATACTTTGGTTAAAATGTCTCAATGGTAGTGTAAAGCAACTCTCTTTTTACCCTGTCAAAAACAGCTCTGTTCACAGAAACCCGTTGCGGTGAATGTCCCTTTAAATGCTAATGAGCTCTGTTCACCCCACCAGAGATTGTCTTACTATAGGAACATGAGAGGGTCTGTATTACTTACTAATGGAGAAAGCATAACGGCTAACTTGGATCATGTGTGCCTTAACAACCAATCCCATTACAGCCTTGACATAATTGAATTTCAGTCAGAGTTGTATAACACTCAATCACCGTTTACGGATACCATAGGAATGAATACCGTAAACTGAATCCCACCTGTCGCAAAAAGTCAGTGACTTGTCTTATAAAACAGGATTTTTTCATGGTAAATTCTAAAAATAGTTTAATCCAAAAGTATTATATAGTGTAAAACATGTTGAAAATTCATTAAATGATAAGCTGTTTCCTTTAAAAGGCTGTTTATTCAGCATAGTGAAGCCTCTCCTCCATTGACATTCATTCATTCTTAAAAAAAACGGCCTCTGGTCTCCTTTCCCTCGTACTGCCAGACCGGAAGCGTTAGCATTTGGTTGCAGGGTTGCCTTCTGGTGGCTTTGACCCTGCCCCTCTCTCTTCCATGGGGTGACGCGCCGTTCTCTGAGACTGTAAACTTTAGCCGCATTCATCGTGAAACTTGCTAACTAGCACGTTATTAACCACTTACTGTGCGCCCCTATTTTTGAGCATTTTCTGAAAAACGACATATCCAAATAGAAATGTCTGTAGCTCTTGAACCCTATGGTCTATATTTATAAATCTGGTATTGTTTGAACTAGACACTTGAACCTTTGTTACTCTGGAGTCATAATAACTCAAAATTAGTATAGCAACAGAGTAAAACAAGGTAAATTGTACATGAAAGTGACTCACCTGAACAGCATTTGTAGTGTTGACTCATTTGGTTACCAGGTGTCCATTTGGAGTCTCCAAATGGCATTTTTGAAAGGCTGCCTAAACTTTTCCTGAAATAAAAGCAGAAATAAAACATTTTTTTAGGTTAAAAACTTGCATAAAGTACATCTTTATGGTATTTTATTTCAAGAAAAGCTTAGGAAAAGTCATTTAGATCTTTTATTTCAAGAAAAGCCTAGGAATCCTATTCCCAAACACAAAACACAAAACTATTTCAGAACAACATTTGAACATTGTAACTAAACAGTATTTATTTTGAACAATCCTAATAATGAAAACAGTGAACCAAAACAGATTTGATCAGTGATAATTTTAGAGCTAATAAACACACAAAATAATTTTTTTTGACATTTGTAATTGTAATTTTTTTCTCTGCTAATTACTATGAATATCCAGTTACTGAAAAACTAAAGCAACTATTTACAGTATTTACAGTGTAGGAAGACACTCAAGGCAGTCACTAAAAAGGTTTGTTCTCTGACCAACTGGATGCCAATGTCACTGAAACACAGGAAAGAGAGAGAGAGAGCGTGTAAACAAAACAAATCAAACTTGCAACACTGTGTTTACATGTTGTATACACACACACACACACACTCAATACATACACACACACAAAAACAACAGAAGACCTCAATCACTTAGGAGTAATTCTGTTCTACACCTGCTCCGGCGTCGACACAATGGCGGTCGGACTGTCTACAGTTCACTCAGGGCGGGTCTAAGGTAAAACACCAGAGTCAATCAACTATCGTGGGGGGGGCCTGGGACTGTGTGACATCACACAGCCAAGAATCTGAGAATGGCTTGATTTGAGAAAGGGGTTAACACTGGGTGCATTTTTATCATTATACGGTGGTTGTGTACACACACTGCCAACACACATTTATGTTCAAACACCATGTAAAAGTGAATTTTACATCCAATGACCCCTTTAAAGCTAAACCTGATCAATTCCAGTAAACAGTTCTTGTTGTTTTTGTGTGGGCATACACCACCAGTTAAAGTTTGCAAACAAGCTTTATCAAAACAAGTCTTTATGAACATGTCATAAGAGCTGTGGATCTCATATTTGATTTAATTGCCTCAGTGCAAACTGCATTTGAATGGCAGTAATCTAACTTGTAGCATCCTGCCCTAGTCAAGGAAGTTTTATATAGACATAGAGTTATTCTTTTTATTATTATTATAATTATTATTATTATTCAAATAAATAATTATTCACATTATTTATTTAATTTTTGGAAATACAAACTTTTGAATGAAGCTTTGTTCGTGACCGGTGTATCAAGAAAATACAAGATTTTATATACAGAGAAAACATTCATTCACTCACTCACTCATTCATTCATTTATTAAATCGCTCTTTCTATCTTTCCTTTTTCTTTCTTTAACTGGAAAATATTTTTATTGAGATAATAGCCTATTATCTGGAAAATAAAATAACAAACATTTCCGTACTTCTTAGAAAATTATTAGTAATCATATTGTTGTGGTTTAACAATTATTTATATTTTAGACTTGAGCCATTGCCTTAAGCATATCTAGTTTTAAATACATATTGCATAAGGAACATTTCAACGGTGATTTCTAAAACGCATCACAAAAGAAAAATAATAATTTCGAAAAACTGAAATCCCAAATAAATACATACATAATTAGTGATGACCAGTACACTGAAAATCTCTAGGATAATTCATTATTAATTTATTTTATATTTATTTTGTATGCATTTTCAATGTTGCAAAGGATGACAGCAATTGACACACAAAAAATACATACATACATACATACATAACCAGCCGAGCACTCAGCCTGCGTCCCAATGTGCATACTATCCATCCTGAATTCTATGTGATTTTAGTAACTGTCAAAACTATTTAGTGCAGATAGGGTGGATAGTATGTATGCACATTGGGATGCAGGGCCAGTCAGGAAAAATGAAACGTGTATGTTGTTTAGACGAACAAAAGGCGTCCTCTGCTGGAGAAAGCTGAAAGTCAGAAGACTCAGAATCTCAGACAACCCAGTAATTAGTTGTCTATGGTCTTACTTACTTTGCATACTAGCATAATGATTTACTTTTTCCCATATAATGATATGCCTGTTACAGTTTGCAAAGTGATCTATTTTTTAGTGAACTGCACATGGACTTTTCACTTTAGTGGAGTCAACTGATATAAATTTATACCCATATTCGAATTAAATTTCCATGTCAGTCCTTTCTTTAAAGGGATCATCGGATGCAAAATTCATTTTGCATGTTGTTTGAACATAAATGTGTGTTGGAAGTGTGTGTACACATCCATCCTATAATGATAAAAATCCACCCAGTGTTTTTTTTTTAAATCTCTATTTTAAAATCCCCTTTCTCAATCAGGCTGTTCTGAGATTCCTGTCAGAATGACATAGTTCTGCACAGGCCCCTCCCACGATAGTTGATTGACACTAGCGTCTTACCTTCCACCCGCCCGAGTGAGCTGTCTGCCATTGTGTCGACTCTGGTGCAGGGGAAGACAAGAATCCATGCGTCCCAATTCAAAGGCTGCGTGCTTCAAAGGACGCATTTGAAGGCTGCATATGTAATCGGGGAAGACTAATTTAAGAAAATTAACCGTTAAATTGCAAAGTAAAAAAGAAATTATAGTATTTTACACCTCATAAGGAATAACAGTCCATTTTATTATGGTTACTCTTCTTTAATAAGACATCCTTAATGACGTATAAAGCCTTTAAATGCGTCCTTCGAAAGGACGCAGCCTTTTAATTGGGATGCATCTCACGTCTCCAACTAAGCGATTGAGGTGTTGGATGTAATAATGAACATAACAGTCGTCATTTACTCCCAACATCTGAGCCGCTGAAGACACAGAGGATTAACGTTACTTTTGTTTTTTGAAGGGAATGCGCTGATCCCCGATCTGTCTAAATGCATTTAAGTTCGCGCGAATTATTCGTGATCCAGTTTCATCTACAGTAGAAGTGAGTATAAGGTTTTTTTTATAAACCTTTCCTAATAATGTACTAGTTAGCAAGTTTCGAGGCTTAAGTTTACAGTCTGCTCGTCACCCCACGGAATAGAGGGGCGGGGTCAGCAGAGCTCATTAGCATTTAAAGCATCATGGACTAGAACGGTATGCTGAAAACAGAGCAGATTTTGACAGGGTAAAAAGGGTGTTTTTTACACTACATTGAGAAATTTTAACCAAAGTATGTTAAAGACTTTTCATTAAAACCCTCAAGAATCATATCAACTTGTGGAAAATGAGCATCCGATGACCCCTTTAAAAAACATGTAATGAGGTTATAGCATGTTGAACTCTTGTTCACAGTGCTTGAAGTGGGCCGGTACGCACCGGTACGCAGTACTGGCACTTCTATATTTTAGCCTTTAGAGTACCTGCACTTTTTTGTGTGTACCGGCACTTCTTTTTTCCACTTCAAGCACTGCTTGTTCATTACTAGTTTATTTATCTAAAGTGTAGTATAAATATTTTTTCTTTACAAACTACATCCCTACGTTGAACTTTAAAGGGTACCTATTATGAAGGGCACCTATTATGCAAAATCCACTTTTACATGGTGTTTGTACATAAATGTGTGTTGGTCAAGTGGCAACCTTCCGGTCTCTCTTGTGAAACCAACACGGAAGTGACTAAAACTGCAATTCATCGACTGGCCGCTAGAGGCTGGCTCCAAAAGGGAGTCAGTCCCATAGACTCCCTCTAAGGTAAAACACCAGAGTCAATCAACTATCGTGGGAGGGGCCTGGGACTGTGTGACATCACACAGCCAAGAATCTGAGAATGGCTTGATTTGAGAAAGGGGTTAACACTGGGTGCATTTTTATCATTATACGGTGGTTGTGTACACACACTGCCAACACACATTTATGTTCAAACACCATGTAAAAGTGAATTTTACATCCAATGACCCCTTTAAAGCTAAACCTGATCAATTCCAGTAAACAGTTCTTGTTGTTTTTGTGTGGGCATACACCACCAGTTAAAGTTTGCAAACAAGCTTTATCAAAACAAGTCTTTATGAACATGTCATAAGAGCTGTGGATCTCATATTTGATTTAATTGCCTCAGTGCAAACTGCATTTGAATGGCAGTAATCTAACTTGTAGCATCCTGCCCTAGTCAAGGAAGTTTTATATAGACATAGAGTTATTCTTTTTATTATTATTATAATTATTATTATTATTCAAATAAATAATTATTCACATTATTTATTTAATTTTTGGAAATACAAACTTTTGAATGAAGCTTTGTTCGTGACCGGTGTATCAAGAAAATACAAGATTTTATATACAGAGAAAACATTCATTCACTCACTCACTCATTCATTCATTTATTAAATCGCTCTTTCTATCTTTCCTTTTTCTTTCTTTAACTGGAAAATATTTTTATTGAGATAATAGCCTATTATCTGGAAAATAAAATAACAAACATTTCCGTACTTCTTAGAAAATTATTAGTAATCATATTGTTGTGGTTTAACAATTATTTATATTTTAGACTTGAGCCATTGCCTTAAGCATATCTAGTTTTAAATACATATTGCATAAGGAACATTTCAACGGTGATTTCTAAAACGCATCACAAAAGAAAAATAATAATTTCGAAAAACTGAAATCCCAAATAAATACATACATAATTAGTGATGACCAGTACACTGAAAATCTCTAGGATAATTCATTATTAATTTATTTTATATTTATTTTGTATGCATTTTCAATGTTGCAAAGGATGACAGCAATTGACACACAAAAAATACATACATACATACATACATAACCAGCCGAGCACTCAGCCTGCGTCCCAATGTGCATACTATCCATCCTGAATTCTATGTGATTTTAGTAACTGTCAAAACTATTTAGTGCAGATAGGGTGGATAGTATGTATGCACATTGGGATGCAGGGCCAGTCAGGAAAAATGAAACGTGTATGTTGTTTAGACGAACAAAAGGCGCTCTCTGCTGGAGAAAGCTGAAAGTCAGAAGACTCAGAATCTCAGACAACCCAGTAATTAGTTGTCTATGGTCTTACTTACTTTGCATACTAGCATAATGATTTACTTTTTCCCATATAATGATATGCCTGTTACAGTTTGCAAAGTGATCTATTTTTTAGTGAACTGCACATGGACTTTTCACTTTAGTGGAGTCAACTGATATAAATTTATACCCATATTCGAATTAAATTTCCATGTCAGTCCTTTCTTTAAAGGGATCATCGGATGCAAAATTCATTTTGCATGTTGTTTGAACATAAATGTGTGTTGGAAGTGTGTGTACACATCCATCCTATAATGATAAAAATCCACCCAGTGTTTTTTTTTTAAATCTCTATTTTAAAATCCCCTTTCTCAATCAGGCTGTTCTGAGATTCCTGTCAGAATGACATAGTTCTGCACAGGCCCCTCCCACGATAGTTGATTGACACTAGCGTCTTACCTTCCACCCGCCCGAGTGAGCTGTCTGCCATTGTGTCGACTCTGGTGCAGGGGAAGACAAGAATCCATGCGTCCCAATTCAAAGGCTGCGTGCTTCAAAGGACGCATTTGAAGGCTGCATATGTAATCGGGGAAGACTAATTTAAGAAAATTAACCGTTAAATTGCAAAGTAAAAAAGAAATTATAGTATTTTACACCTCATAAGGAATAACAGTCCATTTTATTATGGTTACTCTTCTTTAATAAGACATCCTTAATGACGTATAAAGCCTTTAAATGCGTCCTTCGAAAGGACGCAGCCTTTTAATTGGGATGCATCTCACGTCTCCAACTAAGCGATTGAGGTGTTGGATGTAATAATGAACATAACAGTCGTCATTTACTCCCAACATCTGAGCCGCTGAAGACACAGAGGATTAACGTTACTTTTGTTTTTTGAAGGGAATGCGCTGATCCCCGATCTGTCTAAATGCATTTAAGTTCGCGCGAATTATTCGTGATCCAGTTTCATCTACAGTAGAAGTGAGTATAAGGTTTTTTTTATAAACCTTTCCTAATAATGTACTAGTTAGCAAGTTTCGAGGCTTAAGTTTACAGTCTGCTCGTCACCCCACGGAATAGAGGGGCGGGGTCAGCAGAGCTCATTAGCATTTAAAGCATCATGGACTAGAACGGTATGCTGAAAACAGAGCAGATTTTGACAGGGTAAAAAGGGTGTTTTTTACACTACATTGAGAAATTTTAACCAAAGTATGTTAAAGACTTTTCATTAAAACCCTCAAGAATCATATCAACTTGTGGAAAATGAGCATCCGATGACCCCTTTAAAAAACATGTAATGAGGTTATAGCATGTTGAACTCTTGTTCACAGTGCTTGAAGTGGGCCGGTACGCACCGGTACGCAGTACTGGCACTTCTATATTTTAGCCTTTAGAGTACCTGCACTTTTTTGTGTGTACCGGCACTTCTTTTTTCCACTTCAAGCACTGCTTGTTCATTACTAGTTTATTTATCTAAAGTGGTGCTGGTGCGGACATCTGTAAATTGAATGTGTTGGGCTTCCCGTGTTATTTGCTTCCAGGTATTTTTAGCTGTAAAAAAAGAGCTAGTTTTGCTGTTTGATATTGTAACTGGTGTTTATTACCGTATTATTTTACTGTATTGTCTTAATGACACTGGTTTGTAGCACAAACAATTTGACTGTTTACTGCACTTTATAATTTGTCTTGTGATTTCCCTACAACGGCTAATGAATGGGAAGTCTCGCACATACACAGAAAATGGCTTACTTCTGCATTGAAAAATAAGGTGGATACTGCGAAAAGGTCCATGTGCGTATGGATTAAATGTGTCCTGTTAATGGTCTCTTCTGGGATCCTTTCTTCATATTTAGACTTACCTGGACTTAGAGTTTGCACAACTCTTCAATCAGCAATCAGTCCTCATCCCTCTATAAAAGATGCCACCTCTGTCCTGCTATTGGATCAAAGAGACCAAAGGCTTGGAAGGAGAGTAAGAGAGCATGGCAGAGGACCAGAGAAAGAGGTGTTTGCATACATGATGGAGGAGCTGCATTACTGTAAAAGAAGAAAATACAGTTCAAACTTCAAATGAAATCAGGCAGCAGTTATTGAGTGTGTCATCAATCATAGCTTGTCCTTTAGAGAGGCTGGGCAAAGGGTCCAACCCATTCTGAGTCGGAGCACTGTGGCATCTTTTGTCAGGCATTTTTCAGAATGGCAACAGGTAAGTCACAATGTTACTGTATACCACTGTGTATTTCAGCTTTACTGTATTGCCCTGTTGGCAGAACAAACTAATGCAAATGTTTTATGAATCCCATTTATGTGTTTGTCATAATGTCAATTTTGACATGCTTTGTTCAGATTTGTTAATGTATTGTAATGCATTTTTATACCATACAGTTACGTGCAACTGGAATAATTTGCTCTATGAAATTTTTTTTTTCTTAGAGAATAATGTGCTTGACACTGAAGGGGCACATCACAAATGAGTTTATGTGGATGAAGCCAGCTTCAACCTCTGTGAAGTGAGGAGACGCAGGAGAAACATTTATTGGGCAGAGCATTGTGCTACCATCTCCAATGATGGTGCCCTTTGCCACATACAAACTATCAGTTCAAAACAGAATGCCTCATCACATTTCTTAATGCACTAAATGAAAGACTGGTTTCACCCAAAGAGAGAGGGCTGTTGATGGATTTGCCATGCAAGGGAGGTCTTTCCATTGCATTGCAACACTGCAAGGGAAAACATCCAATGTGATGTTCTGAGTATTTCAACTCTTCATTAAAAAAAATTTTCTTCTTCATTTCAACATTTTTGATTTTGAGAAGTATCATATTTCATATTGATAGCTGTATTTTGTTGTCCATTGTGAAATGATTGATTGAAAAATATTTGACCAAGTTGTAGTGTCTGGTGGAAATTAAAAGTTTTTAAACTTTTGCAAACAAAATTTGTCATTTTGGCCAGTGATCTTCAGTTTCAGCCTGTGTGTTAACAGTTTTGGAAATGTGATGTCTGAGTGGACAAATGTGTTTGGGGAGGGGGTGGGGGGGCTAACGCTATTTCATTAATGTTGAGTTATTTACACTGTTATGTTTTGTTTTTTGGAGCGTATTTGCTACAGTAGTTGTTGAAGCAATAAGGCCAAGTGTGGTAAGAAATCATCACTAAAAGAAGCACATGCAATATCAAAAACCACAAGTATATTTTCTTTTCCTCTCTTTTTTTCAGTGATGTCTGAAGTCCAGTGCAGGTCAATGGACCAATGGAGATACAGCGATATGTACTAATGTATGTCAGTAGAAATTTGATTATGAGTGTTTATGGTCACAAGAACTTATGTGTGTATTTTTAAGACAGCTGTGTCCCAATTAATGCATTTAAAGACTCAATGCATCACAGTGCTGTGATAAAGGCTGTCCCATTAATGAATACAAGGAATGGATCCTTTACGCCCCAAACTACTCCAAGATTCATTGTTTGCCAGTGATGACAGGATCTTTTTGAGAGAAAATGCCAGAGTATTAGGTGGTTTCAACTTCGAATATGGGTGCCACAGAAGGGGGGGGGGGGGGGCAATTTTGCTGAAAGCATCCTGGGAAAATCTTCAATAAAAAATTATAAATAATCATTTTAAATTTTTTTTTATCCTTTTAAATGTGTCCAAAAATGTATTTTATCAAGTGAGTACATACAAACAGCTCACCCTTCGACATCACAGACCCAGTCCACATTTTGATTTCAAAATTGGTAATTTATGTGATTCCTGTAGATCTGATGTGCTTTTGAAAACTCTTTTAAAGGGTTAGTTCAGTTTTATGGTCCATGTACATTTTTTTTATATATATATATATATATATACACACATACACACACTTTATTTTTTGACAGATTTTGTTTTAAAACACAAACAGAAAACGTAAACCAAAATATCTACCACAAGACACTCGGGTTCACAGAGAAAAAAAGAAAAGAAAAAAAGCAGAAGGAGAAAGAAAAGGAAAGAAAGATTCATTTCGGGCCATCCAGCCTTCCTCCGAGTGTGTCC